>NC_086321.1:140256058-140562169 GCF_036172605.1 Pelobates fuscus
TATAAACATGCATAAAGTAGAAATAAAAAGATAAATGTACGTACATTTTTTTTTTTAAAAAAAACACCCTCCTTTCTAAAAAATATTCTGCACTTGCGCGAAAACTGGTGGGCGGTAAGAAAGATTTTCCATGAAGAAAGATGCATTAGTGGGCGGTAGGTAGAAAAAGGTTTACTACCACTGAGCTAGACTGATGCATGGCTTTTTATTGTTGATAATTAGTGATGTCGCGAACATAACATTTTTGGTTCGCGAACCGCGAACGCGAACTTCCGCAAATGTTCGCGAACCGGGCGAACTGCCATAGACTTCAATAGGCAGGCGAATTTTAAAACCCACAGGGACTCTTTCTGGCCACAATAGTGGTTGAAAGGGGGGGGGGAGGAGACCTACTCTTCATTACCTCCCACCTGGCCCCCACCCCTGGGCGGCGGGTGGGGGCCATAAAGATAATGAGAGGGAGACCTACTGTCCTCCCCCCGGCCCCCACCCCTGGGCGGCGGGTGGGGGCCATAAAGATAATGAGGGGGGGGACCTATTGTCCTCCCCCTCTCCGGCCCCCACCCCTGGGCGGCAGGTGGGGGCCATAATGATAATGAGGGGGGACCTACTGTCCTCCCCCTCTCCGGCCCCCACCCCTGGGCGGCGGGTGGGGGCCATAATGGTAACGAGGGGGGGGACCTACTGTCCTCCCCCCTTGGCCCCCACCCCTGAGCGGCGGGTAGGGGCCATAAAGATAATGAAGGGGGGACCTACTGTCTTCCCCCTCTCCGGCCCCCACCCCTGGGCGGCGGGTGGGGGCCATAATGATAATGAGGGGGGACCTACTGTCCTCCCCCTCTCCGGCCACCACCCCTGTGCGGCAGGTGGGGGCCCTAAAAATAACAATAAGGGGGGACCTACTGTCCCCCCTGGCCTCCATCCCTGAGCGGTGGGTGGGGGCCCTAAAATTAACAATAAGGGGGGGACCTACTGTCCCCCCCAGTCCCCACCCCTGAGCAGTGGGTGGGGGCCATAAAAATAACAATAAGGGGGGACCTACTGTCCCCCCCAGTCCCCACCCCTGAGCGGTGGGTGGGGGCCATAAAAATAACAATAAGGGGGGACCTACTGTCCCCCCCAGTCCCCACCCCTGAGCAGTGGGTGGGGGCCATAAAAATAACAATAAGGGGGGACCTACTGTCCCCCCTGGCCTCCATCCCTGAGCGGTGGGTGGGGGCCCTAAAATTAACAATAAGGGGGGGACCTACTGTCCCCCCTGGCCCCCATCCCTGAGCGGTGGGTGGGGGCCCTAAAATTAACAATAAGGGGGGGACCTACTGTCCCCCCGGCCCCCACCCCTGAGCGGTGGGTGGGGGCCCTAAAAATAACAATATGGGGGGACCTACTGTCCCCCCCGGCCCCCACCCCTGAGCGGTGGGTGGGGGCCCTAAAATTAACAATAAGGGGGGGACCTACTGTCCCCCCCGGCCCCCACCCCTGAGCGGTGGGTGCGTGCCCTAAATACAAAGGGGGTCAGTTCTTTGGAATTTTCCCACGCTGTGTAAAATGACAAAGAGCACTCTGATTGGCTTAAACCAGCCAATCAGAGTGTTCTTAGCCTAATTGCAGGGCGTGGCAAGGCTTTATAAGCTGGATTAAGATGGATTTAATTTTTTTTGCGCTCGTTTTTTTTTTTTTTTTAATTGCGTCGGTTAATATGGTTTTTTATTTGCCCTTTTTTGGGGCTGAAAAAAGAAGATTTTAGAAGAAAGAAAACATCGAATGGTAAGTTGTTTTTATCTAATTTTTTTTTACAGGTTTTTAGTTAAAGGTCCCTACCTCATTATTTTTAGGGTGAGGGTGTAGGTAGGGGAATAATCTTTTTTGTAGGGGGGAGGCGTGACTAGGGTTCCCCCATTGGTATTTAGGGCCCCCACCCGCCGCTCAGGGGTGGGGGCCAGGGAGGAGGACAATAGGTCCCCCCCCTATTGGTATTTAGGGCCCCCACCCACTGCTCAGGGGTGGGGACCAGGGGGGAGGACAATATGTCCTCCCCCCTTTGTTTACTTTAGGGCCCCCACCCGTTCAGGGAGGGGGGACCCTTTTTTTTTTTTTTAACAGTGAGCAGCCACAGGCTGCTCACTGTTTAATAGACATGCCCCTACTCGCGGTATTGCGAGTAGGGGCACAATTTACTAATACTAAGTAATTTTTACTTAGTGTTAGTAAATTTGGCCACAAACAAACAAAAAAAAATAGGGGGCGGACCCAACATCGCTTATGTTCGCCGTCCGTGGCGAAAACGAACACGCTATGTTCGCCAGGAACTATTCGCCAGCGAACCGTTCGGGACATCACTATTGATAATTTTAAAGTAAATTTCAGTAATGGCACAGGAATCAAAAAAACTGCAATGCCATTATGGCACTGTGTAGAATATATATGTAGAATATCTATGTAGAATCATCACATCATGGTGTACACTGAAATACATTATACCTTATTTATAAAGTATTTTACCATGAAGGATACATTGATATTTCTCTCATTTTCAAGTATGTCTTGGGGCCACAAACACTGCAATTATGTAGCATACAGCTGTGTACTGTAATATGGTATCAACAGAGAGTAGTGTACCCCGGTGCTTCCTTTGAATTAACCCGGTCTCCTAAATGGGTGTCTAGCTGTACGTAATCTAGTTGTACTGTACACCCCACCATTCTCAAATATAGCTAAACATAAAAGTTACAGTACAAAGCATAATGTTTTATTGAACTCTCCAGCCCTAAACTCACTAACTTTCACCCCACTAAGTTTATCTGCCTATCCTTAACCCTTGGGAAGTAATATAAAACTATGCTGTTAGGAATGCAGAACAGTTTACGTTTTTAAACGATGTTCATCAAGCATGTTAAACAAGGTTTAAGTTTATGTGGGCCGCACAAAAAAACTCTTACATTTTCATATAACAACATTGTTGTTTCATGACTGCTGACACCCAACATATACACATATATATAATATATATATATATACATATACACACACACACACACATATATATATATATATATATATATATATATATATATATAGGCATAAAAAAGTGGTGGTGGTGACTGGCACATTTACAATCTGCTGCCCTCCCATTTCCCAATTTCTATTAAACCCCAGCTCCCCCCCCCCCCACTAAACCCCAGCACCCCCTCTACCCCCCTGTTCAAATCCCCAGTCCCCCTGTACAAAACCACCAAACCCCATGTACAAAACCCCAGGCCCCCCTGTAAAAAACCTCAGCCCCCCTGTAAAAAACTCCAGCCCCCCTGTAAAAAACTCCAGCCCCCCTGTACAAACCACATTCCCTGTGTATCTGGTGTCCTGCGTCTATACCCCCACTGACGCCGTCTGCAGCATGTGACACAGACGAAACTCTTTAAAAATGGAGCCTGTAGACGTCACATCAGGACGTGACGTTGCGCACCTCTGCCTGCCTCCATTATCTAGTCGGGCCGCAAAGATATTCATTGTGGGCCGCGAGTTTGACATCCATGATGACATCATGCAGATGGTGACAGAGAAAAACATATAAACATTACCCATAATGGACCTAGTTCAAAACAAATGTGAAAAAATACGAAATAGCATACAGTCACAGCAAAATAAATAGCAATGCAATAATATACAAAAAGAG
This sequence comes from Pelobates fuscus, assembly GCF_036172605.1. Taxonomy (NCBI): domain Eukaryota; kingdom Metazoa; phylum Chordata; class Amphibia; order Anura; family Pelobatidae; genus Pelobates; species Pelobates fuscus. The sequence goes on from NC_086321.1 coordinate 140,259,732, forward strand.
CATATTTTTTCTAACTGTGTATATTTGAATGATCCAAAGTTGTAGCAGAGACTGCCAATGGGGATTTTTTAAAAAAGCACAATATCCCTAATTCAATGCCAGCATACAAATTGGTGTATTGTTACATTCTTAATACAATATTTTGCAACAGACCTCATAGATTTGTCCTATATTTTGGATCCTATTGATAAGAACCATGGATAGTGTTAATTTAATTTTCTGTTTACTTTTATTGGTTAGTAACTGCCCTATATACAATAATGATTTAATCACTTTGGCATTGGCCATTGATTCTTTCTTGCACTGAAGGGCTTAAACAAACTACAAACCCAAATTAACTAAAGACAATCTGACAGTTGTAATGATGTGCAATGTCATAATTGCATAAAGTGCAATTGTAGCATATCACACGATAGAGAATATCAGCTTAAAGATACTGCCCTTTGAAACAAGGATATGACCCAATACTATGTGTTTGGACATGAACATTAATAGGGTCATGGCCAGTGCAAGAATGCCTTCCTCCCTAGGCAAAAATGTTTCACCCCTCACTTCGAGGACTGTGCGTGTGTATGGAGAGCAGGCAGGAGAAAAATGTTTTGGGGCTATAGGGCCAGGTCCGGCCTTAGGGGTGTGCGAGCTGTGTGGCTGCACAGGGCGCCATGGAGCAGGGGGCGCCCTGCGGCCGACAGCTCACCCATGGCCGGCATTTAAAAAAAAAAATTATAATAATTTGTGGCGGGGCGGAGCTTACCATGCGGCGGGGCTTCCCGTGTGATGGGGCGGAGCATCCGTGCGGCGGGGGTGGAGCTGAAAGTGCCAGATAACTGCTACAGGGGAAGCAGGAAGGAGTCCCTGCTTCCCCACCAAATAGTCTCCAGGAGCTGCACTGCCTCCACAATGAACAGAGGTAGCTGTCTGTGTGTGTATGACTGTCTGCCTGTGTGTGTGTGTGTCAGTGTGTGTGAGACTGCCTATGTGTGTGTGTGTGTGTGTGTGTGTATGACTGCCTGTGTGTGTGTGTGACTGCCTGTGTGTGTGTCTGTGACTGTCTGCCTGTGTGTGTGTGTGTGTATATATGACTGCCTGTGTGTGTCTGTGTGTATGACTGGGTGCCTGTGTGTGTGTGCACGTGACTGTCTGCCTGTGTGTGTGAGACTGTCTGCCTGTGTGTGTGAGACTGTATGCCTGTGTGTGTGTGTGACTGCCTGCCTCTGTGTGTGTGGATGTCTTCCTGTGTGTGTATGGCCGTCTGACTTTGTGTGTGGCTGTCTGCCTGTGTGTATGTGTGTGGCTGCCTGTGTGTGTGGCTGCCTGCCTGTGTGTGAATTTGTGTGGCTGCCTGTGTGTGTGTGGCTGTCTGCATGTAAGTATGTGTGTGTGTGTGTATGTAAAACTGTATGTGTGGCTGCCTGCGTGTGTGTGTGGCGGTCTGCCTGTAATGTGAGTGTGTTTATCTACCGGTAACTGTGTATGTGTGTTGCTGCCTGTACCTGTGTGTTCCTGCCTGATCCTGTGTATGTGACTATCTGCCTGCGACTATTTGCATGTTGCTGATTTGACAGTGTATATGTATAACAATGTGCATCTCACTGTGTGCACATAACTCTGCAAAAATATACACCTGCATTCACACACAGGCCTAAATGCATGTTTTTATCTGAATTAAATAACCATTACACACAGCCAATAGACCCATACACATACAACATACAACCAATACATGCATATCAAACACTGTTAATACACTCATTACAAATATCACACACAGCCAACACATAGCATACATACCACACACAGTCATCACACCTATCACATACACAGACAACAAAAACATTACATCATACATGGATGACAGGGGGGGGGGGGGGGGGGCTAAGACCGGCCCTGTATAGGGCCCACATTCAAGACAAGAGCCCCACAGGCCCTGTTAACAATGCACCAGTTTTCAAATTATTTGTTACAAATCTATATAAATCCAGTATTTTGATGTATAAAAACCATATAAAGTTTGTTTGCTACGTATAAAGAAAATACACTAATATATATACAGTTAGAATAGTACAGGAGTAAATTTGTGAAATTAGATATGTTGTCTAGTGTAATGCAATGATGAATTCCATGTGTAGATCAGTACAAGAAGAGTGTATTGTGCATGGGTTTTACTAATATTAATGTATATATATATATATATATATATATATATATTCACATCTACACAATAATGCAGGTGCAGTAGTGATATGCTCCCCTTCTGCTAACCATCCCTAGTTTGCATGTATATGCATGTATCAATTTTATTTGGAATTACACTGAGTGGCAGCTGGTGCTTTTTGAAGGAAGAAGCTGAAATAGCTGCCATCTGAGATAATAACTTCCTCCTATCTTGTGCAATGTGTATACAACTCTTACAGTAATTCAATCCACCTAATGACTACACTACAATACATTCTGTAGTGGTACTTTCCTGTGCCGAGAGCTGGCCAGGGTACTCTGCTCGAGCAGTTCACGGTTCCAGTATTCCTGCATCAATTAGGATTGGATTAGGGGTTTGCCAGGCTTACATGTGATGAGAGTGCCGAATGCTGAGAGGGTTATATTTTTAAAGGTGGAAACTACAGGATTTGGTAACAGACTGGGCTCAAATTTGAGGCCAGAATCAAGCATAACGCCAAGACAGGGCGCATGCAAGGATGGACTGATGTGGGTACCACTCACTTGAAGGGAGAGCGAAAGAGAGGGATCAGTATTAGGAGGAGGAAAGACAAGGAGTTCAGTTTTAGAGAGATGTAAGAAAGGCAAGCAGTGTCACGTTGAAGGACGGCAGGGGAGAGGACCAGGGGAGGAGAGGCATATCTGAGTGAAATCAGTGTACTGGTGGTATTGGAATCCAAATGAGATAATAAGTTTGCCAAGAGAGGCAGTATAAAAAGAACATAGAAGGGGACCAAGTACAGAGCCTTGAGGGACTCCAACAGAGACAGGATGAAGGGAGGAGGTATCATTAGAAAAAGAGACACTGAATGAGCGTTGGGAGAGATAGGAGGAAAACCAAGAGAGGACAGAGTCACAGAGACCGAGTGATTGGAGAGTTTGGAAAAGGAGAACAATTCATAATATTATTAATTTATATAATAAAAAAATAATTTGAAGAAATTAAATTAGGGTTTCAAGTTGTATATGTTTCACATTTTGGCAACAATTTAACCTTTGAATCTGGGAGATATTGAATAAACTAGATTTCCATTAACAGCTACTGTCTATCCTAAATTACGGAGTTAAGAGATAAAATACACATTAAGGAATGCTGTATTCCTAATCCGTCTTCCAATTTAAATGCATAAAAAATATAGTATACATATCGCTTTACAGCTAAGGTGACCTGAATTGCGCAAGTCATTATTCATACTTATTATAGAATTAGACTATTAGAATTAGTTTTAAACCATACAATGTTCATAAGCTATGTCCATAGAAAATCCTCACTGTAGCTTTTGTTTGCAGTCCTTTGAATTTTAAACACTACGTTTAGATAATTATTATTTGCTTAGTTTAAGTGACTGAGGGAAAGAGAATTATTATCAAGGACAGGAGCAACATACATAACAAGGTTATGAAATGCACTGGGGTAATTTCTTAAAGGATTAGTGATGTAAAACATTATATATATGAGAAAATGTATTTCTACTTACTGTAATTCTCATTTCCTGGCCCTAGGCCAAGGTAGTTCCCACACCCCCCATATCTCAGTCTTTGTAAAAAGCAATATCCCAAGGGTAAGATCTTTGTGCTGCCTTGGCCTATTACTACGAAAAAAAATGATGGTAAGTAGGAATGCATTTTCTCATTTTGTGGCCATATACATGGCAGCACAAGGTAACACCCAAACACACACCAAGGGAGGAAGAGTAATACAAAATGGAACTCCAGAAAATTAATGTCAATTTTATAACATGACAGGAGGCTTTGTATTTGCATAAGTCTCTCTTTACTAGAACTCCACAGCAGCATAGAAAAACAACCAATCAGAAAAAAGTGAGGTACTATAAAACTCCCCTCCCCATGCATCATTTCCTCTTTCTTTGCTGCTCCACAGACAGTACAGGTCAGAGTACCACTGCCTCCTGCTAATATTAGTGGGTGGCTTTGGGATTTTAATTATATTTTCAGTGTTTCACTTATTTTTATTTGGGGACTTGTTTGTGTGTTTCACTTTATACACCTCTGCCTATTGCTCTGGGGTTTGTGGGGAGTTTATGTTTCTTTGGTTATCTCTTCATCTCCCCTGGGGATTCTTTTCCCTCTCTGTCCCCTTAAATTTCCCTTCTCTGTCCCCCTGGACCTCATTCCTCTGGTCACGGGGTACTGTGTTATTGCTCACACATGCCGACCGGAGGCTTTAGACGTGGCCGCCTGCCGCGGCCTACTTTATCTGTGGACCACATGTGCGCCGGGGGAGGAGGGAGCATTACGCTGCCCCACCTGTGGTTTCTTCTTCTCCGGTCACAGTGCTATGATACCGCCAACCGGAGTCTCGGCACGTGGCTGCCTACCGCGGCCGGCTCAATCCGCGGACCGCATGTGTCCGCCGGGGGAGGAGAGAGCAATTATGCCCGCTCGCCCCCCCGACCCCTCTCCTCACCTCACTTCACTGTCATGCCATGTTTTCTTCAGATGTGACTAATAGCTCTCTTTCAGTGGTTTGGTTTTTTTACCTGTCAGATTTCTGTGTTTCTGTGACATGAGTTTTATTGGCATTTTCTATCTGAGATTGCTGTGTGTTTGATTGGCATATATACCTAAGATTGCTGTGAATTTTGCTCACAAGTGTATAGCACAGATTAATGTGGGTTTTGCTGACAGTGTATTTCACAGATTGCTGTGTGTTTTACTACAGTGTATTTCAAGATTTAGTTTTTCTTCCATGTATATTGCAGTTTGCTGTGTGTCTGACGGACAGTGTATATCACAGATTTAGTTATACTGACAGTGTATTTCAAGATTTAGTTTTCCTGACAGTGTATATCACAGATTTAGTTTTACTGACAGTGTATTTCAAGATTTAGTTTTCCTGACAGTGTATATCACAGATGCTGTGAGCTTTGCTGACAGTGTATTTCACAGATTGCTGTGTTTTACTGACAGTGTATTTCAGGATTTAGTTTTTCTGACAGTGTATATCGCAGTTTGCTGTGTGTTTGACTGACAGTGTATTTCTAGATTTCGTTTTCCTGACAGTGTATATCACAGATTGCTGTGTGTTTTGCTGTCAGTGTGTATCACAGATCGCTGTGAGTTTTGCTGACAGTGTATATCACAGGTTACTGTGAGTTTTGCTGGCAGTGTATATCTCAGATCGCTGAGAGTTTTGCAGACAGTGCATATCGCTAATTTCTGCGCATTCTACTGTCCGGGTGTATCACAGATTACTGTGAGTTACAGGTATGTATGAACTCAGTTATACAGGCTCTGTACAAGGGTATACAGTGCCAATTAGCTCTCGGATTCCTATGCTTCTCAGTATATATTTTTTCTGGTCCAGCTATGAGGTCTCAGATGGGACTGCTCTGGTATGAATTCTCTGGCCATGGCATATATATAGCTATCAGACCTGGCTCTGTCTCAAACTGGTATGGGAGACCAGTCTACCCTGATACGATACAATTTTATCAGGTTCTCGGGGAATTCATTGAACTGGCTATTGTTTAGCCCTTCTCCTCGAGGTGTCCGTGATTTCAATACCCTACAGGTGGTATGATGATGGTAATCTATAATACGCTAAGAAATTTCTAACCGATCTGTGTTTGCATATGCTTACCTATTCACAGTTCAAGGACAGTATCGCTCAGTGCATCTTACATTCATGGACATGATGGTCACTGGAATACTTCCACTTATACCCAATACAGCTGGAATACCACTATTTGCCTGCTGGGCACTTAGGGACTGCCAGTCCCAGTTCAGGTTATTCACACGGCATTACGCTGTCTAAAAGGGTTGGTGTCTAGGGGTCCTATGTCACAGGATGACCTGAGGATCTACTATTTTTTAGGGACCTGTACCCAAACTCAGAGGTCCCCATTACTCATTTAGTACCCCTCGTAAGCGCTACGGAATTGGATGGCGCTATATAAATAACATGTTATAATAATATAACAATAATACACAACCCAGGATTGGCCTGATATGTCTGTGCCCCATTGATTGGCCTGCTATGTCTGTGCCCATAAGAACGGCCTGCTATGTCTGTGCCCATTAGAACGGCCTGCTATGTCTGTGCCCATTTAAATGGCCTGCTATGTCTGTGCCCCATTGATTGGCCTGCTATATCTGTGCCCCATTAATTGGCCTGCTATGTCTGTGCCTAGTTGCTTGGCCAACTATTCTGTGTCCATTCACTTGGCCTGCTGGGCCTGTGCCCCTACTGACGGGCCTGCACTATTGGTGCCGAACCCCTTTTTGGCCGCAGGCCTGGGGGAATATCACTGAGGAAAACCCAGTGCCCACCAGTGGCATGGAGATAGGCAGGTGTCCAGACAAGTACCATTGCCATACTATCCAAGAGGACACCAGTATACGGCCATCTCAATATGGTGGAAAGGGTGAAGGCCCTAAACATCATGCCTGAAGGGCAAGGTTTCCTACGAAGACCCCGGACACATCCACGGTTTACACCAAACCGGCGGCGGCACATCTCCAAGGAGGACTTCGCACAGGCAAGGACCGGTACTCAGACACCTACAGGAGAACGCAGTGTTTTTCCTTGTCTTTAACATCTACTCCGTATCTGCCTCCCGGAATCCTTATAGGTATCGGTATTTTTTTCCCCGCGTAAGGTTAGCTCCTGGCCCTGTTCAGTGGGGCTTACTTTTATTACCTTCCGGCCTGCTATTTGCCTTCTCTCTGAGATAGAATTGGCGTATTTACTCTTATCGACGTTATTGTTGGTTTTTTTTCATGACTTCTTTTTCCTTTCGTTCGGGTCGTCGAGAGGCCTGACTTGGCCTCCTCCGACCTCCCGGGCACTCGTGGATTGCGGAGAATGTCTCCAGCTTTCCTCAGACTACCAACGGTCTTCCTGTACCCCGCGCGCGCACGGGATCCGGACAGTCGGTTAATAGTTTTCCATCGTTGTTTCCGGAAATTACCCTCTGCCTTTCAGGGCGAACTCCTCTCATATACAGAACTGGATGCTGATTTGTCATTAGAGGGTGCAGCCCCTCCCTCGACCTTAACCAGATACTGGGCTGGATACAGAGGACATGTTTGGAGGACACATTCTCATAGAGAGAACTGGCCACGGATGTAGACGCTGCTGTTGGTTATTAACGGGTGCGGACCGCTCAGGCTAGCAGCCGGGCGCTATCACGGTATGCGATCACATGGGTAGAGAGCGCGGCTCTCTCATACACTCGATGCTCTACAGTGCCGGCCATTTGTTCATCACACGGGTTTGTACGTGTGCAAGATGTTGATGACTACATAGAGGGGCATCCCTCCTGCACTCAATTAGATCTGACGTCCATGCTACTGATTTCGTTATAGAGGACTGCCTGGTCATGCAAGACATACATATTTAGACTGGATCCCTCTATTCTATCTCCTGTAATGGCTCTACTGGATACGGACCGCTGTAACACACGCGAGAAATACTCACAGAGGTATAACGGGGGGAGAATCCCACTTATTTACACACACTCCTGGAGATGGTACGGCTAATGGATGGTCCTCCGGTATTACAGGAGTGCAGGTCTTGGTATATTCTGGAGAAAACACACAAGGTTAACCGTCAATATCTATATAGCACACAGTACCTTAGGTTTACAAGTGTCCCTTATAAACACTCAAAAACCAGTGACAAGAAAAAAGAAAGAAAACCAAAGGTACAAAGTAATGTGAATCACCAAAGTGATCATGTATAAATAAGTATAATACAAACTGCAGATACGTAGAAATGTATGAATTCAGAATGGTATCTGCAAAAAATATATAAACACTACATAGGGTAATATTGTAAGAAACCACTGAGAAATATGGGTGGTAGAAAACTCACAAAAATAAGTTGAAATCAGGCATATCTCCCTCTGTATTGGGGAACTGGACAATATGAGAGACCTCCAGCGATGAATCTCAATATGGGATGGTGATAAATTTTCTAATGCACTCCGAATAAAGAAAGAAAATAGATAGTGCAGGTAGTATAAAAAATTAACAATTTTATTGCATATATTGCACTTACAAAGTGTCAGAGTAAAATCAGCTTGTCTCCACACTGGGTGGTATTCATAAGCAGCAACTGAACCAATCAGGATACAAGATCAGGATATATTCTGCACCATATAAAACAGTGAATTGCTTTCTGTTTTGGATATCCAGACCATTATGAACAAACTGCGCAGACAGTTTCTCCCATGTCAAGATGACAGGAGATACGGAGACCTTCATGGAGCAAATGGGCACTGCCTTGTTTGGGTATCAGATTAAGGAAGGCTTATTACCCGGTCTGAAGGTAAACCGTACGCATGGATCACGTGGTAAGACCGGTAACCCCGGTTGTCTTGAATTCCCCGATCATTACGATCTTGGGATAAGATGGCAGGACTGCCCCATCTCCTCGGAGCGCATACCTGGTGAACAGGGTTCGGAGATGGTGGGCCCTCCGTCTATATTCTATTTATCCCTCACAGGAGCCGTTTTGTTGGATTCGCGCTACCTACTTTTCAACTACCGTCAAGGAGATCTACGGGAATTTATGGAGGTACCTGGTGTGCCCCGACTCCTACACAGACATCTTTCACTCTTAGACGAGGACATATCTGGATGGAAATCTGCACTCTGGTTTGCACTTCCCATGTTCCTGGGGGAGCAGGAGAGCCATGCACTGTGAGCACAGCCTACTGCCTGCTTCCTGTTCCCTCCAGAGTGCTTCCTGTGTTCAGAGGCAGGGGGCAGTTGGGATACCAGGTCACATTCCAGCTTCCCCTGCCTGCAGCAAGCAGTGTTCTCTGCTCGGGAGCTGGGGATTCAGCAAATCCCTCTCTCTGAGCTTATGATCGGCAGCAACAGGGAGGCAGAGGGAGCACAGGATATGGCTGCGCTAGGGGGTGGCTAAACAGCTACTTACTCATCACTCTGGCTTTTATTTGGGCAAGCACCCTGTACCTTGCAGTTTCATTACTATACATTTCATGCTAATCAGCACAAATCACTTTAAGTTGCACAGAACGAATTAAATGCCTCAAATGAATCAAAAGGAAATCTGAACAAATCAATTTGTTTGTTAATAGATAGACTGGCATTTCATTCATTTGGCGCAGCTGAGAGGGATTTGTGCACAAGCCTAGAGATTTTAACTTTAATGTTTATCTCATTAATTTATTTCATTATAGGTGCGAACTGCATGGTTTTTTTTCAGTGATTTTTTTTTTTTTTTACTTCTACCAATGATTGGCTCACACATATATGTATCAAATTATTTTCTGTATTAAATCTATATAGTTTGTATGAATCTATTTTATAGCATACAGGCATTTAAATAATATGCAATTCCTGCAAACCTAATAAGATGTTATGCAGATATTCTCTGGACTTCTGCAGCCGGTTTGAATGAATCAATTTACTTTTGATCTACGACAGAACAAAAGGATCCATATGAGATAGTATTTATTTTAAATTTGAATAAGTCTCCACAGGTAAATAAATCAATTTGATTTGCTCAAACCAGCTGTGTGCAAGTGTGCACAAGTCTAATTTTAAGGCTTCTATCTGTCTGGGATTTACCTGTCAAGTCTTATTCAGTGCATAAGACTCAACAGGAAAGTTCCAGATGAATTGATTCATTAATGTCTGGAATAAAAGGAATTTGATTAAATATTTTTGCACAAGTCTGATTACAGGCTTAATGATCTTAAAATAAATGTTTTACAGCACTTGTATGTTATGACTTCCTCCTCTGGCCCTCCTCCTCCATTCTAAAATGATTTATTCTTTCTGGTAAGTGTATATGAGCATGTCTCCCTTTAAGCCCTACCATCCTGATGTTTTGTCTAATAACACAGCTGAACAAATCCTCAAGTAGGTATAGTATAGGTGTCTGGGAGCTGCAGTACAGCTAGTAGCTTTCATATGTAGAAAGCTGATAAAAGAACTACAAGTCACAAAATCCCCTGCTCTGAATAGAAGTGATGTTATGAGAAAGAAAGAAAAAACAATAACCAGGGATGTGAGTGACTTAGCACAGTGTATGTATAATTGATGCAAAGAGATAAAGAAGGTCCTGCCATACCTTGCTTATTCTTGGTTAACCCCTTAGTGACCAGACCGTTTTTCAATTTTCTTACTGTTAAGGACCAAGGCTCTGTTTACATTTCTGCAGTGTTTGTGTTTAGCTGTAATTTTCCTCTTACTCATTTACTCTACCAATACATATTATATACCGTGTTTCTCGCTATTGAATGATCTTTCTAAAGATACCATTATTTTCATCATATCATATAATTTACTATAAAAACAATTATAAAATATGAAGAAAAAAAGTAAAAAACACACTTTTTTCTAACTTTGACCCCCAAAATCTGTTACACATCTACAACCACCAAAAAACATCCATGCTAAATAGTTTCTAATTTTGTCCTGAGTTTAGAAATACCCAATGTTAACATGTTCTTGGCTTTTTTTGGAAAGTTATAGGGCAATAAGTACAAGTAGCACTTTGCTATTTGCAAACCAGTTTTCTTTTCAAAATTAACACAAGTTACATTGTAACACTGATATCTGTCAGGAATCCCTGAATAACCCTTCACATGTATATATTTTTTAAAAGACGACAACCAAGGTATTAAAGGATCACTATAGTGTCAGGAAAACAAACCCAGATGCGCCTCTAGCGGCTGTCAGGAAGACGGCCACTAGAGGTTGGATTAACCATGCTATGTAAACATAGCAGTTTCTTTCTCTGAAACTGCTATGTTTACATCTGATGGGTTAAAACCTTAGGGACCTGGCACCCATACCACTTCATTGAGCTGAAGTGGTCTGGGTGACTATAGTGTCCCTTTAAACTTGAGGTATTTAGACTATTTTCATGCAACCATTTTACCACCAATCTATGCCCAATTTAAAAAACAAACAAATAATTGGTGATTTTTTTGACACACATAGCAATTTAAAAATACATGTACGGAGAACTTTAAGGGTTACTGCCAAAGAGCAATCCAATATGTGTTCAGCAACATCTCCTGAGTACAGTGATTTCCCCCATGTATAGGTTTGTAGGGTTCTCTGGGGGCTAAAGGACCTTATTTTGAGGGTGTGCATTCCAGTTTTCCAACTTGGAATTTTCACCGTTGGTCATCGTGCACCCATGTCTATTTGGGACATTTTTGAAGCTGGCTAATGTAATTCACCTCCATAAAACCATATATTTTTGAAAAGTAGACACCCTAAGGTATTTCAAAGGGTGGTATTTTAACACTTTCCATGGACTAATTCTACCCCTGTCTTTGTCAAACTTTTGGGTAGTCTTTTTTTGTGTTATTACTCTCTCACATCATACTTTAGGCATGGATTCTAAGTTCCTGTTATGTGTTACTGACAAAGAACATCCAGATATGTGTTCAGCAACATCTCCCAAGTACAACAGGGCCCCAAATGTAAAGGTTTTATGGGTTTTTGCAAACCTAGCAGGAGTCAAATGTAGGGCTTTCCCCTTTTCCATGTTTGCACATTGAAATTTGCCAGATTGGTTTGCTGGGCCTATGTTGCCTTTAAGACCATATAGCAGCCCAGGAATGAAAATTAACCACATCATGGCATACCATTTGTAAAAGTAGACAACCCACGGTATTCAAAATGGGGTATGTCCAGTCTTTTGTAGGAGCCACTTAGTCACAAACGCTGCCAAAGTTAGCATTTTTATTAGTTTCTTGCATTTTTTTACACAAAAACTGCACTTTTACTGGTGATTTTATCATCGTGATACATTTTACTGTTTTAAACACTCATATTTGTATTCAGCGAAGTCTCCCAAGTATAACAATACCCCCCATGTACAGGTTTTATGGTGTTTTGGAAAGTTACAGGGTCAATATAGGGCTTGCCCAATTCAGTTTGCCAGATTGGTTTGCTGGGTCTGTGTTGCCTTTTGAGACCATATGGTAGCCCAGGAATGTGAAATAACCCCATCATGGCATACCATTTTCAAATGTAGACAAGCCAGGGGTATTCAAATGGGGTATGTCCAGTCTTTTGTAGTAGCCACTTAGTCACAAACGCTGGACAAAGTTAGCCTTTTATTTGCTGGCTTCCTCCCTGGAAGCAGGTAGGAGAGAGTCTGTTCTCTCCAGTGAGAGAGTCAAGGAAACTGAGTACTGGGTGTGCAGAAAAAAAAGCAGTTAGGTTGGCTTGGAGCACTGGGAGTGCAGAAGGAAGCAGTCAAGGCTGTCTTGGAGCACTGGAGTGCTGAGAGCGTACAAAGACCCTAGGTTGGTAAAACCAATAATTTTTGTTATAGTTTAACCCCTGAGAGATAGGGAATCTGAAGTGAGTTAGTGCTCAGACGAGCTAGGCTTTTTGTTTATAGGGATTTGTGTTACATTATTGCATCTATGTTTTCATTTGCTGCTGCCTCATGTGTAAACTTGCAAATAAAGTGTCTGTAATGAAGTTGCATTAAAAAACTGTGCATGTTTTGCCCTAGAAGACCGTGCTACCTGCTGACAAGGATCACAGTACATATATATTACAGACACTCCTCACTTACCGACCGGGTTCCATTCCTAGAACGAATCGGTCGGTAAGTGAGAAGTTAAGCGATTCCCTGCTCTGGTGCGTTCATCTATGTTTGGGGAAACTTCCCCGAAGATAGATGAACGCACCAGAGCAGGGAATCCCTCTAATCCCTCTAATCTAATTTCCTTACCAGACCTCAAATTTACCTTAAGGACCGTTTTTTGTCAGATGTACCTCATACGTCCGTGATCCTTAAGTGGTTAAATATGCCTGACAGATCAGACTCCATAGACCAAAGACACCTGATTGCCAAAGCTACTTATAAATGTTGGCAAGGCTCAACACTGGTGATGTCATGTATGCAGATTTGCAAAGAAAAACCATAAAAGTATCATACATATTTTACATAAAAAATGCATCAATTGCAGTCCTTACAAATAAATAGGCAGTAGGAAAGGTGGTAGTTTTTAATTTTGTAAAGGAAAATGCATTGTTGGTGATAAAAAGTCATATTTTATCTCTGTCACGCGCTAGTGAGACTACCTTTGATATCCTGTGCCCATTTCTCCATTTTATGACACCAAACGTTAATACATATTAAAAGAGAATTTATATAAAAATAGTATCTAACTAGTCTAACTAACAAGCATTACTAGAAGAAGGGATATAATAGAAACCTTCAAATGTACTAAAAGGGCACTCCACATACATGAAACATGTCAATTGCTGTCTGCTAAGTGACAGCTTGTAAAAGTGCAGATTTCAACACATATATTATATATGAGGGCAGAAACATGGAGCTAACAGAAGTGGAAGGTCCATACTCGTAACTCCAGTGCAGAGGCTGCAGTCAAGAGATCTAGCTGCTGATATCCAAGCTGTTTTTTGATACACCCCAGAAAATATAAAGCAGATATAATTGTTTTCATTGGGAGTATATCTACTAAACTGTAAAAACTAAAAAGTGTTACATTTCCAATTAAAAAAAAGTACTTGAAAATAAGCTAGAATTGAAGTTGCAGGATAAAAATCTAAGGACATCGTAAATAATGCTTTATAGAAAGAAGAATGTCTATCTTTAACAGCATTACGGTTGAAGAACTAGAGTTAAGCAATAATTCATGAATATATTGTAGCATGTGAATAAGGTTATCCTAAAGAACAAATATGCAAAATAAGTTTTGGGTTTTAAATGGGCAAAGTACAAAGGTCTACTAGTTCTTATCTGTAATACAAATCTGAGTTTGCTTCTATCTTAACCCTTCTTGTTTAGAAAAGCGGTTATGCACTGTGAGGTTAAGCGGTATCTCATATATGGTTGCATGGTAATGCTGGTATAAGCCAGGAGACAAGCTTGTTTTTCTAATGAGGCCATTGTGTTGCTGTTTTCATTCAGTACCTTTGTTGATGGATGTCAGCAGAGTTAGGCTCTTGTTAGCTGTTCTAGTTTTGAAGTGCTTTTTCTAAGAAGATTTTTGAATGTTTTGCTTGTCAAATGTACCTGTGATCCTCCCACACAGATTATTTTTCTCCACCACTGTTATAAAAGCATTTTTTTTATTTTATTTAGAAAGAATAAATCTATGAGGTTTTTCTCTATTCCATCTTTTATTCTTTTTTATTTCTTTTTTGGCATGATAACTTGGTAAATCTGATTGGCATAATAGTGCTGTTGATTACCTGTCATCAGTGATGTAAAGATTGCTCCATTTAAATTCAGATGTGTTTATTGTGAGCTCTTAGTGTATGATTTCTCAAACTTTCGCTAAAAAACACTCCTAAATTAAAAAACAAATTTATGTAATTACCAATTATCTGTATGTAGATGTGCAAAGGATACATTTGCAGTCATTTTAAACTTTATTCTGCAAACTTACTCATTAAGTTATATTTCTAGGACATTAGAGACATGAAGAAAGGATTTCATATGCCTCACCAATAAAGAGCAATATTTTACATATTTGCTAAATCAATATATAGAGTAATGAATACACTAGATGAGGGACATAATACAGCTGTTTTAGGTCCCTGTCAAAAGTTGGTATTTTAAATAATTTATTTAAAAAATTCAAAAATAAATATTAGCAATGTTTTTATTAGACTTTATTAAAGATACAGTAGAAAGACATTCCTAAAATTGCCTACCTCTGAGTGTACGGATTTTAAGAATTTCAACATGGTGTTGGATGGCACATTAAGACTGCTGCCCAGCAACATTTCCATTTCCATAAGTTGCCAAGGAAAACGTAATTGGTGATTTGTAGAAAGAATGCATTCTGTATGAATATCTTTTTTTTTTTTTTAAATAATTCCCTTTCAACATAATTTTATACTTATAAACTGCAGGACAGAACATTTCCGATTATCTTGTACAGTATATAGAATGTATCTGTCTAGGAAAAAAGAGGGTAGGGTTGGAAACCCTCCTGGGTGTTTTATAACTGGTTTGCATAATTCTTCTGCCTGTCTGTATAATTTTACTTATACAAATTTTTACCTTTCTGTGCGTATTTCCCTTCTTCCAGTCTTTGTTCACCACTCTTAGAACTCTCGTTTTATTCTGGTTACTCTTTTTTTTCTGTCCCCTTTTGCCACTAACGTGATAGTTGACAGGTGAACAACATCTGTTGTTACAGAATATACCCCAAAGAACTGTAAAGGTATTGATAAATGACTACTGTTCCAAAAAATCTTAACACATGTATAGTATGGGGCAATTCCATAATTTTCAATAGAGGTTATTGCTACTTAAGTTTATCACTAAGTACATGGGTTTATGGCTCTTATGTATCCAGTGACTGATGGGATTACTCTTCATAAAATAGAAGTATGATCCCTGAATTAGGGATAAGGCATTATAAATGCCAATTTCTATCCGGAGGGTTATGCCTATTCCTAATTTTAGAAATCTGTGAATCAGGAAGACTTTTCAGAAATATGGTTCCAAGTCCTAAAGCAAAATAACTTGACTTTACATCATATTTCATATGTGAAAGCCCACATTATAGAACACAGTGAAGTGGTTCTCAATATCTGATCGCAATAGGAAAATTAAAAGGTTACTCCAAGCATCACAACCACTACAGCCTGCCCACCTACCAGAAGTACCCTGTTGCCATTCTCCAGCCATTGGCAGGCTGTTTTTCAATGGTTTTTCCTCTTACCTGAAACCCCGCCAGGCACTCGCCCTCCTTTAATTATCAGGGACGTGCATCCAGTTTGTTTAGGGCTTCAGAAGTCAGATGCCAATACCACTCGTTATTAATTTGCCGAGAGCATTAGCTGATCACTCTCAGTCAATAAATGACTTTCTTTATGCACAAAATTTATATTAGACAGCCCAGAACTCTTGCTTCAGCCTGGGTGTTGATGTACAAATGATGCTGTCCAAGATGTCAGCAACAATATAAAATATCTCTTATGTGCAGAATTTCATGATGAAAAAGCTGCACATAAAGACTCTGAGCATCATGACCAGTTCAAGTCACACTTTGCAATTCTCACAAATAATTATTTACCCAACCATCAATGCCTATTATTTAGCACTAGACAGTCATGAAGACGTTTTTATTTCCCAATATTCATTTTATTATATATTAGTTTGCAATAGAAGAACTGGTACCTTAGTTAATTTTACAATTACATAAAGGATTGCCAGGCTAATGTCATTTGTGTAATTAAGTTAAATAAGACATAACACATACAGTCATGGCTATATGTAGGATCCTTTGTTTCTCCCAGCCTTTAACATCTTTCTAAACAAAATATACCACAAAATGTAAAGGGAAAACGGATGATAGAAGGCAGGTAGTTACCCGTTCTGGTCTTTGGGTCTGGCTGTGAGTGAAAATATGAGCTGTAAACTCTGTGATCTTTGAAGACACACTGCAAGTAAAAAGTTTTCCTTCACTGGAAAATATTTGTCTTACAAATTAATATTTTAGTTTTCTGGTCCAAGTATGACCTCCATCACTTCCACTCATACCCAAGAGACCCAGAGGTTCTTTGTTGCAATGTAGCTGACACTGTAGCTAGGTGAGTAGGCAGCATGATTTGAGAAACTAAAAGCAAAAAGGTGCTCAAGAAACTGCCGTTATATAATTTAGCTGCTGAATGAAACTGCGCTGATGTAAGACTTTAACTACAGCATAAAAATAATACTGAAAAATAAATATATACAGTATCATATTTATCCTGCACTAACCGCGCTGCAGTGGCATGCCATGTCTTGCTAACAGCATCTAGAGGAAATATTGCCGCTTGTTTTTAATTAAGTCTTATGCCCGAGCTGCCAGGCTCAATTCTGTTAAACACCATTCGATCTTTATACCCTGGAACATTTAGGAACAATTACATTACTACATTAAAGACATTGCTAGTGTAATAACATTAGACTGCTGCTTATTGCTGGCTTTAGGCAAGTTAAGGATATGTAAACTACTTATTTAGAGATACTGTACTCTCCGAGATGAGACTCAGCTTATTTGGCAGTGGTGGATGGGACTGAGAGAGACAGGTGAGCATTACCGATAGCGTACACATTTTTTAGGTCACTGTGTGAGCAAAGACCTCACATGATCCAACATGTTACAGAGAAATAAAATGCATGGGTAGCTTTGGCAATAATGTTGTAGTAAATACAGCAGGACAGAATTATTGGTGCACTTAAAGGGAAATGTATTCGTTTTTGTTATTACTGAAAGCAAATGATTACATGCAGCATTACATATGTTAATTTTTGTAATGTGTACATATAAGTAAATTCCACTTTTCAATGCATGTCCAAGCTTACAATTGCTCTCTGGGGGAGGCCATCTTAAGACCTCTTTTTTTTTTCAGAAGTGACCCTTATGAAAGGTCATGAACACTTTGAAATCGTGAAACTGGTTCAGTGGGAAAAAAATATTATGTGCATATAGCTTTCCATTCTGATTTTGAAGTCAAATATCTACATTTCGAACAAAACCTTTTACCTAAATGTGAATTTCTGATTTGATTTTTTTTCTTCTTCTTTTTTTAATGTTCAACTCTCCGAGTCTGGGTAAAATTTTTATTTAGTAAAACAGCTGCTGACTATAAAAAAAAAAAGTTTGTTATCATACTTCTGTGTTTTGTGTGTGCTTTTAGCTACTTCTTGTATTATTGTATTATTGCAGTCATGGTGATTTGTGGTCATTAAAAACCTTCATGACTTACTTTGTCAGTCAATGAGAAGGATTAGCCTGTCATACAAAGTACTCCCTTTTTCTTAATCTCATTAAAGAGAACTAATCATCCTGCAGTGATCCCAGCATGCAATATTGGAATTTATCCACGGGACCGATCCTCAGAGGGGAATATTGATTTCAGGGTGCGTCAGTCACTTGTAACTCAAATAGAGCATTTAATCAAGGTCAGCTGAGAGCAAGATACAATAGCCTAATGTTCTGAAAGCCTTTTTTAAAATTGTATTAGTCAGATTAAATAGAAACTAGGAGGAAGTTAGTTTTATTGTCCCTGTGGATTAATGAATGGCTAAAATGCATTAGGGTTGATTTGTTAGCTAGCGTTACAGCAACATTATTATAAAAACAGAGTTAGACAACCTTCGGCAATCCAGATGTTGTGAACTACATCTCCCTTAATGCTTTGCCAGCATTTTGACTGTGAGAAAATATGGGAGATGTAGTGTTGAGGGTTGCCTACCCATGATTGTAGTAAATTCATTGGCCTATCTGAGCTACAGAAATACAAAGGGTCCCATGGAAAAACATAGAAACTATGACACTGGTTGCCATTCATTCACCTAGAGAAAAGGGACAGCAACACCGGTAATTCATATACCGTATTGCTGGCATCAGTTCTAAACTGCATTAAACCATTAAACCATGTGTAAAATGCAGCCAGTACACTGAAATCAAGAATGATATTGTTACGGATATCTTACACTCCAGCTGAGTATATCCGTGCAGCGTCTCCGGAAATTCAAGTAAAGCAGAATGTGTAGTGAATTATAGCTCCCAATCCCCCACACATGAGCCAAGACTTCATGAAGGGGTAAAACGATCTGTTTTATTGATGGCCACAGCTCGGCCTTTTATGCAGGTCCTCCAGCAAGGGTTACTCCCACAGGGACCTTGTGGAGGACTGGATCAAAAAATAGAGTAACCATTTATTTTACAACACAGTATCAAACACACCCACACAAACAGTGAAATCCCTCCTCTCTATCCTGGAGAAAATTGGGTTAAGTGGCCGAAGCAAACTCAATTATCTCCAGGTAGAGAATATATATTCATTTTACACTGTACCAAAAAATACATTAAAATCAATAACTTATATTTTACCGAACAGAATCCCCACATTCAACCTATCCCCAGATAGCTTGGGTCTGAGCTTCAATATAGCCGGCTGAACAGCGCTCAGATCCCACGAACACATTCAAATCGCCATGGAGCTAAAGAGTCTGTTCACCGACTGTTCGCTAGAAAAATGTCCAAAATTAGCTCCATGGATTGAGCTACCTGGGGTTGGTCTCATTCGTGTGTTGTACCGAATGGCATGGCATTTGTGTAAATAAAAACGAACGAGGTGGAAGTTAGATATTACCAGCAGTGTTCGTGCGAAATTGTGGCCAAAAATTATTCCACTCGGTCGACAACCATACACCTGGGCTGGCTGTTCGGTAGTTTTTTTTTTTTTAAAGAAAATAACGAAATAGTGATAACTACACGAACAGCAGACAAAATACAAAAGTCTTGGCATTCATAAAACAGGGGGTTTGTCACAGATATCTATGATCTATTTATCTTCTATGTTTCTCCTTTGGCATCATGTGAAAGAAAGTTATCCTGAATGCAATCCCTGTTACTACTTTTGCTGTGACTGCTACTGTGCCACCATCAACATTTATGAAAGTGAGAGAAAATGAGCTAAGATACCTTAGGTCTAGCATACCAGATAAATATCTCTAATATGTTAGGCCATACCGAGGCCAATTTCTTAGAACTGTCATGATCTCACACCAGTAGGCATCCTTTGCCTAAATTATCTCATATAACATGATATTAACCCTATGGAGATCCCTTAAGACACTACCACAAGACTACAGAGCACCACATGCATATTTTGCATTTTCTGGAATCTGAATTCTTTCAGAAAAGCATTGGACACATTACAGCCCACATTCTCCAGTTTAGGAAGCCTTAAGAAAGCTAATGCAAATATTTCAATATTTCCCAATGCAAAACAGGTGTGAAACAGGCTTAAGGTTGACACATATATTTAGAAAGGCCTTCAAATGTGATTGAGGTGGATTGGACATATATAGCAATAGTTGGTCCACAACATGACCACCCACTAGGAAATTGTATCTTTGCATTATTTGTTTGATGATCAGTTATTCAAGAATGCACTTATCCAGTGAGCTAGCAGGCTTCCCTAAGAGTGCACATTAAGCATATATATATATATATATATATATATATATATATATATATATATATATATATATATATATATATATATATATATATAAAAATAAATAAGCATGGATTATTATTTACACATAGTCACACCTAATGTTACATATCTCCACTCCTTCAAAAAATCATTAAAAACCCACTTCTTCATAAAAGCGTATCAATTAAACTCTTAATAGCTCCCAACTGATTCCTATTCTGCAACTGTCACTAGTCTAATACTATCCTTACCTTTTGTGTAATTTTACCCCACTCCCTCTAGCATGTAAGCTCATTGAGCAGGGCCCTCAACCCCTCTGTTTCTGTGTGTACAACTTGTCTGGTTACAACTACATGTCTGTTCATCCACCCATTGTAAAGTGCTGCGGAATTTGACGGCGCTCTATAAATAATACAATAATAATAATAATATCTAACTGTCAAGAAGGGTACAGTGTTCAAATGTATAATCAACACTACATCCTACAGGTGACAATGGCTATAGATTGGCTAAGAAACAAGGATAATGGCTCTTGAGTAGTGATGTCGCGAACATAAAATTTTCAGTTCGCGAACGGCGAACGCGAACTTCCGCAAATGTTCGCGAACGGGCGAACCCGGCAAACCGCCATAGACTTCAATAGGCAGGCGAATTTTAAAACCCACAGGGACTCTTTCTGGCCACAATAGTGATGGAAAAGTTGTTTCAAGGGGACTAACACCTGGACTGTGGCATGCCGGAGGGGGATCCATAGCAAAACTACCATGGAAAATTACATAGTTGATGCAGAGTCTGGTTTTAATCCATAAAGGGCATAAATATCCTAACATTCCTAAATAGTTTGGAATAACGTGCTTTAAAACATGAGGTATGATGTTGTATCGATCAGGTAGTGTAAGGGTTACGCCCGCTTCACAGTGACAGACCAAACTCCCCGTTTAACGCACCGCAAACAACCGCAAACAGTCCATTTGCACAACTGCAAACTCCCCATTTGCACAAGGTTGGATACCAAGCTAGCCATGTCCCGTTCCTTGTCGTCACTGATGTCATTGAAGGTCTCTTCCTCCACCCAGCCACGTACAACACCAAGGGTCCCCGAAAGGTGACAACAAGCCCCCTGTATTTTTTTTTAAATGTACACTACTGTACACTACTAAATGTACACTACACCAGATAATGTATAATAAACACAGGTTACTGGCTATGGGGGGGGGGGGGGTGTATAATAAACACAGGTTACTGGCTATGGAGGGATAATGTATAATAAACACAGGTTACTGGCTATGGGGGATAATGTATAATAAACACAGGTTACTGGCTATGGGGAGGATAATGTATAATAAACACAGGTAACTGGCTATGGGGGATAATGTATAACAAACACAGGTTACTGGCTATGGGAGGATAATGTTTAATAAACACAGAATACTGGCTATGGGGGGATAATGTATAATAAACACAGGTTACTGGCTATGGGGAGGATAATGTATAATAAACACAGGTTACTGGTTGTGGGGGGATAATGTATAATAAACACAGGTTACTGGTTGTGGGGGGATACTGTATAATAAACACAGGTTACTGGCTATGGGGAGGATAATGTATAATAAACACAGGTTACTGGCTATGGGGGATAATGTATAATAAACACAGGTTACTGGCTATGGGGGATAATGTATAATAAACACAGGTTACTGGCTATGGGAGGATAATGTATAATAAACACAGGTTACTGGCTATGGGGGGGATAATGTATAATAAACACAGGTTACTGGCTATGGGGAGGATAATGTATAATAAACACAGGTTACTGGTTGTGGGGGATAATGTATAATAAACACAGGTTACTGGCTATGGGGGATAATGTATAATAAACACAGGTTACTGGCTATGGGGGGGATAATGTATAATAAACACAGGTTACTGGTTGTGGGGGGATAATGTATAATAAACACAGGTTACTGGCTGTGGGGGGATAATGTATAATAAACACAGGTTACTGGCTATGGAGGGATAATGTATAATAAACACAGGTTACTGGCTATGGGGAGGATAATGTATAATAAACACAGGTTACCTGTTGTGGGGAGGATAATGTATAATAAACACAGGTTACCTGTTGTGGGGGGATAATGTATAATAAACACAGGTTACTGGCTATGGGGAGGATAATGTATAATAAACACAGGTAACTGGCTATGGGGGGATAATGTATAATAAACACAGGTTACTGGTTGTGGGGGGATAATGTATAATAAACACAGGTTACTGGCTGTGGGGGGGATAATGTATAATAAACACAGGTTACTGGCTATGGAGGGATAATGTATAATAAACACAGGTTACTGGCTATGGGGAGGATAATGTATAATAAACACAGGTTACCTGTTGTGGGGAGGATAATGTATAATAAACACAGGTTACCTGTTGTGGGGAGGATAATGTATAATAAACACAGGTTACCTGTTGTGGGGGGATAATGTATAATAAACACAGGTTACTGGTTGTGGGGGGATACTGTATAATAAACACAGGTTACTGGCTATGGAGGGATAATGTATAATAAACACAGGTTACTGGCTATGGGAGGATAATGTATAATAAACACAGGTTACTGGCTATGGGAGGATAATGTATAATAAACACAGGTTACTGGCTATGGGGAGGATAATGTATAATAAACACAGGTTACTGGCTATGGGGGATAATGTATAATAAACACAGGTTACTGGCTATGGGGGATAATGTATAATAAACACAGGTTACTGGCTATGGAGGGATAATGTATAATAAACACAGGTTACTGGCTATGGGAGGATAATGTATAATAAACACAGGTTACTGGCTATGGGGGGATAATGTATAATAAACACAGGTTACTGGCTATGGGGAGGATAATGTATAATAAACACAGGTAACTGGCTATGGGGGGATAATTTATAATAAACACAGGTTACTGGTTGAGGGGGGGGGTAATGTATAATAAACACAGGTTACTGGTTGTGGGGGGATAATGCACAGGTTACTGGCTATGGGGGGATACTGTATAATAAACACAGGTTACTGGCTATGGAGGGATAATGTATAATAAACACAGGTTACTGGCTATGGGAGGATAATGTGTAATAAACACAGGATACTGGCTATGGGGGGATAATGTATAATAAACACAGGTTACTGGCTATGGGAGGATAATGTATAATAAACACAGGTTACCTGTTGTGGGGGGATAATGTATAATAAACACAGGTTACTGGTTGTGGGGGATACTGTATAATAAACACAGGTTACTGGCTATGGAGGGATAATGTATAATAAACACAGGTTACTGGCTATGGGAGGATAATGTATAATAAACACAGGATACTGGCTATGGGGGGATAATGTAAAATAAACACAGGTTACTGTCTATGGGAGTATAATGTATAATAAACACAGGTTACTGGCTATGGGGGCATAATGTATAATAAACACAGGTTACTGGCTATGGGGGATAATGTATAATAAACACAGGTTACTGGCTAGGGGGGATATTGTATAATAAACACAGGTTACTGGCTATGGGAGGATAATGTATAATAAACACAGGTTACTGGCTATGGGAGGATAATGAATAATAAACACAGGTTACTGGTTGGGGGGGTAATGTATAATAAACACAGGTTACTGGTTGTGGGGGGATAATGTATAATAAACACAGGTTACTGGCTATGGGGGGGGGATACTGTATAATAAACACAGGTTACTGGCTATGGAGGGATAATGTATAATAAACACAGGTTACTGGCTATGGGAGGATAATGTGTAATAAACACAGGATACTGGCTATGGGGGGATAATGTATAATAAATACAGGTTACTGGCTATGGGAGGATAATGTTTAATAAACACAAAATACTGGCTATGGGGGATAATGTATAATAAACACAGTTTACTGGCTATGGGGAGGATACTGTATAATAAACACAGGTTACCTGTTGTGGGGGGATAATGTATAATAAACACAGGTTACTGGTTGTGGGGGGATACTGTATAATAAACACAGGTTACTGGCTATGGAGGGATAATGTATAATAAACACAGGTTACTGGCTATGGGAGGATAATGTATAATAAACACAGGATACTGGCTATGGGGGGATAATGTAAAATAAACACAGGTTACTGTCTATGGGAGTATAATGTATAATAAACACAGAATACTGGCTATGGAGGCATAATGTATAATAAACACAGGTTACTGGCTATGGGGGATAATGTATAATAAACACAGGTTACTGGCTAGGGGGGATATTGTATAATAAACACAGGTTACTGGCTATGGGAGGATAATGTATAATAAACACAGGTTACTGGCTATGGGAGGATAATGAATAATAAACACAGGTTACTGGCTATGGGGAGGATAATGTATAATAAACACAGGTTACTGGCTATGGGGGATAATGTATAATAAACACAGGTTAATGGCTATGGTGGATAATGTATAATAAACACAAGTTACTGGCTATGGAGGGATAATGTATAATAAACACAGGTTACTGGCTATGGGAGGATAATGTATAATAAACATAGGTTACTGGCTATGGGGGGATAATGTATAATAAACACAGGTTACTGGTTGTGGGGGGATAATATATAATAAACACAGGTTACTGGTTGTCGGGGATAATGTATAATAAACACAGGTTACTGGCTATGGGGTAGGTAATGTATAATAAACACAGGTTACTGGCTATGGGAGGATAATGTATAATAAACACAGGTTACTGGCTATGGGAGGATAATGTATAATAAGCACAGGTTACTGGCTATGGGGGAGATAATGTATAATAAGCACAGGTCACTGGCTATGGGGGATAATGTATAATAAACACAGGTTACTGGCTATGGGGGATAATGTATAATAAACACAGGTTACTGGCTATGGGGGGATAATGTATAATAAACACAGGTTACTGGCTATGGGAGAAAATGTATAATAAACACAGGTTACTGGCTATGGGGGATAATGTATAATAAACACAGGTTACTGGCTATAAGGAGATAATGTATAATAAACACAGGTTACTGGCTATGTGGGATAATGTATAATAAGCACAAACACAAAAAAAAATGAATGCGTAAATGCATTAGGTTAAATAAAAAAAAAGCTCTATGCCAGACTACATTCTGGCATATGACACCTACTGAGACATTATCTGTTCCTCATTTCCACAATGCGGGAAATATCTTGATTTCTACTTCTACAATTGGTGGATTTAAGGCTTTTTAGGATAAGATTGTGGCAGCCTCAGATCAGTTCATTATTTATACTGACTGGAGTCAACTAGATACTGTGCTATTCTTACAGCATTTTGCAGGTCTTAACCCCTTAAGGACCAAACTTCTGGAATAAAAGGGAATCATGACATGTCACACATGTCATGTGTCCTTAAGGGGTTAAACCTCCATCATATACCATATGTGCATCCTAATCCTATTTCTCCAATTTGTGCCTTAATGGGGCAGACTCACCCACGACGAGCCAGACTTCCACCTTACCACATAAACCAGAGCAAAAAGTTAGACAGACCTATTGTGTTGTTAGGGTAGGCCCAGATCTGTAATAACTAACTCCAGCAGCTGTGATTTTAGTGCATGCATATTGTTGCATCTATGTTATTTGTGTATTTAATCTTTCGGATGTGAACTGGAAAGCCAAAACAGCTGCTTGTGCCAGGAGCACACATATTCTACACTCCCTACTGGGATTGTCTCTAAAACAAGTCATTGAGGAACCAACTCGTATGGAGGCCATATTAGATTTAGTGTTAACAAATGGAGATTTAGTATCAGATAATACAGTAGGTGAAAGTTTAGGATCTAGTGATCACCAGTCAGTGTGGTTTAATATAAGAAAAGTGACTGAGTCACACCACACAAAAACAAAAGTTTTAGATTTTAGAAAAACAGACTTTTCTAAAATCAGAATATGTGTAAAGGAATCATTATCAGACTGGAACAGTTTAAATGAAGTCCAGGAGAAATGGGATTATTTAAAAGTTGCACTACTGAAAGAAACAGAAAATTCCATTAGGCTTGTCAGGAAAAGAAGAAAAATTAAGAAACCACTGTGGTACTCTGCAGAAGTGGCCAAAATAGTAAAAAAAAAAAAAAAAGTTAGCATTTAGTAATTCTAAAAAAAAAACAGAGTGAGGAAGACAGGCAGATGTATAAGATTAGGAAGAAAGAGGCAAAGCAAGTTATAAGAGCCTCCAAAGCACACGCAGAAGAGAGGATAGCAAAGTCAGTAAAAAAGGGGGATAAAACCTTTTTCTAGATCCATAAATGAGAAAAGAAAAGTAAAACAAGGATTAGTTAGATTAAAAATAAAAAAAGGAAGGTATGTAGAAGAGGGCAAAGGTCTAGCTGACTGCCTCAATAAATATTTTTGTTCAGTATTTACAGATGAAAATGAAGAAGGACACTTCAGTTAAGAAAAAAGACAAATGGGTAATTTGTTACATGTGAGTTTACAGAGGAATATGTTCTATTTCTACTGTCAAGAGTACAGACAAATAAGTTGATCAGGGCTGATGGGATACACCCAAAGTTATTAAAATAACTTAGTGGTGTACTAGCAAAACCATTTACGGATTTATTTAATCAATCATTGTTAACAGGAGTAGTTCCAGAAAATTGGAAATTAGCGAATAGTGTACCCATTCACAAGAAAGGTAGTAGGGAGGAGTCGGGCAGCTATGGGCCAGTAAGCCTTACTTCAGTAGTGGGGAAAGTGATGGAAACCATGTCAATGAACAGAATTTTGAACATCTAAAATCACATGGATTTCAAGATCAGAGACAACATGTGTTTACTTCAGGGAGATCATGCAATACTAATCTAATTGATTTTTTTTGATTGGGTAACTAAAATAATAGATCGGGGTGGTGCAGTAGACATTGCTTACCTAGATTTCAGTAAAGCTTTTGACACTGTTCCACGTAGAAGGCTCATCAATAAACTGCAATCTTTAAGTTTGGGTTTGAATATTGTTGAATGGGTTAGGCAGAGGCTGAGTGACTGGCAACAGAGGATTATAGTCAATGGAGTATATTCAAAGCAAGGTCTAGTTACCAGTGGGTTACCTCAGGGATCTGTACTTGGACCCATTCTCTTTAATATTTTTATTAGTGATATTGCAGAAGGTCTTGATGGTAAGGTATGTCTTTTTGCTGATTATACTAAAATTTGCAACAGGGTTTATGTTCCAGGAGGGATAAGGCAAATGGCAAATGATTTAGGTAAATTAGAAAAATGGTCAGACCTGTGGCAACTGACATTTAATGTGGATAAGTGCAAGATAATGCATCTTAGATGTAAAAACCCAAGGGCAGGGTATAGAATATTTGAAACCCTACTAAGCTAAACATCTGAGGAAAGGGATTTAGGAGTAATAATTTCAGATGACTTAAAGGTAGTCAGACAATATAATAGAGCAGTAGGAAGTGCCAGCAGAATGCTTGGTTGTATAGGGAGAGGCATTAGCAGTAGAAAGAGAGAAATGCTCATGTCATTGTACAGAACACTGGCAAGACCTCACTTTGAGTACTGTAAGCAGTACTGGAGACAGTATCTCCAGAATGATATTGATACTTTGGAAAGAGTTCAGAGATAAAACTTTCCAGGAAAGGTTAAAGGATCTTAACATGTATAGCTTGGAGGAAAGACGAGACAGGGGGGATATGATAGAAACATTTAAATACATAAAGGGAATCAACACAGTAAAGGAGGAGACTATATTTAGACGAAGAAAAACTACCACAACAAGAGGACATAGTCTTAAATTAGAGGGACAAAGGTTTAAAAATAATATCAGGAAGTATTACTTTACTGAGAGGGTAGTGGATGCATGGAATAGCCTTCCAGCTGAAGTGGTAGAGGTTAACACAGTAAAGGATGTTGGAAGCATGTTTAAGCATGCATGGGATAGGCATAAGGCTATCCTAACTATAAGATAAGGCCAGGGACTAATGAAAGTATTTAGAAAACTGGGCAGACTAGATGGGCCGAATGGTTCTTATCTGCCGTCACATTCTATGTTTCTATGTTTCTATGTAAGCCTTTCCCTTCTGGTGCCATGTCCTCCTTTAAATGTATAAATATCACAATAGCTTTGTGTGAGTGCACTCCATGCAAATCACTTCCTCTCATTTTCTGTCCAAGACAACTGAGCCTTAGGCATATTTGACAACTTGGTAGACACTGTATACAACCCTATCACCAACTTGTGAGTGGACCTGCAGAAAGCAACTTTAAAGTGAGTTGTGGTGACTAAGGAAGTTTTACATTTTTTCCATCTGTTAATTTTCTGCCTAATTTTCTAACTTTCACACGTGGATTCTTATTGTTAGTAAATATACTTCCAATACATAACACATATTATTGCAGCATGAAGTATATTGCAGAACTTAAAAGCCATAGAAATATGTGGTTTCTAATAAATGTAAGGTTTTACAGTTGTGCTAAACAATTTACATACCCTGGCAGAAATTGTGGCATTGATTTTAAATATGACTGATCATGCAAAAAAAATGTTTTTTATTTAAGGATAGTGATCATATGAAGCCATTTATTATCACATAGTTGTTTGGCTCCTTTTTAAATCATAATGATAACAGAAATTACACAAATGGTCCTGATCAAAAGTTTACATACCCTTGAATGTTAGCCTTGTTACAGACACACAAAGTGACACATAGGTTAAAATGTCAATTAAATGTTAACTTCCAACACTTTTGGCTTTTTAAATTGCAATTAGTGTCTGTGTATATATAGTCAATACGTTTGTTAGCTCTCACATGGATGCACTGAGCAGGCTAGATCAAAAGATCTGTGTAACAAGGTAATGGAAAAAAGAAGGAAAATTATATAAAAATATATCTAAAGCCTTGAAAATGCCAGTCAGTGCTGCTTAATCACTTATTAAGAAGTGGATAAATTCAAGAAACTCTTGATACCAAGCCTAGGGAAGGTAGACCAAGAAAGATTTCAGCCACAACTGCCAGAAGAATTGCTCGGGATACAAAGAAAACCCACAGGTAACCTCAAGAGAAATACAGGCTGGTCTGAAAAAAGACGGTTTGGTTGTTTTAATACGACGATACTTGAACAAAAATGAGCTGCATGGTTGAGTTAATAGAAAAAAGCCTTTACTGAGCCAATGCCACAAAAAAGCCCAGTTACATTATGTCAGATAACACATTGACATGACTCACAGTTTCTGGCACACTGTAATTTGGAGTGACAAGACCAAAAAATAGCTTTATGGTCACAACCATAAGCCCTATATTTGGAGAGGGGTCAACAAGGCCAATAGTGAAAAGAATATCATCCTCACTGTGAAGCATTGTGGTGGCTCACTGATGTTTTGGGTGTGTGTGAGCTCTAAAGGCATGGGGGATATCTTGTGAAAATTGATGGCAAGATGAATTCAGCCTGGTATTAGAAAATACTTGGAGACAATTTGCATTCATCTGCATGAAGGCTGCGCATGGGACGCTCTTGGACTTTCCAGCATGACAATGTCCCTAAGCAGAAGGCCAAGTTGACCCTCCAGTGGTTACAGAAGAAAAAGGTGAAGGTTCTGGAGTGGCCATTACATTTTCCTGACCTTGATATATATCGTTGAGCCACATTCTGGGGAGAGCTCAAACGTGCAGTTCATGCACGACAACCAAAGACTTTGCATGACCTGGAGGCCTTTTGCCAAGACGAATGGGCAGCTATACCACCTGCAAGAATTAGGGGTCTCATAGACAACTATTACTAATGACTGCACACTGTTATTGATGCTAAAGGGTGAAGTACAAAGTATTAAGAACTAAGTGTATGCAATTTTTGAACAGTGGTCATTTCATTTTTTTCTTTGTTACCATGTTTGTTTTTTTTTTGATTGTGCCATTCTGCTATAACCTACAGTTGAATATGAATCCCATAGGAAATAAAAGGAATGTGTTGTGCCTGCTCACTCATGTTTTCTTTAGAAATGGTACATATATTACCGATTATGCAAAGGTATGCAAACTTTTGAGCACAACAGTATGTGATGAGGACAGTGAAGCACCCTGATTAAATCCTGAATGTTAGCACCTTTACTTTTCTCCTGAATGCTAGAACCATTATTAATCTCTGACTTTATGAGGTTTTATTGGGTTTTAATATACATATAGACTCTCTAGTGCCAACAGGGATATAACAATAATCATAGTATTTTGTTTTTTATTTTCTAAAAGTAAGGAGTTTGTAAATACACACAGTATGACTGCTTTGGTAAATGTGCAAGATAATGTGTTTTCGTTATTTATTAAATCCCAGACTGTTGAAGCTCAGGCTAATAAATATCATGGTACAGGTATGGACAATTTTCACCATAGTATGTTACTACCCATTGCTGGTTGAGCATCAAGTATGAAAGTAAAATGGGCATGCTTAATTATTAAAAAAATAAAACCTAAGGAATAATTCTGAGAGATTTATTACAAAGACAAGGAAAGAGAATATCATTAAACCCAAGTGGTTTACATAATTTGTTAGATTATTTTACTTGCTTTCATAGCAGCAAAGTAAAAAAGAAAAAGAGATATATTTAAGGCTACAAACGGAGCGTGCACGGATGGATTATTAAGCACACTCCAAAAAAACAACACAGTCTAATGTCATTTATGGAATTATGTTATTCATTCTGTAAACAGAGGAAAATGCAAACATATAATGCCTAACCAATGTAGCAACTTACTAACACGCATAGTAATAATGTATATGCATATAGATTACACTATGTAGCCATAAGTATTTGGACACCCTACTAATGATTGAGTTGAGATGTTTCAACTTCACCCAATGCTAAAGATGTATAAAATCAAGCGGATAACAATAAAATCTTCATAGCAAACATTCACACTACAATTGGTCACTGTCATATTAGGTAACAAGTGCCATAAGTCAGTTTGAGAGCACAATTACTCAAATTGGAGGGCACACACTTAAGTAGATACATGAAATATGCAATTTAATGCTAAGGTGCTTACTATATATACCCTGTTTGAGACCCAAGAGCTGTCAGTTGCCTTGACACCCAAAAGCTATCAGTTGTCCAGCTTATTAACCTCCTTGTTTTTTTTTTTTACATTTCAGAATGCTTTGTAATAGAACTAGTATTGTCTATCATTTAGCTGTATATATTATCTATTTAATATAATATATTCTATGTATTTTTTTGTTGGTTTGTCATCTACACTACCTTTGCTAAATGTGGTTTCTTTCTTTCTTTCTTTCTTTCTTTCATTAAATGGTCCCAATAGCCCCTGTATGCCTCTACTTTGAGGTATTTAGATTTCTTTTTGTGAGAATTACTCTAATGGATCTTAAGGGGAAATATCACTCCAGCCAGGTGTTCTGCTAAATAATACCAATATATATTGTAATTAAAAATGACTTTTTTACTGCTTAGTATGTAAATTTAAAAGCTGACACTTGCATATTAATTGTATTTTTAGTATGATTTCTGGATCAGCTTAACTTTGCAACTGCAAAACTTTTAACCCTGTAAAATCGTGATACTAGACAAATTTATTTATTAACCTTAATTCTTAATTCTCCTTAACCCCTCTCTTGCCTTTGATACCGTTGTTCACTCTCTTCTTCCTTAACCACTCCGCAACCTTTTGCTCAATTACACTTTATTTTTCTCGTTTTCATCTTATCTTTATGAATGCTTATTTAGTGTCTCCTTCTCTGGTGCCACCTCCTCCCCACTGCTGTCTAAGTCGGTGTTCCCCAAAGCTCTGTTCCTGGTCCTCTTTTATTCTATATTGACCCTGCCAACCTCTGTAGCTTTGTTACTTCTTTTGGATATCAATTCCATCTATATGCTGATGATACTCAGATTTACCTCACCTCAACTGACTTATCCCCTACCCTCCTGGAAGGTGTCACAAACTGCCTCTCTTTCATCTCTAACTGGATTTCTACCCTTTTTCAAAACTTAATCTTTCTAAAACTGAACTTATCTCTCACCCTCCAATTATCGTCCTCTATCTATCTCCCTCAATGTGTCACCTATTCCACAACTCGTCTAACTTGCTACCTTTCAGTTGCTTTTGACTCAGAGCTTACCTTTTCTCCATGCATGCAGTCTGTCTCCAAACCCTAAAACTTCCACCATAAAAAAATTACCTACATTCGCCCTTTTTAAAAATATAACTAAGACACTTGGTCTTACATTATTTGTTCACTACTAATCAACCTCCCAAATATCGGTATTGCTCCTCTTCAGTCTCTCCCGAATGCTGCCAACAAGTTTACCTTCCTCACTGACTGCTACTCCCACACCTCACTACTTTTACAATCAACATATTTGCTTTCTGTACCATTTAGGGTGCAACCCAAACTGCTAACATGAACCTACACAGCCCTTAAAACCTACACAGTTACTGTATTTCCTCATTACTCAACAAATTTACCCTTTCTTGTTCCCTTCACTCTGCAAATGATCTTCCAGAGTCAACTGCTCATTTCAAACTTTCATCTGCAGGATTTTTCAAGGCCTGCCTCATTATTATAGAATTACTTTCTATACCATGAGACTCACCAATGCCTTCAATCCTTTAAGAAGTCACTGAAAACACATCTCTTTAAGAAAGTTTACCATTTTAATCTCGTTTGAGCAAGACCATCTTCACCTATGTGGCTAATATTTTAAATGTCAATTAACTATTGTCAGTTATCCTATCCCTATTCTATAATTGCATAGAGCTGAAGAATATGTTGGTCCTATATAAAATATATATAAAATATCAATAATAATAAAAAATATATAAAATAACAAAAATAATAAGCACCAACATATTCTACAGTGTTGTTGATAAAATAGGTAAAACATACAAGTAAATAATGATAAATTGAGCTTAACAGAAATAATGAGCACCTTCCTCAATAAGACCTTAAAGTTTGCAAGTGGTAGAGTGTAAAAAAATCAACAGAGTTATGAAAACACTGAAATGACACCAAGAAAAATTATACTATAGAGATATCATAAGTGGTTCTCTTTATTAAATATGCATATTGATATCCAGGTATAAAAAATACATAAAGGCAGAGAAAGCAATAAAATAACGTGCTGATGGGGAGGGGGTAGAAAGATAGACATTCCACACTGGAAATGCTGAGCACTTTTCACATCTTCAAAAGGTACTTTCTCAGCTGTTACACTGTAACAAAGCATAAAACACCTTAATATATCCTGGATTACCCCTCCTTCGTGGACATAATATAATGACAATGTGAAAAAAGTGATCCAATACACAGTTGAAATTCACCTGCTAGGGAATCTGCAGACAGGTCGGAGGTACAGCCCTTTGATGAAACTGTCAACTACATTATATGGTATTATATTCCTCAGTTATAGCCACATGGTCAACTAGTTGATAGTGTGACACCGCAGTAAAGACATAAACTGGAACAATTCTGCCACCCGAGACCAGAACTCCCTA
The DNA here is from genome assembly GCF_036172605.1 of Pelobates fuscus. Taxonomy (NCBI): domain Eukaryota; kingdom Metazoa; phylum Chordata; class Amphibia; order Anura; family Pelobatidae; genus Pelobates; species Pelobates fuscus. The sequence goes on from NC_086321.1 coordinate 140,293,438, forward strand.
TCCACTTATGCAACAACTCACTCCTAACCTCCAGAGTGGATACTAGAAAGCATTATTAGAACAACTATGGAATATTATTATATTATATATTGTAGAACATTATGCATGATTAAAGAAAAATTATTTAGGGGGCGGTCGAAGAAAGCAATATATAGTATAATGTAACTTTCTTAGGTATTCTAAGAAAGTACAGTATTATTATTGTGTTATTATGCTATTATTTATATAGTGCCAACAAATTCTGCAGCGCTTTACAGTTGGTGGACGAACAAACATGTAGTTGTAACCAGACATGTTGGACACACAGGAACAGAGGGGTTGAGGGCCCTGCTCAATGAGCTTACATGCTAGAGGGTGTGGGGGTAAAGTGACACAAAAGGTAAGGATAGTATTAGACTAGTGACAGTTGCACGAGATGAATCAGTCGGGAGCTGATTAACAGTTTAATTGATACGCTTTTATGAAGTATCAGAGGTTGGAGCATCAGAGGTTGGAGTACGGACAGAAGATAGACGTAATGTTATGTGCGTCTTTTTGAAAAGACTTACTATACACTAAAAAAAGAAAAAAAAACTATAACTACTATATAACATATTTGTCACGGTTCTCACCGCGACATCCCAATGAGGTCGCCCCAGAAGTGCCCGATGAGGGACATGAGCCTGCATGCTTTACAGTCTTGGACCTGCTTTTTTGCCTCTGAGCCACTATACAGCTCTAGTAAATGCCTGAAGTATGAACTTGCCTTGTATCCAGCACTGGGGGCTGGACGTTATTCTGTGGCTGCTCCAACATTCTCAGCACACCTGTGGCTGATCACCAATTAGCCAGGTATAAGACACTGCCTCTCCCTGAGGACAGTGTCAGTTCATTGACTCTGGTTCAAGTATTGCTCTTTCGTGTTCCAGTGTTCTCCTGTTGATTCCTGACCTTAGATTGTTATTTTGTTGTACCCTGACTTCTGGCATCCTCTGACCTCGGCTCTCTACTCGTTTATCCTGATTTCTGGCACCCACTGACCTCTGGTTTACCCACGACTATTCTCATGGTTTATCCGTTTCTGTACTGCGACTTGGAGCATTAACCTGCACAGACTTACAGGCCAGGTGAGTTCCTACCTGACCACCTTGGCCTGTGTTTAATTGCAAGGGTGAGCATATATCTGCGCTACAGACTCCCAACCAAGGTAAGCCGTTACAATATTGCAGTGATTTTAAAAGTGAATTTAAAAGTTTAGGCTACTTTAAAAGAGTTGGAGAAATATTTGCAAATTAATTGTAAGCCAACAACATTACCATTTATAGTGAATCTTTTTAAGGATTTTTGAATAGATACCATTATTTTAATTAAAGTGCTGATTCCTTTGTTAATGGCTGACTGTAGTAAACTGTAATGCCAGAAAGAAAAATTCTAAATCTTTTAAACTGGGCCACAATCAATTTCTTCCCACTTCACCTGCTTTACTGCTGTACTTATGCTCTCTTTGTGTTTTCCCAACAGATAAAAATGTCATTAAAAGAGCATGAAAAGCTCATCATTTATGAAACCACATACAGAAAACGCACTTGAACTATAGCAGAATAAGTAGGAATGCTTAAAGCTAACCTCTCTTTCTTTACCAATGACGACTCTCCTTCGATAAGGCCCTGGAGAGGTTATTACAGTTATTTTACTGCTGATCCTATTTAAACAATATCTGTGCTTTTTAATAGTTTTTATGATGCATGTTCTATGTGGTTCTACCCACCTGCTGACAAATTATTTCACAGCAACTGCTTCCAGCAGTAGAAATAGAAGTAACTCCAGTTATATGACCTGCTGCGTGAATGCCAGCTTGTGATTTTGTTTTATTATATAACGACTTAAGGGTATTATGTGTTATGAGATGATAGCTCTTTAATCCATTAAATCTGCTGGTTGATTGCAGAAGAACAAGTTTAAAGGTATATTGGAAAAAAAAATGTTTAGGGGATGTGCACAAGATTGAAAATACAATGCAAACACTTAACATTTCCTATTTTAAAATATAAAATAATTCCCAAATGACTGCACTCAAAGTTATAATAAATGGGTTTGGCTAATTATTAGGCAAATACTGTTTTTTATATGATACTATGTTATACTATATTGAATCAGATTGAAATCATATAGAGTATTATTAAAAAAAAATTGCAATTACAGTATGGATATGCAAAACCTGAATAACTGTAAAAGGGCTGCCAACTGCTGATCTGTTAATTCCCTCATTATTAGATGGGTAGGATAGAAGGGGCCTTCCCCGCATTTCTCCAATACCACAACATATGGCTTGTGTGTGGGACTGACAAACAGTAATGCAGTTGCAGGTGGGATAAATACCGTATATACTCGAGTATAAGCCGACCCGAATATAAGCCGAGGCCCCTAATTTCACCCCAAAAAACTGGGAAAACGTATTGACTCGAGTATAAGACTAGGGTGGGAAATGCAGCAGCTACTGGTAAATTTCTAAATAAAATTAGATCCTAAAAAAAATTATATTAATGTAATATTTATTTGCAGTGTGTGTGTGTATGAGTGCAGTGTGTGTATGAATGCAGTGTGAGTGTGTGTGATGCAGAGCCTTGGTGGGGGGTGGGCATTTTTATTATTTTTTTTTAAATTATTTGAATTTTTTTTCTTCTTATTATTATTATTAAAATATTATTTTATTTTAATTTTATTTATATTTAAATTTGTATTTGTTTTTTTTCGTCCCCCCTCCCTGTTTGATGCATGGCAGGGAGGGGGGCTCTCACTCCCTGGTGGTCCAGTGGATGGGCACTGTGTAGGAGGGGGGCTGGCAGAGAGTTTACTTACCTTTCCTGCAGCTCCTGTCAGCTCGCTCCTCCCCCGTGCCGGTCCGTTCAGCAACTCTGTCAGCTCACACTGTAAGTCTCGCAAGAGCCGCACTATGACCCTGCGGCTCTCGCAAGACTTAAACTGGGAGCTGACAGAGGTGCTGAACGGACCGGCACGGAGGAGTAGGGAGCTGACAGGAGCTGCAGGAAAGGTAAGTAAACTCTCTGCAGCCCCCACAGCCCCATTGTCTGTATTATGGCAATGTAAATTGCCATAATACAGACATTGACTCGAGTATAAGCCGAGTTGGGGTTTTTCAGCACAAAAAATGTGCTGAAAAACTCGGCTTATACTCGAGTATATACGGTAACTGATAAGCATGAAAATAACTGATAAACTTACCATTACTACTCAGTGAAGGTTTGTTAAGATTTCAGGGTCTTGTCTCACTACCTCTGGATACTCTTGTACTCTGCACGCTCTTGATGCACATCCTTTTAGTCACACCTGAATTCACGTCCATGTTTGCATCTAAATTACACTTTCGCCAGACTGAATCAGGCATGCTCCGATGATTCCGAGTATCAGGTTGATACGTTTTTTTTTTTTTACTGCCCTGCATCATCTAGAGCTCTAAGATGATGCTAGCTAATAGAAAACAAGCCCAACCTATATGAACGTATGTGTCCCACTCATTGTTGCCCTGTTGCGTTCTTGTTAGCCCAATAGCAAGTTCTTGTAATATTCTTTTATTCATGTATTTCACCCTTGGCATGTTTAATATTTATTCTGACCTCTGTTCTCCCTTTACTTTCCTAGTGTCTGATAATCCTGATTCCTTCTTGACTATATCTTTGACTACTGTTTTCCATTAAGCCCAACCACAGGATATGGATTACCTCTCCATTGTTGCGTACTGGATTTGTGTATTCTGGTTCCTACCTATCCAGACACGATTAAGGAAATATGAAACTTGTCCCATCTTCTAAGCAGTGGAATAGGAATTTTTTATAAATAAGCAGAAAGAGCTGCTTACTTTAAAGTTACAAGACTATATTCCATTATATGACAACACACGAGAAGGACTTGGGGATTGTTATAGACAACAAACTTTGCAACAATGTGCAATATCAATCGGCAGTCGCTAAGGCCAGTAAGGTATTATCATGCATGGAAAAAAGGGCATTCATTCTTGGGTTTAGAATATCATTTTGCCTCTTTATAAATCGATGGTAAGACCACATCTTGAATACGCTGTGAAATTTTGGGCACCTGTTCTAAAGAAGGATATTATGGCACTAGAAGAGTGCAGAGGCGGGCTACACAATTAATAAAAGGAATGGAACATTTTAGCTATGAAGAAAGGTTAACAAATTTTAAATCTCTTAAGTTTAGAAAAACATCTCAGAGGAGATATGATAACATTATACAAATGTATCTGGGGCCAATACAAACCATTCTGTTGAAATCTGTTCACAAACAGGACTTTACATAGGACACAAGGTCATGAGTTTAGAGTGGAAGAAAGACGATTTAGTCTAAGGTAAAGGAAAGGTTTTTATTACCGTAAGAACAATAAGGATGTGGAATTCTCTACCTGAAGAAGTCCGTACAGATGTTTAAACAGCAACTAGATGCATACTTGCAAAAACAGAATATCCAATGATATAATATTTCAATGTAGGGCAATAGCTACTTAATCCAAGGATAATATCTGATATTCTGGGGTCAAGAGGGATTTTTTCCCCCTAGTTTGTTGCAAAATTGGAAGTGCTTCAAACTGTTTTTTTTTATTTATTTTTTATTTTGTTATGCCTTCTTTTGGTTTAACAGCAAAAACAAATGTGAGGAAGGCTTAATTTGATGGGCACATGTCTTTTTTCAGCCTATGTAACTATGTAACTTTATTCTGGTATGTTCTGCTATATTCTGCTATGCTATGCAGTACCACACATTAAGCCTTGTAGGATCATGACCAATGTATGTGTAAAAGGTGACATCCTGTGCAATTTTTGTGTAAGGCAAACGTATTGACTGTAACTTTGGTAGTGTCCCTGCTCCTCTGCTTACCTGCTTTGCACTCCTATGCTGCATCTCCCTCCACAGAGACACCGCACCGGAGAACGACCCTCTTTGGAGCAGGGCCGCCCCAACCATCAAACTTAGGGGGAATCCGATGGCAAAGCAAGATCTCTTAAAGAGACAGAGGGTGCAAACCAGAGAAGGGGGTGTACATGAAGGTGGAACTACAGTAAGTGGACATGCCTCCTCTCTGCTCCTGTTGTGTTAATACTGTTATACTGTGCTCCTGTTGCGTTAATACCTTTAGTGCCTGTCCTGCTTGATTAGTGATATTTGATTCTTGCTTGATTCCTGACTATGATTCTGTGCTGCCTGTCCTGACCTTTGGCTTTCCTGGCCATTCTTCATTTGACCCCTTTGTACTGTATTCCTGATTTAGTTTACAACCTTTTCTGCATCTTGGGCTTCATCTCCTTAACAGAGACCTAACAGAATAGCTGAGCCATTCTATGGAACTCACAGGAGATGCTCAACTCAAGAGTTACCAACTTGACTCAAGCAGTACAAGACTGACAAGCCCAGGCTATGCCCGATTAACTACAACCACCAATGCCTGCTCATTTGGTTCCTCTCCTAATGATTCTTTTTTGGTGCTTGAACTGCAGATTACTATGCCAGATACATTTACTGGTAATAGATCGAAAAACAGGTCTTTCATCAGTGGCGTACACACAACCCATGGGGCCCCGGTGCGAAAACTGATCCGTGAGCCTCCCCCCCGCGCACGCGCTTACTCTGCGCGGGCTGGGGCCGCAACACATGGCGGCGGGCACCTGGTCGCAGGGCTGCGACCCCGGTATGTACGCCAGTGCATGCATAAACACATACACTTAAAGGACCACTACAGACACCCAGATCACATCAGCTCAATGAAGTGGTCTGGGTGCCAGGTCTCTCTAGTTTTCACCCTGCAACTGAAAACATAGCAGTTTCAGAGAAACTGCTATGTTTCACTGAGGGTTAATCCAGCCTCTAGTGGCTGTCTCATTGACAGCCGCTAGAGGATTTTCTGCGATTCTCACTGTGAAAATCACAGTGAGAAGACGCTGAACGTCCATAGGAAAGCATTGAGTAATGCTTTACTATGGGCGGTTTGAATGCGCGCGTGGCTCTTGCCACGCATGCGCATTCGAAGCTGAGAGGCGGAGAGATCCCCAGCACCAAGGGAGTCCAGCGCTGGAGAAAGGTAAGTGCTTAAGACACACGCACACATTAACTGACAGACATACATACTCACTAACAGACGCACACAGACACACACTCTAACTCTAACACACACACTAACACACACACTCACTAACACACACACTAACTAACACACACTCATTAACATACACTCACACTAACATACACTCACACTAACATACACTCACACTAACATACACTCACACTATCATACACTCACACTAACACACACACACTAACATACACTAAGATACTCACTAACAGACGCACACAGACACACACTCTAACACACACACTAAGACACACTCTAACTCTAACACACTCACTAACACACACTCACTAACACACACTCACTAACACACACTCACTAACACACACTCACTAACACACACTTACTAACACACACACTCACTAACACACACACACACTAACATACACTAAGATACACTCACACTCACTAACATACACTAAGATACACTCACACTAACACTCACACTAAGATACACTAAGATACACTCACACTAAGATACACACACACACACACACACACTAAGATACACTCACATGTTTTTTTTTGTTTGTTTTTTAATTTAATCCCCCCAGCCTCCTTACCTGTGGGAGAGCTGAGGGGATTCCCTGGGGTCCAGTGGTGTCACCCGGCCGGCTGGCTGGTCCTGCGGGCGGGCGAGGGAGCACTGTCCCCTGAGTGCTTCCTCTTCAGCTCCCTCGCGCGCCGCGTACTGATACCGGAGCCGGAAGATGACGTCATCTTCCGGCTCCGGTATCAGTGTGGTGCGCGAGGGAGCTGAAGAGGGAGCACCCAGGGGACAGTGCTCCCTCGCGCGCCCGCCAGCCTGGTGACAGTAGGGCCAGCCTCGGGGGGGCCCTGAGGTGGCCGGCTCCTGGGCCCCCCAGCAGAAGAGGCTGGCCCTGTGGATACATACCTGGGTCTCAGGGCGGCCGGGCCCCCTGGTGGGCCGGGCCCGGTCGCAGCCGCGACCCCTGTGACCCCGGTATGTACGCCACTGTCTTTCATTATGACCTGTGAATTGATGTTTGACCTGAAACCAAGTACATTCTATTCTAATTCTGACAAAGTTCATACCATCATTACACTCCTTTCCGGTCCTCCTCAGGAGTGGGGATGCAAACTGCTCCATACCAATGATCCCTGCATCCAACATTCATTTGTGGTCATTATGTCATCCATGTATGATGACCCAGACAGACAGGAGACTGCTCAAACTGCCATACACACTTTACGCCAAGGACGCAGACCTGCCGAGGACTACATCACTGATTTCAAATAGTATGCCACTGAAATCCACTGGAATGAGATAGGACTGATTAATCAATTTGGGCTTATCCATTTGGGCTTATCAGAGCCATTATTTTCGACTACTTTGCACACTTTGACATCCCTAAGACATTGGAGGCCTTCATGCAACAGGCAATATGTGTGTGTGGTGGTACTTACCTTATCCTCCACGTAAGCTGTGCATGGCTCAAACTCCTCTTCTGAGCACGCTGCGTGCACTGACTGCAGTGAATAGTCATGCGGCCCGTCTCACTCTAGGAGCGCGGCTTGCATTATGAGCGCACTCTTAAAGGGGCAGTGGGAGCCACAAGTCAGTTCAGGCTCCCATTGGCCCACGTCATTCTGGCGCCCTCACACATGCACATTTTGGGCCAATCAAATGTTAAGTGAGGCTATATATAATATTATTCTTTATTTTGTTGTGCTTAGGGGTGTACAAACATGCTTGATGAGCCATAACAGCAGAGACAAGCCAATGCAATCATTTCAGGATAAGCATGGTTATGACATTTGTGGAATCTGCACATTTTTTACAGTAGTTGTGTTCAAGTTTAATATGCCAGCGGGTAAGTTATGGTACGATACAGTGGATAGACAGTCTACGGAAACTGACAGATGGGGTAGTCTACACCCTGTTCCAAATTATTTTGCAAATTCTATTTAAGTGTCACAAAGATTAAATATTTAGTTTTTCAGTTTAACTCATGGATGGCATTGTGTCTCAGGGCTCTTTCGATCACTAAAATCAATCTCGGACACCTGTGATAATTAGATTGCCAGGTGAGCCCAATTTAAGGAAAAACTACTAAAGGAGGGTGTTCCACATTATTAAGCAGAGCACAATTTTCATGCAATATGGGGAAGAAAAAGTATCTCTCTGCTGCCGAAAAGAGTGAAATAGTTCAATGCCTTGGACGAGGTATGAAAACATTAGATATTTCACAAACTTAAGCATGATCATCGCACTATTACGAGATTTGTGGCTGATTCAGAGCACAGATGGGTTTGTGCAGATAAAGGCACATTGAGGAAGATTTCTGCCAGATCCATGCATCGGATCAAGAGAGCAGCTGCTAAAATACCATTACATAGCAGCAAACAGATATTTGAAGCTGCTGGTGCACCTGGAGTCCTACGGACATCAAGGTGTAGAGTCCTCCAGAGTCTTGCAACTGTGCATAAACCTTCTATTAGGCCACCACTAACCAATGCTCACAAGCAGAAACTGCTGCATTGGGCAGAAAAATACATGAAGACTAATTTTCAAACAGTCCTGTTCACCGTGCAACTCTATATGGTCCAGATGGATGGAGTAGTGGATGGTTGGTGGATGGCCACCCTGTTCCAACAAGGCTGCAACGTCAGCAAGGCGGTGGTGGCGTCATGTTTTGGGACAGAATCATGGGAAGAGAGCTGGTCGGACCCTTAACGGTCCCCGAAGGTGTAAAGATGACCTCTGCAAAGTATGTGGAGTTTCTGACTAACCACTTTCTTCCCTGGTACAGAAGGAAGAACTATGCTTTCCGTAATAAAATAATCTTCATGCATGACAATGCACCATCTCATACCTCTGCATTAATGGCTGCTATGGGGATAAAAGTAGAGAAAGTAATGGAGTGGCCTCCATCCTCCCCTGACCTCAATCCTATTGAGAACCTTTGGAGCATCCTCAATCAAAAGATCTATGAGGGTGGGAGGCAGTTTACACCCAAACAGCAGCTCTGGGAGGCTATTCTGACATCTTGCAAACAAATTCAAGCAGAAACTGTCCAAAAACTCACAAGTTCAATGGATGCAAGACTTGTGAAGCTGCTATTGTGACAGATATTAATTTACCCGGTGATATGTTCAGGTGGAAAACAAATTGACACTTTTATTATGAGCTGCTTTTCTATGCAGATGACAGGCAAATCTATCTGTCCTCTCCTGATCTCCCTCTTGACTAGTGTCTCTGACTGCCTCTCTGTCATTTCTAACTGGATGGCTGCCTACTTCATTAAACTCAACTGGAAAAAAACATGAAATGCTGGTCTTTCCTCCCTCATGTGTTGCTACTCTTGTGTCTGTCTCCCTCCAAGTCAATGGTGCTACAATCAGCTCCACCACGCAGGTTTGCTGCTTAGGTGTTCTCGTTGACTCCGACCTCTCCTTCACGCCTCATGTTTAGTCTAACACCACATCCTGCCTCTTCCATCTTAAAAATGGTCCATTCCACTGTCCTTTCTTTTTTTTTTTTGACAATCTTTATTTTGCATTTTCAAAAACAGGAAGTTACAGAAAGAAGATTACGGCAGCTTTGTGTTAGTGACAGGTATCAGGGTACAATCAAGAACCATATAAAAAAATCGCATTTATAGTACAGTTCTTTTCTATTAAACAAGTGTAAAATACAGCCCATCTTACGTATGCTTACATTATTCCCCCTCTTATTCTTATTGTCTGTTTTTAACATTCCTCGTTCTTCTGGCACTTCTTTGACAAGCTTCAACTGCAATTTATCTTTCTACGTTATACTTATACGCTTCCTCAGCAACGGTACATGGTAACAAAGTCAAACCGTGAATATTGCCTTGATACATTTCAAGTTTTTTCTGTCTAAACAATCGACAACAGGTATATAGTAAATTGGGACTTTGAACTCGGAATGTCGTCTGAACAGGTACTGTGTCCGCAGGGGACAGGTAGTGACATAGTGCGTTAGGTTGTATGGGTGTTGCGTGGCTATCCTAGCGCTGATATTCAATTATCTTTTTAAGTGGGTGGGTAATCCGCCCGTTTTACTGGGTCAAGGTGGCCTTCTGGCTATATAGCTCTATGCATCCCTAAGCTGGAGTGCAGCTTTCCGCCCATCTTAGCAGTTGCAATGCTCTCAGTCCAAGTGGGTCGTAGCGTGCGGGTTGCCTACCTCGCAGTTTCTTGCGCGTGGGCGTGTGGGCCTATGCTCGTGTTCTAGTGTACGGGCAAGTCGGCTGTAATCTTTGCGGAGCTGGGTGATTTTGGATGTGTCTTGGGTGGTACCCTGCTTGGTTTTCTCAGGGGCGTTCGCTCTCGCTGTCCGCCTATGTGCTTTGGTAGTCTACCTGTCGTGTGGGGCGGTCCTTACGTCATTAATGTCTATGTCTGGTGTACGTGCTTGGTGTTTTGGGGCCGTTTAGCCACAAAATCGGGCTCTATACCCCCTCGTTGTGTTCGTTGCCCCTACTACCTGTCCCTGCTTGTCTTAGAGGTAGTTGGACGGAGTGCATGTGTGCGGTTTAGTGTCTCTCTCGCGCTCCGGTATCATCGAGTCTTTCAGCAGTGCCCGTGTAATGTCTAGTGTCTTAATCTTATCGGTGTTAATTCGCGCACTCCTGTATTTTGTTTTCCAGTGGTGTCGGGTGTTGGGAGGAGGGTACGTTCGTGAAGGGTGAGTGGCTAGGTTGGGTCTGTGGGGTGTGTATTTGTTTAAACAAGTTGGCCGCGACTACTGTCGGTCACGGTGGTAACTAGGTTGGGTCATTGTGCGGGCCCGGGCCCGTCTCCAGCCCCCCTGCCGAAGAACTCCATCCAAGGGTACCAGGTAAGAGCGCATTTGTCAGAGCGTCCCTGCAGGGAAGCAGTCAAAATTTCCAAATTGTATATTTCTTCTACTCTGGCCACCCATTGCTGGAAGGTAGGCGTGCTCGTCTGCTTCCAGAGGGTCGGGATGAGTGATTTTGCGGCCGTGAGCAGTTGTATCGTTAGACTTTTCTTGAAGACTGTAATGGGTAGTGTTGTGTGGTTGAGGAGCATCGCCAGTGGCTGGAATGGTATGTCGGCTCCAGTGATGGCGTTTACCTTACTGTGTATCATCCGCCAGTATGGAGCTATGAGCGGGCACGACCACCAGATATGGATTCCGGTGCCGACATCCCCCTCGCATCTCCAGCAGTTGCCGGAGATTGAATCATGTATGTGCCGTAGAGTGTCAGGGGTCCTGTACCAGTGCGTTAGTAGTTTGTAGTTAGTCTCTTGGTACTTCGAAGAAATGGAGCCCTTGTGCGTGAGCAGGAATATTTTACCCCATTCCTGGTCTGTAAGTGTGGTCCCTGTGTCCCGCTCCCATTTGGTCGTGAATCCCAGTGGGGGTCTGCCGTCGTTAGTCTGGAGAGTAGCATATAGTTGTGACACCCCGTGGGGGAGGTGCTGTCTGGTTGTGCATGTGTGTTCCAAGCTCGTCAGTGGTCTATGTATATGTCCTTTTCCCGTAAGTGTTGCGTAGTAGCCTTTGATCTGGTGGTAGTGGAAGTTGTCCAACTGGGTTGCCCTGCGATGGCTGAGCAGTTCTGCTAGAGGTCTGAAAGTGTGTGCGGTACTCCACTTGTGCACATATTCCCAGTCCGTGGCCTGAAAGTTCTTCAGGGAGGAGGGGTGGAGTCCTCCTGCTAGATCAGGGTTGTGTGTGATGGGGGTGAGTGGGCTAGGTGAGGACGTTAGTCGTCTGGTGAATCTTATGGAGCACCATACACGTAGAGTGGCGTCTATCACTGGGTTGCTCGTGCGGATCTCAGCGTAAGATGAGCTCCCATGCCACAGTGTGGATGGGATTGTCCCTTGGGCTTGGGATGTTTCCATTTGCACCCATAGTTTTGGGCTCGGTTTGGCGTGCCAGTCAACTAGTCGCTGGTGATGGGTGGCTTGATAGTATGTGTGTAGTGAGGGGAGTCCTGCTCCCCCTTCGCCTTTGGGTCGCTCCAGGGTCGATCTGCGGATTCTGGTTGGTTTGTGGTTCCATACAAAGAGTCAGTGGGTCAATGTCAGGTGTGTCTTTCGTGTCAAAATAGCGATGGAGCGCAAGGGCAGCTTTTTCGACGAATCCTGCGTCATTCAGCAGGCTTTCATTTAGTTTCCATTGGCGTTCGCCCGGTTTCCAGAGCGGGGAAGTCGTAATGGCACTCACCGGTGCGTGGTCCGTGTGATCAATCAGTCCTATTTGCGACTCTGATAGGGTTGCCAGATAGCCTTGGGAAATAAAGATATAATCTATACGGCTGTAAAGATTGTGTACAGCCGAGTAATAAGAGTAGTCACGGTCAGCTGGGTGTAGTGCTCTCCAGCAGTCTACCAGGCCTAGCCTGCGTAGAGAGCGCAGTGATGCTCTGATGCAATGCGAGGGGAGTGTGCTGTTTCCCCTTGAGGTGTCTAGGTTTGGGTCTAACGGGGTGTTCAGGTCCCCGGCCACCACGAGAAGTCCCTCCCTGAATTTTTCTAGCTTGGCCAGCGTCTTGCTCAGAAACGTATGTTGTTTTTTGTTTGGGCTATAAAGAGTAGCGAATGTGTATGCGTGGTCAGCTATGGTGCCTTTGAGAAACAGGTACCTTCCTCCTGGGTCTGCCTGTTGCGCAGTGCAGCGGAACGGGACTGTTCGTGAGATAAGAATCGCAACACCGGCCTTCTTCGCGTCTGGGTGGTTCGAGTAGTAGGTTTGGGGAAAGCGATTGTTCCCAATTTTCGGGGCTCCGGTGCCCTTAAAGTGCGTCTTCTGCAGGAACGCTATGCTTACCCTCTCCGACCACAGTCGTCTCAGAAGGTGCGCTCTTCGTTCAGGGGAGTTTAGACCGCGGACATTATTGGTCCAGTACTTAAGATTTGCCGGTCGAAGATCCATTATGGTCACACAGGGGGGAGTGGAGACGCGGCCTGAGGTCAGAAATGGGTAGGGGGAAAATTAAGAAGGGGAAAGTTGGTTAGGGGATAGAACTGAGTAAAAACAGGGGGGGGGGGAGGTGTAATTGGGTAGGTATGTTTCACAGGCAATTACGATCTCGGAGTGGGAGTGTATGTTCTACTGGGTAGTGGTGTCCTTGTCCAGTGAACCCCGCTCTTATCTACAGGGGAGATCTGTTGCGTGGGGTGTCTAGTGGCTTCCCGTCACAATAAAGTAGGTACTGTTGTAAGTGTTTGTGTCTCTGCCTCCGTGGGCTCCCAACCCGCGGGTCATGCCTCTGTTTGTGTCTGGGGTGTGTCTTGGTGTGGGTCACGCTATTTCCTTCTGTCGGGGGGTGTTGCGTGGGGTCGCCCTGCTCGGGGGGGGGGGTCTGGGGTTTATGTATTTCCCCTCGTAGCTGGTTCTGATGGGTGGGGTTCAGAGGGGGGGGGGGTGTGGATCCTGATTGATTCCTTAGTGTTTTGTCTGGACCCCCTCCTAGCCAGTCGGGCACGGTCCAGTCGTGTGGTGGTCATTGTGTGTCCTGGGGGAGGTGTCAGGTCGGGGCATAGCATGCGTAGTCGGGGAGGGAGCGTGGGCCAGACGTGTTTTTGTCGGGTATCGCCTAATGTGGGTGGCAGCGTGGGGTGGGCGTTCGCCGCTTCTGCATGTTTGGTGTTCGGGGGGCAGGGTGAAGCGGCTGTTGCGGGCGGGGCGGCGCCCACTATGCGTAATGTCTACCAGTATGACGCCAGCTATTATCGCCTACTGTTACATGTGGGGAAGTGCAACTAAATACGTACGACAGTACATTTTAGGTTATTCTCGGCCTATATGGGCGTGCTACGCTTAAGTGTTTCGCTAAGCTGCAGATGTGTGAGTTGCAGGTTTCATTGTAGGCATACAGTATAACAGCAATACATAACCAACATTCTCCCTGCTGCCACCTCTTCCGCCCCCCGTTCGCCCCAGCCCGCCACCCCCCGCTCCCCGGAGGAACGGCCGGGTGACGACGGCCGCTGCGGACGATGGGCGGCACTCGCGTCAGGCTTTCCTACGTCTACCTGTTATTCACAGCCTTCAGCCATCGTTTAATTAGTGTCATGAAACACTGTGGTGTATCCTAGGACGGCAGCGACTGGATCTATATAACATATAGTAAATACACACAAGTAGCGAACCCCACCTGCCGTTCCCAACAGTGCATTCTATTACGCCCCTCGATCGCCCCAGCCGTCCCCCCTACCGCCCTCTCAGGGGTCTGGTCGGGCGGTCGCAGCTGCTGCGGGCGAGGGGCGCCTTCCGTGCGCTGGGCAGCCCAAGACCAGCGCACGTCAACAATGCATATCATAGGCAATAACCCTCTATGTGATTCGTGTGATAAAACATTTCAGCCTGTGATTCAACCCATCCCACCCCTCCACCCGCTCAGTCCCCTCGATGTAGGCCTGTGTATGGTCACAGTCTGGCAGCCCAGGCCGTGCTGGGTGTGAGGCCCCATCCCCCGGTCCCGCCACCCAAAGCTAGTCGTACATTTCCGCCCAGTTATCCACCCGTCCCCCTCCCAAGCAATTACGTTCCCTCGGGTGTGTGACAGGCAAGTGTGTACCGTCCCCTTGGCCCTCAGTGCGTCTATCAGGGCCCAGTTCGATCCGGCAGGTGCAACGACCAGGATACCCATCCGGGGTCCCGGTTCAAGTCCCCCACCCCTGCACCCCCAGGGCATGGATGTGGTCTGCTGGTCCCTTGGTATCGTATCGCGGCCTGGCTTCACCGACCCGCGGCCCTGTTAGCGTGAGGAGTCAGTGTGGGGGCTATGAGTGTGTGCTAACAAAAAGTACGTACCACTGGTGCCTCGTGTAGTTGTTGTATGTTCGTGGGCCGGGTCGATGTTCTAGCTGGTGGGCTGTGGGTTAACGGGTGCTTCTATTCTTCCGGGCCTACCGGGCCGCCTCTGAGCCGTTGCGTTTCTCGGCCTTGTGTCCCTTGGAAGTTGTGGTTGGGCTCGTTAGGGCCTATTGCTCTTGCTGGAGGGCCTTCGAATATCCAGTTCGGAACGGTAACGTGCGGGAGGCCAGTCGCTCGTAGAAAGTGCGGTATGTCATTGGGCCAGCGGATGGTATGCCAGCGGTTATCCATCTTTGCCTGCAAGCTGAACGGGAACCCCCATTTGTAAAGGATCCGTTTCTCTTGAAGGAGGCGCGTAAGTGGCCTCAGGGCTCGGCGGGCATCCAGCGTTAGTGTAGAGAGATCTTGGTACAGCGACACCCTGCTATCCATGAATGAGAGGTCGTGCTGTGTTCTGGCTGCTCTCATGATAGATTCCTTGAGCGGGAAAGAGCGGAGGCAACATATCACATCCCTGGGTAGGCCATCTCGCCTAGGGGTGCGTAGGGCTCGGTGTGCCCGCTCAATGCCATAATCTGGTGGTGTTTCAGCACCCAAGAGCTGGGAGAACAGGTCTGTTAGTATGTCATGTGGGTTCTCTCCGTCCGTTTCTGGGATGCCACGGATACGGATGTTGTTTCGGCGTCCCCTGTTTTCAAGATCTTCCACCTGTCTCCTGAGGTCTAGGATGAGATTGCCCTGTCTCGTGGCTGCCAGCTCCGTCGCTTGGCGGTGTTGCTCGGCCTGCATACGGTCGACTTCTAGGTCGTCCACACGCTGTTCCAGGGCCACGAGGTCACTCCTCACCGCGGCTACTTACTCTCTGATGGCCGCCCGAAGTTCAGTCACCATTTCGGCTTTATCTTTGCGGGTGAGCATAGCCGCGGAGATGGTAGCCAGTTCCGCTGAGATTTGGGTGAGTGTCCCAGCTTCTCTGAGGTCCGGCGTCGAGCTTGCCATGCTCTCGGTGCCGGGGGAGGTAGGCGCCGGGCTGCCGCGGTCGCGGGTATCATGTAGGCCGCGGGGTGCGGAGACGAAATCGTCCATCGGGCCGGGTCGTTGCCTGGGCTGTGTAGCCGGGGCCAGGCCTGGGGTGGCTGGGCGTTTAGTTTTCCCCATGATTTTCGACAGTAATCGCTGTGTGGTGAGGCTTATGCGGGTTGGGGCCTAGGAGCTCGAGTCCCGTGCGTCCTACTCCATGTGCGTTCAGGCCACGCCCATTCCACTGTCCTTTCTTACCTTGACTACTGTAATCCACTTCTCAGTGGTCTTACGTGCTCCTAACTGGCACCATTACAGTCCATAATGAAAGCAGCGGCAAGGTTCATCTTCCTGTCCGCCCGCACCCCTACGCCTCACCCTTCTGTCAGTCCATATATTGGCTTCCTGTAAGATATAGGGTTTAATTTAAAATTGGTTCTTGCTTTCAAATTTCTACATAATTCTGCTCCCACCTATGTATCCTCCCTAATACACAAGTATGTCCCGCCTAGGCCCTAACGCTCTGCTGAAGACTTACGTCTATTTTCTGTCTGTACTCCCTTCTTTAATGCTCGCCTTCATAACTTCTCGCAGGCTGCACTGTTCCTGTGGAACTCACTTCCCTCCTCCGTTTGATGCTCACACAGTCTCCACTCCTTCCAAAAATAATTAAAAACCCACTTCTTCGTAAAAGCGTATCAATTAAACTGTTAATAGCTCCTGACTGATTCCTCTCTTGCAACTGTCATTGGTCTAATACTATCCTTACCTTTTGTGTCACTTTACCCCACTCCCTCTAGCATGTAAGCTCATTGAGCCGGGCCCTCAACCCCTCTGTTCCTGTGTGTCCAACTTGTCTGGTTACAACTACATATTTGTTCGTCCACCCACTGTAAAGCGCTGCAGAATTTTTTGGTGTTATATAAATAATAACATTATAGGGGGGCAGGGCCTGACTGCCATGCCGGACGGAAGCGTCTAGGGAGAGCTCCGGCATGAACTCCAACAAAAGCAGATATTACTGCAATCTGTACCCTCATCGACGATGCCGGGTGCTCCTGGGGTGCTCCTGAACCGACCACGGTGTGACCGGTGCGTGTCTTGATGCCACCGGGTGTCCACGCTACCGGGGAAGCCGGAGCTGGCTGGGCGGCCTAGAGAATCTGGGTGAGTGGGGATGCGGCCGATCCCTGCCCTAGACCTGCGCTACTGATTAGTGCCCCATTTCCCCCCCCCTTTGGACCGGTGGGGGTTATCCCGGTCTGCTCCCTAGAGGCTCCCTGGCAGTACTAAAGACAAGTGGTTCCCCGTGGGAAAAACAACAGGCACTCACGTGACCACAAGATGGCGGATGCAGCATGCCCCCTCACGCAATGACCATCACTGCACCATGCAAAAGAAAAACCAGAAGGGACCCAAGGCCTGCTACTCAGGAGACCCGGACAAGCGCATGGAGTCTACAGAGTGCGGCTAAATGTGAAGAAAGAGGCTCCTGTTACAACGGGGACCGAAGCTATAGGCCGAGGCCCACTATGAGATGCACGGACTGCAGAATCATGAGACCATGGAGGGGATCCCCACTACCCACACATGACTTACCTGAATGCCACACAGCAACCCAACGTCACCAAGTACACCACTGAGCCCCATGCTGGGATGTCTATGGAGGGTCTATACATGGCCCTGCAAGACAGAGGTTGACTCCAGGGCTCTATCGGGGACTGCTTTCTGACAGGACTCCCAGGCAGTATATCTAGACAACGAAACAGCCTATGTGCCAATTCTAATTTCGAATCTTATGTCTTTTACTCATGGCTTGCTTGGGGGGGGGGGCTCTGGGGTGTCTAAGCTTGTAGTCTATCTACCTATAAAACTTGTCATACTTAAAATCTGTTCACCTAGCATATAACCTAAGCCTTGCAGCCTACCATATCTTACCTAAGCAATTTGTTTGTATGCTATCTGACATAGCAGGAAACGTCTACCCTAAGTTTTTTTTTATGTGCATAGTTCTCCGCCTAGCAATTAGGTTTCATGCGTTATATTTAACCCTGTACCCACGAGTACTGCTAGAGCAATGTAAGACCGGCTATGCCAATGCCATGCACTCTCAAAAATACTTTTCTGTTCTCACGTCTGACCATGCTAAATATCTGCTTAGAATGCCTTATCAAGTATAATAGTTATCAAGCGTATGTGTTATCAAATCTTACTGCTACAAAAACAAAATATGCTGATTTATTAACTGCCCTGTATTGTTAAGCAATGTATGCTGATTCTCTTGCTACTGCTGTTGGGGCAGTGCAAGCGTATATGTAACCTTAAAAAAAAAAGTACAATAAAAAAAATAAAAAATAAAAATATTATAATAATAACATAATAATAAGTTGGCACAAAGTGAAACGTATTGAATTAATATGCTAAAAACTCTCCCTTTTCTTTTTTCTTTCTTTCTGTTTCAGTTTTTATACACTTTTTTTAGTTTATGTTTTATTAACAACCTTGTGTCAAGGAACTCTTTTTGCATGGTATAAACTTTGGGGCTCTTCCCACATTATCATGTATGGAACAATTCTGTATGGGGGAAAAAAAGTTTTTGTAACCAGAAAAAAGGTTTTGATTCATTTTTTTTTCTTATTTAGAATCATTTTTATTAAATGTTTATTATTCTTTTGATATATCTGCATCTAACTCTATCCATATAGTAAATAACAATATTGAGTATACAATTTCTGCCTACTCCCATCAGGACTGCCCCTAGCTTGACTCACCCTATATATTATATTTACATTGACTAAAGATTTGATGACATATTCGGGTAACTCCATTGCTAGAAGGGAAGTCAAGCGTTTTTATATGTACTTTAGCTCACTTAAGCACTTTATTATCTCAAATCAGTGCAATTTCACTCACATGCACTTTATTTGATTAAATCACTTTAAACTGTGTGATATTGTGAAAGATTTAGTATTTTTTGTTATGTGTGTGTAGAGTCGCCAAGTTTCATTATGTAGCTGAGGACTTTCGCGTGGCCTAACTGGCATGTAAAACATATCAATGAACGTACAGATAACAGTAACAAGAAAACAAGGTTATAATTAGCTTGTGCAGTTGTTAGGGCTGCTTTTTGCATAGAGTCCGCTTGGACGCTGAGAGACTCCACTTCTGCCCTTGCTAAGTCCCATGCTCTATCATGGTTTCTTTTTTTTTTATTCTTTCTTTTGGTCGTGCAGTTATGAAAATTACAAACAAGCTTTCTATAATTCACAGCATCATGGACAAGCTTCAGTACAATATGTTTAATACTTGAAGTGACATTTGAGGATCACACTTGAGGATTTGAGGATGCACATTTTTTTTTATTATATATATGCTTAAACAGGCTTTAACCATTTAGTTGCAACTGAAGAGTTCCACTAGGCATAAAATAAGGATGGGTAACATAAAATGTTAACGTTGAGCTCCGTTAAATGATAAGTACAATATAGTAGCTTATACTATGCGGTTATATACAGTAGGCTTGCTAAACATTGCTATGGGCATCAGGAGGGAGATTGCCTGTTAAGACAAATTTTTATCTATAGCCCAGCATGTCTTTAAACTGCAGTATGGCAATAAAATAATATGTTAGGTACACATGTCTGCACAATTAGGACATGTTTGGAAGAAAACATGCTGAGTGTTAGTGATTGATTGTCTTTTATGACTCAAGCTTGTGGTCTATAGTACTGTGGTAGAGGAGTGTGTTTCCCGGGAGGCCCCCCAGGTAAATTAAGCTTTGAGTCCCGTTATGGTGATTTGAAGATGAGAGCATGCTGCAGTACTGGGTGAAACTGGGGTGGTTCTGGGCTCAAAGTGTGGGTACTGGGGGTGTATTGCTGGGGTACCATGGTACCTATTCTCAGCCTCGGGGTCATCCAATGCCGTGTGGAGGCTCTGCGTTTCCCAGCCCTGAGAGTCTATCGATGGAGCCTTGCTGCTTTCCCAAGTGTGGGTCTGCATTCAGGGGTCGCTGTGTAAGCCCGGCTGTGCAGGAGCAGCAGCTTCTTCTGCGTGGCTTCAGAGACCAGCTTGCTTTGTGAGGCAGGCACCTTGCTGCAGGTCTGTCGGTTCGTGGCAGGTTGGTTGTGGCTTTATTTGCCGACTTTCGCATGCTGGGAAGCTTGGTTGTTTTCTGGTGCGTGGCCCATGTGTGCTGGGGGCCAGTGTGTGCTGGGGGCCAGGTCTTGTGGTCCGCCATTTTCTGCCCCCCTCAGTATCTTGGTTTGTCGCTGGAGCGTGAAGGCAGTTTATGAGATGTTTGTTCTGTCTTGGTAGGCAGCGGTGCTTGTTGCTGCCTACTCTCCAGCTTCCTCCAGAAGGCAGTGAACAGGCTGTCTAGTCTGGCTTCGAGGTCCCAATGTGGGTGAGAGCACGTGGCGTCCGCCATATTTTGATTTCCCGTTGCTGGGTAGTGCTCGTTCAGTACCCGCTCTTTGTCCTATGCAGCAGGGTTGCCTCCCTGGAGTGGACCGGGATCACCCCCGCCGGTCCCTGGGGGGGGGAGAGGTAGTATGTCACTGTGTCTGCATCGCCAGTGTCAAGACGAGGAGAGCGGCCGTCTCTCCCCATCTCCACCATCTGTAGGCCACGGCTAGCTAGCTCAGGTTCCCGGTGTCGGAATCGCATGGTTCTGGTATCGGAGGGTACACCAGCTCTCCCCTGTCTCGGGTAGAGCAGTTTGGTGCTTGGGCAAGTCGTGTGATTGCGTTTGCGGTAGGGAATATGCTGAGAACTTCGGGAGCCCTGCGAACATGCGACTGTTCCGTTAGCAGGTCAAGCTCCGTCCCCTCTATCATGGTTTCTTGTAGTGGTGTTCATGTCAGGGAGTCCCAACTTGGCTAGCACTTGTGAATTGTCCCATTGTGGGTGATCAGTAGGGATCTTGGTGTTCCCCAAGGATAGGACACGCCAGCGGTGCGCAGATGGCTTGTGACGTGGTTCAGAGAATGGCGCCATTTGGAGTGTGGCTCTAGTTAGGTCCTGAAAGAATAGTACACCACATATTTTGATGTGGTTGCGATGGGCACAATCTTCATAGGTTGACAATTGCAGGGAGAGCCCGTGCTAGGTGGTCTGCAGTTGTCGTAGAGCATCTTTCTCATGTGTCATGTCAGTTTGAATGTCAATGGTACTCTCCTCTGTCACCCGTAGCCGGTCAGTTACATTTTGCAAATCCACTTTAAGTAAGCCCACATCTGTAGCCAGCATTTTCTTGCACCCAATTTTGCAGGTCTTGTTTAGTGGTCAGCTTGTTATCAGGTGCAGCATGGGTTGGTAGTGGAATGCTCTCTATGTCTGGCCCCATTTGTATATGTGTGTGGGCCGGAGAGCAGGATGGTATCAAGGCTTGTGGGGCCTCTGAGGTGGCTATTTTGAGTTGTGCCTGTCTCTGCACCAGAGCTCCGATGTCGCGTTGTTCTGCCGGCGTACCAGTCTGCAGTTTCTGCGTACGTCTCCCCATATTTGTTGGGGTAGTGATATAGGTCGCGAGGAAGTTGCCTTCTGGACCAGGCCTGGGAGTGTGGAAAAATGGCATCAATTGGTGTGCCCCGCTGTCTAGATGCAGCTTTCTGGTCAGGATAGATTATATTTCTGTCCCTTCTGTTTATGGATTATTATCAGGTTCGCCGGGAGCTGGCAGATATGGCGACTGTTCCGCATCAGGTTCAGGCTTTACCCCCCTAAGTAAGGCTATTTATACTCCTCTAGCCCTATCCACTTTTCCCTATCATGTTTTCTGTTTCAGTACCCATTAGTGTGTTCCTTGATCTATTGTGTTCATTCTGGTATTGACCTTGGCTTTGTTCCTGACTCTTAGTTTATCTTTAACCCTTTCCTGTCTTGTTTGCCTATCTGACTGATTACTGTGTACCGGACTCTGGCTGGTTCTTGTTTTTATTGTCTCAACAATACCCTGACCTCAGTTCTTCTCTGACTGTGCTTTATATTTGTCTAATGTTTAGTCTGGCCATTATAAGGCCTGGTATATGTTATATCCATGTCTTGTCCTTTGCTAACTCTGCATGTTTGGGTGTTACACCGTGACAATGTGGTTGTGTATCTGGATTATATCCTGGTCTTTTACCCAGATTTGCAGATGCATTGTTACCACATGTTGGAGGTCCTAAAATGTCTTCGGCAATACAGGTTATTTGCAAAAAGGGAAAAATGCATCTTTGAGACAACCTGTGTTGAGTTCTTCGGGTTTATCATTCAACCCGGCAAAGTGGAAATGGATTTATGCAAAGTGAAAGCCATAATGCAATGACCAGAACCCCAGACAAAGAAAAGGATTTGTGGGCTTTGCTAATTTGTATCGATGCTGTTTACTGAACTTTTACAAAGTTATTCAACCACTTACCCATCTTACAAAGAAATATGTAAGGTAGTGCTGGTATCACCAGACACAAACAGTCTTTGACAAACTCAAGTTGATGTTCACCACAGTGTCTATACTTTACATGCCATAATTACCTAAGCCATTCTTCCTTGAGGTTGACACCTCTCATACAGATATCGGTGCAATCCTGTCACAAAGAAACAAAGACACAGATAACCTTCATCCTGTTTTTTTCTATTTGAAGAGACTATCTGGAGCTAATTCTAATTATTATGTAGGGGACAAGGAATTACTAGCCATGAAAGGGCTTTCAAAGAATGGAGACATTTTCTGAAAGGAACATCTCATCCCATAACTATCTACACTGATCATAAAAATCTATAATATCTCTGCATCGCCATATGGCTCAATTTACCTCATGCTCGTTGGGGCCTTGGGCCTTATTCTTCTCCCAATTCCTGTTTCATGTTACATATCATCCTTGATCAAGTAACCAAAAAGCTGATGCATTATCCAGAATATTCACCACAGATAAAACCAACCCCAAAAGAGAAGAACCATACTCAATTGACAACATTTCCTGAGTGTCATGGCACATGTACTAAAGGATATTCAGGCAACTACTGCTATGTCTTCCCTCACCAGAAGGGTTTCCTATATCTCATGGGAAGATTTATGTAACCAAACCCCACCGTCTCAGTGTCCTGCAATACTTTCATGATGCTCCAGTATCAGGCCACAGTGGGCAAAGAAAATCCCTGCAGGCTATCCAATAGCTGTTCTGGTGGCACACTCTAACGATAATTTTGCCTCTTTATAAATCGCTGGTAAGACCACACCTTGAATATGCTGTGCAATTTTGGGCACCTGTTCTAAAGAAGGATATCATGGCACTAGAAAAAGTGCAGAGACGAGCTACAAAATTGATAAAAGGAATGGAGCATTTTAGTTATGAAGAAAGGTTAAAAAATTTAAATCTCTTCAGTTTGGAAAAACGGCGCCTTAGAGGGGATATGATAACATTATACAATTATATTCGGGGGCCAGTACAAACCATTATCTGGAAATCTATTCATAAACAGGGCTATACATAGGACACAAGGTCACACATTTAGGCTTGAAGAAAGGAGATTCCATCTAAGGCAAAGAAAAGGATTTTTTACAGTAAGAGCAATAAGGATATGGAATTCATTGCTGGAAGAGGTGGTTTTGTCAGAGTCTATACAGATGTTTAAATTGCAATTGGATAAATACTTGCAAAAAACATAACATACAGGGATATAATTTCTAATTAGTGGGGTAATAGCTGCTTGATCCAAGGAGACATCTGACTGCTATTTTGGGGTCAAGAAGGAATTTTTCCCTAGTTTGTTGCAAAATTGGAAGCGCTTCAGACTGGGTTTTTTGCCTTCTTTTGGATCAACAGCAAAAGCATATGTGAGGAAGGCTGAACTTGATGGACGCAAGTCTCTTTTCAGCTATGTAACTATGTAACTATGAAAGGTTAAACCAATTACGTAAGCTCCTGTGTTATAAACAGCATGCCTTTTACAACTCCTACCTTTACCCTCCAGTCCCTGGAGCCATATAACAGTTGATTTTATTGTGGAATTATCAGTTCTTATGGATGCAATACAATTGCAGTCATTAACCGACTAACCAAAATGGCCCATTTTGTCACTGTGAAGAGACTCCGTACAGCAAAAAAAACTGATACTCTCTTCCAA
Organism: Pelobates fuscus; assembly: GCF_036172605.1. Classification (NCBI taxonomy): domain Eukaryota; kingdom Metazoa; phylum Chordata; class Amphibia; order Anura; family Pelobatidae; genus Pelobates; species Pelobates fuscus. The sequence continues at coordinate 140,317,485 of NC_086321.1, forward strand.
GATCATGTGTTCAAACTGCATGGTATCCCTGAATCTATGATTCTGACTATGATCTTGTGCCACCGGTCCTAACGTTTGACTTTCTTGACCCTTTTTCATTTGACCCCTTTGTACTGTGTTCCTGATTGAGTTTACAGCCTTTTCTCCATCTAGGGCTTCATCTCCTAAATAGCGTCCTAACAGGTTGAGAATTATTAAATTACCCATCATGAAAGTACCAGCACAGGAATACATGTTAGATATAGTTGTAATCAAAATTATTCAACCATCATTGAAAATCAAATTTCTTGTCACAATTTTCAAAAATTCAGCTGTCTGCAATGAACACATCAAACTAAGCAATTTAAATAACTGAACACAACAAATGCTTCAAGTAGTTTTCCCAAATTCAGCTGAAAATGCAACTTATAATGACTTCTCCAGTCTCAAAATTATTCAATGGATCCAATGGATCAGCAGTATGTCTGGAGGAAGAAGAATGGTGGTTGCTCGGTGATGCTCTGGGGCTGCTTTGCATCCTCTGGCACTGCAAACCTGCCCATGCGGAAGGCAAGATAGATTCATTAAAGTATCAGGGAATAGTAGGAGAAAACATCATGCTTTCTGTGAGGAAGCTGAAGCTTGGGCGTCATTGGACCTTGATCCTAAAACAATGATCCCAAACCTACCTTAAATCCCACCAAGGATTGGTTGCAGAAGACGTCTTGGAAAATTCTACAGTGGCCATCACAGTCATCTGACTTGAAACCTATAGAAAATCTCAGATGGGATTTGAAGAAGGGGGGTTACAGCACGCAAACCAATGAATATTACTGAACTGGAGATTCCTCAGAAGCCGGTGTCTGGTTATGCATCTTGTTTGTTGCAGGTCGAAACATCCAAAGGGTGCTCAACTAAGTACTAAAGATGCTTGCCATGAAGGTGAATAATTTTGAGACTGGAGAATATAAGTCATTATAAGTTGCATTTTCATTTGAATTTAGGGAAACCACTTGAATCAATTGTGTTTTGCTATTTCAATTGCTTTTGATCGATTCGTTCAATACAAACAGCTGAAAGTCTGTAAATGGTGACAATAAGTCTAATTGTTAATAGGGGTTGAATAATTTTGATTACAACTGCAAGTGAGATTTTTTTATTACAATATAATGCAAAACAAACTAGCACATATATGGTGGTGGGAGGAAATGACTTAAAGAATAAAATAGACCAGTACATCAAACAAGATAACAAGGAACAACTAATGGATAACACACATTTTTTTTTACAAGACTGTCTGAAAGAATGACATCCTAAAGTAAGAAATATAAATTATAAGTATGGTACTGTCTTATATAAACATGCTTTTATTATACATTATTTTGTTTCATTAACGCATAACTACCGTCTTTTAGTAGGTTTTAGCTTTTTAAAGCTACACGTAATATTTATATGTTCAGCAATTCATATTCGTGCATAGTAATTTTTCCATATACATTTTACAAGAGGACTCTTAATAATATAGAGGATCCATTAGTAAACTACTTATTGAATGGTAATGAAAGAAAATATAAGTTTTCAATAGATTGTTAGCAACTTTGACATTAGTCATAACGCTATGTTTTGAAAAAAACAAACTCAAAGCTGAATCAAATGTTGCACTCAGTTTGAACATGTTGTTCTCTTATGCAACCACTTTTTGAATTAAATATTAGTATTAGCAATAATTCTTACATTGGGTACCTTCAATTAAACTGATCAACTGTTGAACTTGTTCCACGTCACACTGTATTTTAAAAGTTTCTTCCATGGTGGCTGACTCAACTGAAAAAAAACATTATTATTATTATTGGTATTTATATAGTGCCAGTATATTCCGTAGTGCTTTACAATATTATGAAATGAGACAATTACAAAAACGTACAGAAATAATAGGTTGAAGAGGACCCTGCTCAAATGAGCTACAGTCTAGAGGGAGGGAGGGGGGGTATAAAACACAATTGGACAGGACATAGCAATCAAACAAGGTGGGAGTGAAGCTAAGCTGGATGAGAGAGTAGAGCAAGGGACAGGTATGTGAGGTAGAGGTTACTCTGGGAGGTCATAAGCTTTCCTGAATAGATGGGCTTTAAGGCACTTTTTAAATGATTGAAGACTATTCCAACGGAAAGGAGCCACCCGCTAGAAGTCCTGCAAGCGTGAGCTGGCTTCATGGGTGCGAGAAGCAGACAGTAGGTGGTCATGGTCAGAGCGGAAAGACAGAGAAGGGGCATACCTACAGATCAGTGAAGAGATATAGGAGGGGCTAGAATTGTTCCGTGCTTTATAGGTGTGGATTAGTACTTTGAATTGACTCCTACAGGACACAGGAAGCCAATGTAAGGACTGACAAAAGGATGAGGTGTGAGAGGAACAACTAAAGAGAAGAAAGGCAAGCAGCGATATGTTTCAGGATGACAGGGAAGAGGTCTGAGGTGGAGAGATACATCTGGATGTCATCTGCATATAGGTGGTATTGGAATCAAATGATGTAATAAGCTTGCCAAGAGACGCAATATAAAGGGAAAATAGAGAGAGAGTAGTTCAAGATGTGTGTTAGGGAAGGCACAAGACAAGAGGAGAGAGATCTGATAAGGTGAGATGGGACATGATTAAGCAGGCAAGTGGTGGGGTGAGAGGAAAGGAGAAGCGCTGCCACCTCTTCTTTAGTAGCCCGGGAGAAGGTTTGAAGAGTAGGAAAGGCATGATCCAAGTATGGTAAGGAGGGGCAAGATGGGGACAATTTTGTCCTTAGCTGTTCAATCTTGCCGATAAAGTAGCATGCAAAGCTATTGGCAGTAGTTTGGGGGGCTGGCCACAGCAGGGCTCTCAAAGAAGATAGCTAAAGGTATCAAAGAGAGAGACACCTGGGATTGCGCAAGCAAGAGCTAATGAGAGATAATAAAAGTACAACTGTTTCAATGGGGCAAAGGCTGAGCTGTATGAACGCAAGTTGAATTTGTAGTGGAGGAAGTCTGACTGGGTGCAAGACTTCCTCCAGTAATGTTCATGAGAATGCGAGCAACTCTGCAAGTAGAGTTTTGATTTAGTGTGTGTTGGGGACGTATCCACCTGGAGGTGCATATTTGGAGCAGGGCTGCGGCATCCAGGGCAGAAGTGAGGGTTGTGTTTTATGAAGAGATAACTAGGGATGAATAAGAGTTGGGAATCAATATCTGCTGACAGCTGCTGGAGGTCAATAGAATTCAGGTATGAGTTGAGGTGGGGTTATGCTAAGTTTGTTGGGAGAAGGGGCTATTGAGAGTTGATAAGAGGTCATGATCTGAGAGTGAAAACTGACTGTTGCAGAGATTAGATACTGAACATTCATGAGAGAAAATAAGATCAAAGGTATTGCCAGCTACGTGAGTGGAGGGCTGAGTCCACAGAGATAGCCCAAGGGATCAGGTAATTGAAAGTAGTTTTGAGGCTACTGAAGTCAAGGGTGGGTTAATGAAAATGTTAAAGTCCCTGTGAATTAGGGATGGAATATTAGAGGAGAGGAAGTAGGGAAGCGAGGCAACAAAGTGGTCAAGGAAGAGGAGAGGGGAACCAGGTGGACGACAGATAACAGCAATGTTAGCAGGGATGGGTTTGAAAAGGCGAATAAAATGAATTTCAAATGAGGAGAAAGAGATGCAAGAGGCTGGGCAGAGGTTTATTTTCAGAGTATCTTGGGTTATGGGAAAATTGAAGCCCATCAAAGGATAAAGAGGGAGAGAGCCGTGTTTCAGTTAAGGCTAGTAAGTCTGGGGAAGGAGAGATGAAAAAGTTGTGCACAGCAGTGAATTTAGTAACACTCCAAACAGAGCGTGCATTCCAGAGAGCAGTGTAGAAGGAGGAAGAGTGGGTTTGAGACTGCTCTGATTCCTGAAGTTAGCAGATGGTGAGTTAGCTTAGGTGGGACCAAGGTATGGACAGACATCACCAGCTGCTAGAAGCAGAAAGAGAAAAAAAAGAGAAGGTGGGAGCAGGATTTAAAAGTTTTGCGAGAGGGTTTATATTTAGAGGATTTAGAAGGAGTCGGTTGAGATAAGGTGGAAAGGTATAAGTAGAGTGCATGGAATAAATAGAGAGGGGAGGGAAATGAAAATGGTGTTAGCAGGGACAGGTGAGCAGAAGGATAAAGAGATTTTAATAATGAGAGATGTGAGAGTGAAAGTAAAGAATATAAGGTAGAACAATTTCTAAGGAGAATAAAGAAGTTTATATTATATAGAAGATTAGCAGTTTCAATTTGCAGAATTAGATAAGGTAAGGTCTTAAAGGGATCCTACAGTGCCAGGAAAACAAGCCGTTTTCCTGCCACCGTAGGCTCTTGGAGAGCACCCCTCCCTCGGCAATGAAGGGGTTAAAACCCCTTCAGCCACTTAACTTAATCCAGTGCCGGGCTCCCTCGGCGCTGGTGACCTCTCCTCTCCCGAGTGGAGCCGAATGCGTATGTGCGGCCAGAGGCGTGCGCACATTCAAACCCGGCCATAGGAAAGCATTACTTAATGCTTTCCTATGGGGATCTTATTTGACGGTGGGGACGTCAGATAAGTGCAATTTAATCAGTGTAAATCACGGAAGCGGCCTCTAGTGGCTGTCAGGGTTAAAACTAGGGGGACCTGGCACCCAGACCACTTAATTGAGCTCTGGGTGCCTATAGTGTTCATTTAAGGTTACATGTGAGAGGTGAGGGGCTAAAAGGTAAGGAGTGTGATAGTTGAGCAGTTGTTCAAAACAGAACATTGAAATCACTGTAAACAATCACTGGCGGCTGTAGCTAGATAATATTAGTTGGGGATGGATATTTCCCAGATACCTTTACTGTATGTTATAAAGATATCTGTTGGACCTGTAAGTCTCTAAAATCCAACATTTGACTTTCAGTGCCAGTTCAAAGAATCACACAGCCATAGGAATATGGTCAGAAACTACACGTGGTTAAAAAAGCAGGCAATATTAACAATCTAAATTAGTGAAGTAAAAAATATGTGTATATTCCTTTGATAACATTATAACTTCCAATAAGGAACTTTATTACTTCCTTGATCTATGCATTCCTGGTGGACACAGTGATCATCAGGAGCTTGGTTCCACCAGGGCTGTTAAAGTGTGAGTGGCACACAATCCACTCAGATCCTGTTGAATACCAAATGTTCATTGCTTTGTTTTGCTCCCATTTTACCAATTGTATATATGCTCTGCACTAGATGGTTAATTCTTTATTTTGAAAGGTACAGTCCAAGAAACTATAAGAAAAACTACTTTATATATAAAAACACACAGAAAAACTCACCCACTAAAACCTGTAAACACAGCGGTGGAACAATACAAGGATAAAACCACAATTACCCTTGTTCAAATGTATATAAAAAAAAGGCTCCTCTTAGTCTTCATAAAACATATAAAACACTAATATCTACATAAATGAAAAAAACTCAAAATAGTTTTAAACTGTTACATTAAAAACGTAATGGGAATTTTTGCTTGGTTATACTTTCATATGGTACGGAACTAATTTAAACATTCGACCAGCCTAAAATTGGATGAATTGCAATTTGACTAACACTGAACAAGTTTAATTGGTTTACGTGTTCATTCTTGGTATAGATCTGTGTTGCTTTATTGTTCAACATCCACGTTAGTTCCACCTTATAACAACTAGATTGGATCATAACTATTTAAAGTAGCATACTGAAATACTTCTTATGGTTTTGGTTTGCACCTAAATCCTGCTGCTCACTTTTCCAAAGGCCAGAATACACCATCAAACTCATTAGGTCGCTATAGACTAGCGGGATTAGCAGTAGGTGCCCTTAAAGGCACGGGAGGATAGTAGTTCAGCATAGGGAAGCTATTGGGGGGAGATGTTCCTAAGTACTGATGGCCTCTTCACTACATATAAAAAACAGGACTTGACAGGACTATTCATACTTCTGAAGAAGCCCAACAGGGTGAAACGCGTTAAGTAGTGTTATTAAGTATTGTTAGTGCTACTGTTATTGCCAATACTGCTTTTACTATATATATAATAATGTACCTATAGTTTTAAAGAGCTATTTTCTTTTTTATTATATATATATATATATATATATATATATATATATATATATATATATATATATATTTTCTCCTGTCATCTACGTTCCTGGTGTATCCTGCATATCCTGGGTGGGGATAATACCACCAACGCTCTCCATACCAGAGCAAGTCATGCTCTGGATATTGTAAGTAGGATACCATCTTTTTATTCTTTTTATTTATGCTTGTGCATACTACACCATAAGGTTTTCTATTGTGTATCCCCTATATACTGGAGGATAAGAACTGCAGATCCATATATATCCACAGATGGGGATTGTACCGTCCAGGCGATTATCAGCAGAGCTCTCCGTAGCTCAATTAATTGTGAGTGTGCACTTTACACACTTTACTTAACATTAAATATTGCTGCTACATATTGCACTATTTGTGTATATTCTTTCTGTTTTTTTTCAAGATACTTTGGAGTCACAGATGTCACCGGATATATAAGTATATATACCTCTGTTTGCACTATCAGCACTGTATATTCACTTTCTATGGCGCGGTTTATCACTCTGTCTATCTATACTATATTCTATATACATCCCAATGCCTACCGGTACACTTTCCTTGTTTGTAAGTTGGAAATTACATGATATGCCCTGTGAATAGCATGACAGTGTTTGATAACTCAAATTAAGGATTCACTTATAAACTTTAACACCTCTTCATTTAGTCGGTCCACTGTTCTGTATTTTCCAGTCCCTGTAGCATTGTAAAACTGAAAAGAGATAGCTGAATCCTCCTTATGAAATGTATCATTGAGTCTTAATTTTGCATATCCTCTTCAACCACTTTTTTCTGTAAGTGGAATATGTGAAATTATAATATGCTGGTTGCAACAATGCATTATTTCACCACAGTCTTTTTATTTCAAAGTGCATGTTTCTTTAACTTTTTCATTATAACTTATTCAAGTATTTTAAAACGAGTACATTATTAATATCAATGATTGTTTATGTTGTGTCGAGTAATTCGCATCTGCTGCAACAGTTATTGTTCTCAATAAATCCCTTTCAATACAGGGCCTTTAAGGCACAGATTCAGGGTCTTTTTTATGCTACTAACAGATATTGGATAGAAATATAGCAGACATGTAAGTGCCCTTTTAGGCATAGGCTTTTTTTTTTATCCAGTCAGCGATTATTACTTATACTTTAGCTTGGTTAACTTAAATAATTTCCAGCAAGGTACCCTGTATTTATTCTGCATTTGACTCATCTCTCCCCTTATACTATTTTTTCTATGCACTGTCATTATATTCTCTTTTATTATATTTTACTGGTTTTTGGAGGGGCCTGTTTGCCATCCTCCTACCCTGTGACTATGGCCCCTGCAATAGACCTGGCTAAAATACTTTAAACAGGCTCTGTTCATGTGAGATATGTACTTTTGTACTCCAGACAGAGAGACTGACCGTTAGCCATGATTCCCTGGAACTGTTTTGGGCATAGGACCATGTGCACGGTCGGTCCAAACTATGACTTTCAGGAAATTTCGGAACCCCTGAAACGATCTGGGTTATTTTTGGATATGTTGTTCACCCAGATTGGGGCTATCAGGGGATGTAACTATTATGGGGTTTTATGTGTTTTTAATGTACTTTTTGGGGTTTCATAAAATTGTATGTTTTTCTGTGCTTGGAGATAATTGGGTTAGATTAGTACAGTTCCTGATTCAATTATCTCTGGGAAACTTTCATAAAAGGCCAGTGTGCCTCCATTAAAATTCTGTTCCTGCTTACCCTCAACATAGACTCTCATCTCATGTGGGGGTAATGCTGTATCTATCCTGGGGATTGCTATATCACTATACTCCCCAGGAATTGTAATCACTAGCTCTTATAAGAGCTGTTCCTGCTATTTTCTCTGGGAGTGGGAGAGTTCTGTCCACTGGAAGCTTGATCTCGGTCTTGGGTCCAGGGTTGGGGAAGGACAGCGAGACCCCGGCGCAGCTGCATCGCATGAAGTCAGGTCTGCAGTGCTTATGGTGTCTGGTGGAGTGCTGGAATTCCTTGGTGAGCACTAGGAGCATCGATTGGTGGAGGCACTCGGTTGGAGTGCCAGGCGGTCCATCACACAGTCGATATGTTGTAGAGCTGCCCTAATCTTATTAAAATTGGCTTTTTTTAAATTACACATTTTAGTATAGCCCACTTACTTTTGCTTTGCTACCATATTGTGATCACTATTTCCCAAATGCTCCCCTACTTGAATGTTGGTCAAAATATCAACACTGTTTGTTATAATGAGATCCAGACAACCATCCTTTCTAGTTGGTGCTTGTACCAGTTGTGACATGAAGGTGTCATCTAACACATTTGAAAACCTGATTCCCCTTGCTGAAGTACTAGTCCCTCTATCCCAATTTATGTCTGGGTAATTAAAATTTCCAATAATTAATGTATCCCAGATTTGCAGCTTTTACCAAATTGCTCGAACAGCTGTTCTTCCTCATTAATATTTACATTACGTGTTTTTTAACATATCCCAACCAATAATGTATTTCCCTTAATTTGCCCCAAGCAGATATCTACCCATAAAGCTTCCACATTTTCCTCATCACACTCCACATGCCTAAGATTTGACTTACAACATACAAACATACCCCACCACCCTTCTTGTTTTTCCTATCCTTCCTAATTAACATGAACCCATTAAAGTTAACTGCTCGATCATGTGTCTCATCCCACCATGTTTCTGTTATGCCTATTATATCATATTGTTTAGTGTATGCTATTGCCTCTAGTACTCCCGTTTTATTATTTAGGCTCCTTAGTACTATAGGTCAATTCAAACTAGTAATCCAATTAGTTTTGTTGAATTAATGTCTTTTTACAGACTGCCAAAAGAAGCAGTTGCTACTTTGTGTAGCTATGACTTGTGTTTTAATTTATGTTTGCTTTGAATTTGTATGTAAAATGTGTACTCTTTAATTCTATCACCTTTTTATGTGTTATACCAGGGTCTGTGAGGTGCCTCCCCTGGGCGCAAAGGTGTTAATGGGGAGGTGTGACATTTCTCATTAACACTTTTGTAATTGCTTTTTTTTTAATAATTTCATTTAGATACAGTAGAGTTGTGATATCCGTATTAAAAAAAATTGTCAGAGGCATCTAGAAAATCAAAAATCGTATAATCTAAGGGTTCGGTAAAACGAAAACTGCCTTTATTATGTGTGGTTGTGTTTGGTAAAATAAAGACTGACTGTCTGTTTAGTTTACTCTTGTACTAAACCCCCATGCTGTAAATTACTCACACAACATTTGCTTACAACAATCGTAAGAACAGTAGAAAACAGTCACACGATAACCAGTCGTGCAGTTAGGATTAATTCTACTTCTGGTATTTGGTATCCAGTTTCTTTTGTTAATTCCTACCTTAGGGTTTGCCCATCCTGGGTTCTTTCCTTATCCATGAGGATGGTTCAGTACTCATGCAATTCTCGAGTGTCTTTAAATCTGCATTGCTCTCGCTGGGGGTGGAGGATAGTGGCTAGTCCCTCCATTCTTTACGCATAGGCGCAGCTAACGAGGATAGCAGGTTAGGGCTTTCTAATGCCGCTATTCAGCATTCGGGTCATTGGAACTCTCACAGATTTCTCTTATTTCTCTTACACTTACTGTAGGTGCTCAGGGGGTAAACCATTTATTTGTTTTTCATGTTCTGCTCATTTTATTTGAATTCTAGGGCGCTCTTTTATTTATTGGGCACTGCGTTGAGACCATACGGCCGGAATCTTGCATTCCCTCATGGCCAGGTTGGTGAAATGGCGTGGCATAAGAGGGTTAAGATTGCATCAAATATACTGGAGTGTGTAGCCCTCTGGTGTTTTGTGTCTGACCCAGTGATGCTGCTTATCCATTCAGGGGGTAATGACTTGGGATTGGTTCGTTTGACTTGGGATTGGTTCGTACCGTGGACTTAATCGATGCATGTAAACAGGATTTGGCGCGCTGCTTTGACTTGTTTCCTAGCTTGGTTTTAATCTGGTCTGAGGTTATTCCTCGCCCGAGTTGGCAGACACTCTCCAATGCTAAGGCTCTGGAGTGATCTTGTCGGCAAATCAACATGATGATATCTAGATTTTTAAAAAATGTAGGGGGCCTAGTAAATCATCATGTTGAGCTGGAGGGCAACAAATGCAACCTCATGAGAAATAATGGGGTTCACCTCAACCCCATTGAGGGTTCCTGCACCAGCAAAGTTAGCAAAAGACACTGCCCGGACGGGCTTGGGAAGTCGCAGCCTGATTTGGTGGATCACGAATTGCAGGCCGAAGAGGCTCTTGTTAAAAGTATAATGTTATCTGTCTCCTGGGTCAAACCAGCAGCTCACAGTGGTTGTTTGCTGGTTGTCAAGAAATAAAACTGTGGCCTTTGTCCTTACCCACTAAAATGGTGTTGTGTTAATTATTGGTGGGAGAGGATAAAGGGAATGGTTTACGGAGGAGTCAGCATTCAAGTAATGTTTAAATCTACTTTTGTTCTGGTAGGCTTAGGTAGCACATTATTTAATGGACACAAACACAACTTTTTTTTGTTGGACCATAAAAACTTATTCCAAGGATAATTGATGTGTGCAATATTCTTTTAATCTTCAAAGTAATATATGTATACACACACACACACACAATGATACATGCAAGTATATGCACACTCTTATACAACACATGTATACACAATCTTATGCACACACACACAGTTGTGATACAACTGCCAGAAAAACAAACACGTATGGATAGTGCACACACAGACCCAAAATTCTAAAACACACAGACATACACGTCAGAAACATACATACACTTTCAGACATACACACACACACTGCCCCACACACATTTACACTTTTTGTAGTATTGATAATGTGCAGTAAGAGGTATTGCAGCCATCAGATGGTCTTTCAGCAAACTTATTTATCTGCTCCATCACAATGAAATCAGTGTGCTAACTGTCTGATGGCTATTGCCGGTCTCTTAGCACACTTACTGCTCTCCCCTCTGCCAGCTCCTCATCAGCCAGCCTTTTTTGGGTGCCTGATGGGGATTTGGCAGAGGGGTGGCTGTTACAACTCTACTCTGTCTCTTCACTGTGAGCACCGGAGGATGTGATGTCATCATGTCACATGCTCTCAGCACTGTCTGTGAATAGAAGTGGAAGTGTTGCTACAGCCCCTTTCCCCCTACTACAGCAAAACTGGCATGGAGGAACACTGTATACAGAGAGCTAATTTATTGTCAGAGCCCGAATGCTTGCAGTGTCTTGGCTCCTGGTGCCATGGCCTTTCATGCTGTCAGTATGTTTTTAAGGGACAACTTGCAAATTATTTTTTTGTTGTGTATAACTGACCAAATTGTGTATACATGATTATGGGTTACCTGTGCATACTTAGTTACATAGTAATCTAGGTTGACAAAATAATAAACAAGTTTAAAAAAAAAAACAAGTGTAGTCACTTCCAATTAAACCATTAAAAGGTAAAAAAAAAAATCCTTTGTGACACCATAATGGCAAAAAAACTGATTTCTCCTTGGATCAACGGCCTGTTCACATACACATTGATTATATCCTTGAATGTTCTGGTGTTGCAAAAAACGCATTTAGACCTGTTTTAAAAATAACTATAGACTCTGATAAAACAACCTCTTTAGGTAGAGAATTCCACATCTTTAATGTTCTTAATATAAGGAACCCCTTCCTCTGCAGTAAGCAAAAATGCATTGCATGTATTTGTATATAACGATGGTATATATTTGCATTATGCTATCATATCCTTTTCGAGGCACCTTAATGCAATTTTTCTAGCTTTTCTTCATAACTAATGTTTTCCATCCCCCCCCCCCCCTATTAATTTTGTAGCTCACTCAAAATTGCAAAGCATATTCAAGGTAGGGTCTTACCATTGAGTTATAAAAATGCTAAATTATATTTTGATCGATTGTTACCAAAATAGCCTTTGTAACGTGGGACAATCATTGCATACTGAATAGTTCCTGACAGTCAATTTGTTGTAAACATGGCCTTATCCTATTAAAATTAGACTTTTTATAATTGAGCATTTTGGTAAAACCCATATAAATTTGTAAAATGTTTTCAAAAGTGCTTACTAACTTAAATGTTTGAAGTTAGAGCAGAATCATAAGATATTACAATACCCAGACAAGAATCTTTTCTAACTGGTACGTCTACTAATTGACACATGAAAGTGTCATTAATCGGGTTCAAATACATGTTTCCTTTTACTGTACTAGTAGGCCTTCTGGCCCAATAAATGTTTGAATAATGATAAAAATGTCCAATGATTACCTCTAAAAAAATTGTTTAACACAGCCCATTATTCATAGACCACATATTTGACCCACATTACTTTCTTAAATTCTTTAATGATTGCTACTACTACCTTCACCTGACACACTTTTGGATCTCTTACGTTAGTTTCCCTTTTGTATATAGGTTTATATTCTCCAAAACGAAAGCTCAAATTACAGGTAAGCAAATAGCATGTACAATCCATATGAATTCTTCCACTCAGCCAGTGACCCTAGCCTACCCTTTGTTCACAGTTCTAGCTCAAACATTCTCTTACAGTATCTCTCTAGGGCTGCCCTGCAGACTCTATTCTAGTTTCCAGCTATTTTAAAAAATCAATCACTACAGAAATAAACAACTGATTCCCATTGTCTATCCTAGTATTTCTCTACTTACTTAATCAATGGAAAGCATTTCTAAAAACCTGTACAGTGGAAACTCGGTTAACGAATGCCTCGGTAAACGAAAAATTCGGTTTACGTATAAAAATTCATTTAAAAAAATGCCTCGGTTTACGTATTTTTTTCGCAATACGAAACAAGTGTCCCAGTTTATAGCTCCGCCCCCTGCATACTGAAGTGTGGATAGCACGTGAGTGTGTAGTGTGGAGGTGTTGGAGAGGTTTTGGAGCCACTTGCAGCAAGTTGTGGAGCCTTTTGGAGCCATTTGCAGCAATTTGTGGAGCCTTTTGGAGCCATTTGCAGCAAGTTGTGGAGCCTTGTGGAGCCTTTTGGAGCCATTTTCAGCAAGCTGTGGAGCCTTTTGGAGCCATTTGCAGCAAATTGTGGAGCCGTTTGGAGCCATTTGCAGCAAGTTGTGGAGCCTTTTTGAGCACTTTGCAGCAAGTTTTGGAGCCTTTTGGAGCAATTTGCAGCAGGTTTTGGAGCCTTTTTGGTGCATCTCAAGAAGTGGAAAGGTAGGGAGCTGAGCTTAGTTGTTTGCATGCCTTTTACTGTGTGTTGATGTGTGATGTTTTAAAACATAAAGTTGGATGTTTGAAATGTTATTACTTGATTAATCATGTCCCTGTACAGTATTTATGCCTTTAAAGTGCACTTTATAAAGAGTTTTGAACAGATAAAATACTTTATTTGACTTTTTTCTCACCTCCGGAACGCATTAATTGGTTTTCAATGCATTCCTATGGGAAACCGTGTTTCGGTTTACGAATTTTTCGCAATACGAAACGTCCCGGAGAACGCATTAAATTCATAAACCGAGGTCCCACTGTATATTGATTTTATATACTTAGATAGGGATTACATACTTGCCAATCTATGTTCCAATCTGTATATAGTATACTTTTGTGTAACTAAATCTCAATTTTTGTAAGCTTTAAGTTTCTTTATAATGTAACAGTTATTCTACTCATTGTGCAGCAGTGATGATCATGTGGGCTTCTTAAAAAAAGAAAAAAATCACATTAATAACCGTTGGTGGAGGTGAATATTCTAACAAAAAACAGTGGGAGGATAATACAAGAGTCTCTGGGCTAAAGGGGTATAGCCAGTGGTGTATCCTGGTTTTGTGCTGCCCTAGGCAGAACAAAACTCAGGCACCCCCCCCCCCCTGCGCCACCCCCACCCAACCTTTACCCCGCCCCGCATTCTAAATACACACACACACATTCACTGACAGATACGCATACACTAGCTAACAGAAACACACACTCGCTAACAGAAACACACACACTAACAGACAAACTCACACTCAGTAACAGACAAACGCACTCACTAACAGACTCACTAACAGACACACACTAACAGACACACACTAACAGACACACACTAACAGACACACACTCACTCACTAGCAGACACAAACTAGCAGACACACTCACTAACATACACACACACTCACAGGCAAACACACACACTAACAGACACACACAGTCAGACACACACTAAAAGACACACACAGTCAGACACACACACACACTCACAGGCAAACACACTAACAGAAACACACTAACAGAAACACACTAACAGACACACACACTAACAGACACACACACTAACAGACACACACACACACTAACAGACACACACACACACTAACAGACACACACACACACTCACTAACAGACACACACACACACTCACTAACAGACACACACACACACACACACACACTCACTAACAGACACACACACACACACACACACACACTCACTAACAGACACACACTCACTCACTAACAGACACACACACACACTCACACTCACTAACAGACACACACACTCACTCTCACTAACAGACACACACACACACACACTCACACTCACTAACAGACACACACACACTCACACTCACTAACAGACACTCACACTCACTCACATTAACACTTTTTTTTCACTTTAACCCCCCCAGCCTCCTTACATTTGGGAATGCTGGGGGGGGGGGTGTCATCTTTCTCCCTGGTGGTCCAGTGGCTGCTGGGCGGTCGGGCGGCGCTGGGAGCACTTCCTCTGAGCTGTCTGCTCAGCTCCCTCGCGTGCCGCACAGTGAGGCTGGGAGGCGGAGCAGGAATATGAAGTCATATTCCGGCTCCCAGCCTCACTCTGCGGCGCGCGAGGGAGCTGAGCAGACCGCTCAGAGGAAGTGCTCCCTCGCCGCCCGCCCAGCAGCGCCGCCCGACCGCCCAGCAGCAGCCCAGCATGTCTGTTAGCCGCAAGGCTAAGAAGACATTTGCCTTGGGCATTTGGGGGGCGGCTTTTTTTGCCGCCCCATGGAAAATGCCGCCCAAGGCAAATGCCTTGTTTGCCTTGCGGCTAATACGCCCCTGGATATAGCATGAACCTAAGTAGTGAATAAACATTGGAGGAGAGAAAGGATTTTTAACCCAAAATAGAAGTCGTAAGATAATAAAACATAACTTTAATATATCAATTAGTAAAAAAGTAGTTATAGTGTAACCACAAGGTGACAATAGAATATAACCACACAGGAAATAATATAATAATTGAACACAATGATACTTAGTGATCTATTAACCATATGTACATTGCTAGAAAAGCAATATATATATATATATATATATATATATATATATATATATATATATATATATATATATATATATATACAAACAAAACCAAAATATATATACATTCATAAGCTAGTAGCAACCAGAGCTGAGGCAATGCTATGGGTGATACGTGTCCTGTGAGGGATAAAGGGATATACTTAGTAACTAATATCGGTAAGATACAGCAGAATATCCTAGTTGCTATGCTGAGCAAGGCGGTTCCCTTGGCTAAACAGTGCTCAGTCTCTGTATAGCAGCTGCTAGAAGTATGTAGAGAAAAGTCCAAAGGAGGACTAATAGTATAGAATAACCAATATAACATGAAAAAATGTTGTATGCAGAGGTAATGGTATCACCAAATCTTATATCTGATCTATGCCTTCCTGGGCACCTGTGCTAGAGTCTTAAGGGCTAATGCTAACTATCTCTAAATGAAAAGTCCTGATTATACCAAAGTGCATGAAGAAAAGAGAATGATAATACTGCTCATTGTATTTGCTAATCTGTGCCTTCGAGGGCACCTGTGTTTAAGCAGTCACTTAGTTAAGCAGTATGCGTGTGCATAAAGTAGAAGAAAAAGTCATAAATTATGCTGCTCATTATGTTAGCTGATCTGTGCTTTCACGGGTACCTGTATAAGCCAAAAATAATTGCAATCTAGCTGTAACTACTAGAGCAGTAAGTGAAGATCTGTACACTCAGGTCAAACTGCTTCTGAAGGATACAATAAGTGGAGGTCTGCTGCCCGTGCTGATTGCACAGAGTGTCAGTTAGGCATCTACAAGCCATATACGAACATTGATTAATATTTTTGAGAACGCTAAGCGAAGAAGGGTCCCGATGCTGGCCCTGTCTGAAAAAGCATTTGACAGGGTCAGCTGGGATTTCCTTTCAAATACCTTAAAAGCTTTTGGCTTTATGGGTAGGTTCCACCAAGCCATAATGACTCTATATTTGAACCCTACAGGAAATGTAATAGGCCAGGGTATTTTCTCCTACCCATTTAAATTGAATAATGGTACTAGACAAGACTGTCTGCTTTCTCCTCTTAATTATGTCATGACTTGAGATAAGAAATAACAACAAAATAAAAGGTTTTAAAGATCAAGTGGAAATTAAAATAAAGTTGTAGGCCGATGATGTACTCATTGTGCTGGAAGATCCAGTAAATTCAAACATTGAACTATAATGGAGGTGATACAAAGATATAGCCGATTTTCGCATTACAAACTATAGTCCTCTAAAACAACGGCTCTCTCCTTTTTTTTTTTAACACCTCAGATAAAAGTAGAGATTATGGATACGTTTGATTTCCTTTGGGCAAATTAGCATTTTTCCTATTTAGGATTAAAAATTTCAGCAAACCCGCAAAAATGGATGGAGATTAACTTGCTCCACCTGATAAGGGAAATTTATATTAAGCTAAATACCTGGACAAAAAAAAAAGAAATATCATGGTGGGGCAAGATTAACATCATAAAATCACATGTTTTACCTCAATTAACATATATATTGAGATTAATTCAAAGCAATATTCCTCTAAGCTGGATCAACTTATTACAGTGTTCTTTTACTAAATTTTTATGGTAAAAAAAAAAAAAGACCTAGAATTAGCACCAAATTATTGTCAAAGAAACTAGAAGATGGAGGATTAGGGATTCCATCCCTCACAAGGCTGGTTTAGGCTACTCTTTTAACCCATGCTATATGAACCTTTCAGGAGCCATCTCAAGAGGAAAGCCGGTACAAACTTGAAGCTAAGACAATTGGCCCTTTTAAAAATATTTCTTCAATTTTCTGGTTGTCTAATCAAGAAATTAGAAAATTCTACTTTTTGGGGGAACTTTTTTGCTTTAAATCATATATTGAACAATTGGTTTGAAACTAAACGGAAATTAGATATGGAAGAAAATATTTTTCCATCTTTCAAAATTGAATTACTAGACAATTTATTACCTGACATTAATCTACTTTCATAGTCTGAAAAAGGTATTAGAACCATTCAAGATGCAATTATATTAGGAAAATTTAGAACTTTCAGCGACTTAAAAATGACTTCAGGTTTTATGAACAAAGATTTTTTTGATTATATGAAAGTAAGATCATATATAATGAAAAGACTAAAACTATCTTATGAAGAAAATTTAAAACATTTTAAGCAAATTATTTATTCAACGGACACTAAAAAACTAATTTCTAAAACCAATCTTTTGCTATATAAAATGGAAAAGAAATATTTCCCAACAGCGATATCGCAATGGAGCAAAGATTTGGGTTTGCAAATCTCCCATAAAGAGTGGTGTAGATCAATCCAGTTTTTAAATAAAAATCTTCACTGTTTGAATCTGAATGAGCTACACTTTAAGATCTTAAACAGATGGCATTTAGTTCCTAAAAAGATGAATGAAATATTTCCTAACCATTCTTCTGAATGCTGGAGATGTGGGGTAAAGGAGGCGGATTATTTACATATCTGGGGGGAGTGTTCGATTATCAAAGAACTATGGCAGGATGTCGGAAGAAAGATAAACAAAATATTAAATAGCAAGATATCCCTAAGACCAGATCTGATGCGTCTACATATTAATATACCCAGTATGAAAGAAAAAGATTTGATCTTGTTAATCCACATGTTGACAGCAGCTAAATTAACTTTAGCTAGAAATTGGAAAAGTCCATCAAAACCTTGTCTGGTGTTTAATTAAATATCAATAATGTCATCAACTAAATATGGAAAAACATATTCCGACTCCTAACAATAAAATACTTAGATATACTGTTTTTTGTGATTAATCAATAAGAAAAATCAGTATGTTATAAGGAAACTTCTTATAAATCTAAGGGAAGTCTATGAAAATGCACAAAACTCTCCCCTCTCCTCCCCAATCCCCTCGATCAAGAGCAATTTTTTATGTGATGTTTTTGTGTATGTTTTCATCTTTAGGAAATATAGATGTATTGAAGTAAATCTGTGCACAGTATTGCTGTAGATATGTCTAACGCTATGTATTAGTTTATTTATGTATGTTTGATAAAAGAAGGTTAAGGAAAAGAAAAGAAAAGAGAAAGAAGCGGGAGGGAAAGAAAAGAAAGGAAAAGAAAGATAGAAAAAAGAAAGAAGGAAGTAAAGGGAAAGGAAAAATGAAAAAAGAAAGGATGCAATACAATATATAGGTATCCATTTCAGTCTGTTATAACCAATAAGTTGGCTGTTCGAAACATTGTAGCTTCCTTTTCTCTTTCGGCACCATATAGAAATCATTTTATGTCCTGTGTTATGTCTTATAATTTGGTTTGTGTTTCATGTTTTGTCTATATGTACTATCCTAAGCTCTAAATATAGATCACATATATGACCACATACTCAGTCCATTGTTAAAAAGAATCAAACAAAATATCATTATGTGAAGGACCTTATATTTATTATGACTATTGTATTAATGAATTGTTTTGTCCTTTGTGTTTTATATTTGAAAATTTCAATAAAAAAAGATTTAAAAAAAAAGCCACATGTCGGAAATTAACCTTAATTGCCATTTTAAACTTTGTGTGTCCCCTTGTGTCTGTAACAAGGCCAAACATTCAAGGGTATGTAAACTTTTGATCAGGGCCATTTGAGTGATTTCTGTTACCATTATGATTTAAAAAGAAGCCAAACAACTATGGGATAATAAATGACTTCATATGATCAGTATCCTTCAATAAAATACATGTTTTTGCATGATCAGTCATATTTTCAAAATTAATGCCAAAATTTCACAATTTCTGCCACGGTATGCAAACTTTTGAGCACAACTGTAAATTAGTATACATTTGTGCGAATGTATAGCTGCATAATACTCCCACAAATCCAAATAAAGCAAAAATATATTTTATTTTTTAATTCAATCTTTCATTTTAACCCCTTAACGCCGTTACGGCGTTCTATGCCGTCGCGGCTTTAAAGGGCTTTAAAGCCGTTGAGGCGGCATAGAACGCCGTAACGGCTTGCAGCCCCAGGAGCAGAGGTGTACTCACCTCCGCCGCGATCCTCTTCTGGGGGGCTTTCTGAGAGCCCAGGCAGCCCCCCTCCGGCAAATGAGGCCCCCGGGGGCCATGTGATCGCTCTCAAAGAGCAATCACATGGCCCCCTATAGCTGGCTATGGATCTGCCAGCAGGGGGACTGTCTAAAATATTAGACAGTCCCCCTGCTGGTAGGTAGTGTAAAAAAAAAAAATATTAAAATGTTATAAAATAAATTAAATGCCTTTTTATATATATATATAATATGTATATATATTATATATATAATATATATATACATATTATATATATGTAACGTCATATGTAATGTATTTTAATATTAATATTAGTATATATATTAATATTAAAATACACTTAGAATGACGTTACATATATATAATATGTATATATATTATATATATAATAGATCTACATATATATATTATATATATATACGCATAATTACAATAATACATAAATAAAATAATTAAATAAATAAATAAAATATTGAAACAAAATATAAAATAAATTATATATTCATATGTAATTTCATTCTAACTGTATTTTGTTATTAATATATATATATATATATATATATTGGAAACAGAATACACTTAGAATGACATTCTATATATATATCTATCTATATATAAAATACAAATAACCGCAAATAAATATATAGAGATAAATACATATAATTACATAAAAGATTACATTAGTATACACGTAGAATTTATATACCTATAAATGCATATATATTAAAATTCTACGTGTATATTTAAGTAATTTTTTAACATAATTATGTCATTTGATTAATTAAAATTTGATTGACATGCCTGACAACACAGGGAGAAAGTGCAGAGAATTTAATTCGCAAGCACTATATTAGACCCTGTAACTCTCCAAGACACCATAAAACCTGTACATAGGGGGTACTGTTTTACTCGGGAGACTTCGCTGAACTCAAATATTAGTGTTTAAAACTGGTAAATTGTATTACAACGATGATATTTTAAGTAAAAGTGACGTTTTTTGCATTTTTTACAAACAAACGGCATTTTTATGGACTATATTATTGTTGTAATATGTTTTACTGTTTTAAAACACTAATATTTGTGTTAAGTGAAGTCTCCCGAGAATAACAGTACCCCCATGTACAGGTTTCATGGTGTTTTGGAAAGTTAGAGAGTCACATATAAGGCTTGCATTTCATTTTTTTGACATTGAAATTTGCCAGATTAGTTATGTTGCCTTTGAGACCATATGGTAGCCCAGGAATAAGAATTACCCCCATGATGGCATACCATTTGCAAAAGTAGACAACCCAAGGTATTGCAAATGTGGTATGTCCAGTCATTTTTAGTAGCCACTTAGTCACAAACACTGGCCAAATATTAGTTTTTTGCTTTTTTCACACAAAAACAAATATGAACGCTAACTTTGGCCAGTGTTTGTGACTAAGTGGCTACTAAAAAAAACTAAACATACCCCATGTTCAATACCTTGGGTTGTCTACTTTTTCAAATGGTATGCCATTATGGGGGTAATTCTCATTCCTGGGCTACCACACCGTCTCAAAGGTAACATTACTAATCTGGCAAATTTCAATTTGAAAATGGAACGTTCTATATTTGACCCTGTAACTTTCCAAAACACCATAAAACCTGTTAATGGGGGGTACTGTTGTACTCGTGAGACATCGCTGATTACAAATATGTGCATTTTGTTGCCGTAAAACCTAACAGTATTATGACATTTACAGCTAAAATGTGAGACAGAACAACAAATTAAAAAAAAAAATTAAAATTTCTCACAGTTTTTTTTAATTTTATTCATAATAAATTGTTTCATATACAAATATTTTATATGAAATGAAAGCCCTGTTTCTCCTGAACAAAATGATATATAATAAGTGTGGGTGCATTTAATATGAAAGAGGGGAACTACGGGTGAACAGACATATAGCGCAAATTCCAGTTTTTGTTTACGTTTTGTTTTGATCAGAACGTGTACTATTGACTCCGTCCTGAAGGGGTTAAAGTAAAAACAGATATAGACAACACACAGGGTTTTAGTTATTGGATACTCACTGACACACACACACACACTGGCACATAGTCACGGATGCCCACACATACACATACTCACATACACTCATTGACAGTCACTGGTGCACAAACACACTAATGTGGTATATCATACAAACAATGACAGGCAATCACTAACTTACTGACATACACACATACACACCGTGACCCATACAAACACACTGGCACATTGATTCACTCATTAACATACACTGGCACATTGATTCATGTTGACACACACAATGACAGATATAAATACTGGTATACACACATACACACATACACACATACACTCATTAACAAAAACTGGCACACAATGATCCATACTGACACACACGCAATTGATTTATACTGACACACACAGTGATCTATGCTGACATATAATACCTGAAGAAATACACACCAAACACACTCATAATTACACCCTCAAATACACACAGACCCTAAGTATCAGTAAAATGAACATAAAAAATACCTGGATGCCACAGCCCACTGAGCACACATTGCTCCTTAAAATGTTCCTGGCTGAATCTCTGTTTAAAGTGTTGAATTGCTCAGCTTGCATCCAACACTAAGTGGGAATCTAAAGCACTGTGAAAGCTTGATGAAAAACAGAAGGCAGGGAAGCTCATTCCCAGCTTTTTTTCAGCTCTATGACTGGCCTTCCTGCTGCCTCCTTTCATGGTTTTACAGCCTTTGCACACAGGAAACTAAACTTTAGAAGACCTGAGTGGGCTGCCTGGGTGTGCCTAATTGCCAGGTCACATTCGGTATATAGAGGCTGTCAATCAGGCACAGCCAGGCAGCCCATGCGGGTCTCCTAAGCTCAGTTTCCTGTGTGTAAAAGGCAGTCAGACAGGGACCAGGACTATCTCCCTCCCAGCATTTACTCTAGGCTCATGGCTGTCTGCAACTTATGTCTCACTTGCGAGCAGCATTGAAAGTTCACTTTAGAGTATGTGATGCTCGCGAGTCGATAAAGTGCAAATCCAGAGGTGAGAGGGAACCTCAGCTCATCAGGTACCAGACATGAGTGTGTTTACTGGATGATCACGTAGACAGAAGGTTCAACATGAGGAAACAACTTCCAGTTTTAACTGTATCATTCCAAGGTCTGTTTATCTATCTCTCTATCTATCTATCTTTCTATCTAGCAAAACAATATAATGTATATCCTCCTTTGCTCCATAATTTGTTTCCACTTGTGTCGAAATTATTTTCTTTTAGAGTGTGCCAGGACGGCAATCTATTCCTCTGGATCTGCTTAAGGACTATTCCCACTCTCCTACTATTAACTTTATGGCATAATTTGTAGGTCAACCGTGTTGGGATTTGAGCACACTTTGTATATTGCAAAGATTCTTTGCAGATGTCAACACCAGCCAACGTACTCATTATTGGTAAAACAGTATTTACTGCATGTGAAAAATGTGAACATTTACATTGATTATTTTATCATTGAGAATGTTGCATACCTAGAAATGCCACCAGGTTACTTAGAACACCTTACAAATATCCACAATAAGCAGAACACCACACACCATCTTCATTAATATATATTTTTATACTATTTTTATCATATAATGGTGCAATAACATAAATTCAGAGAAATGTTCAACCCCACCACAATCTTTCTGTAAATAATAGACACATTTCATTTTTAGATTTATGTCAATTTTACTTTATGTTTCTGTAAATTGCAATCTATACTAAAATGTGCTGTTTATTTTTTTTAATTAACCCATAGCTGTTTTGTTTCGGAAGGATTGTAATACATCTAGAGTACTTGTATAGATTGTGGGCTGGCTATTCTAGAGTTATTTGTCTTTTTTACTCCCATAGAAAAACAATTTTGCACAATGCGTGCTAAAGAAAAAGGAAACAAAATTCTAATGTATATTAAATGCACAGTCAATATATAAAATGAATGTGTATTTTTCAAAACTTGATCTAAACACAATTATAACACTTATAACATGTCTAAGTTAAATGAGTATGACTTTTAATAAGAGGCAAACTAGACAAAGCAATTTGTTTGAATCAACTATCACAATCTATGTTCCTATGTTAACATTCTAGTTTGACCACAGGATCCAGACTGTTTGTGCTACTTAGGCCAGTGGTGTATCCTGGTTTTGTGCTGCCCTAGGCAGGACAAAACTCAGGCGCTCCCCAACCCCAACCCAACCCTTCCCCCGCCCCGCCTTCTAAATACACACACACACACACACACACTAATTGACAGATACGCATACATTAGCTAACAGACACACACTCTCACTAACAGACACACTCACACTCACTAACAGACATACACACACACACACACACTCACACTAACAGACACACTCACACTCACTAACAGACACACTCACACTCACACACTAACATACACACTCACACTCACTAACAGACATACACACACACACTAACAGACACACTCACACTCACTGACATACATTCACACACTCACACACTAACAAACACACTCACAATCACTGACATACATACACACACTCCCACACACTAACAGACATACACACACACACACACACTAACAGACACACTCACTGACAGACATACACACACACTAACAGACACACTCACTGACATACATACACACACTAACAGACAGACATACACACTCACATTAACATATATATATATATTTTTTAATTTACCCCCCCCAGCCTCCTTACCTTTGGGAATGCTGTGGGGGTTCTCTATCTCCCTGGGGTCTAGTGGGGCTGCTGGGCTGTCTGCTGGGCGGGCAGCGAGGGAGCACTTCCTCTGAGCTGTCTGCTCAGCTCCCTCTCGCGCCGCAGAGTGAGGCTGGGAGCCGGAATATGACGTCATCTTCCGGCTCCCAGCCTCACTCTGCGGCGCGCGAGGGAGCTGAGCAGAGCGCTCAGAGGAAGTGCTCCCTCGCTAGCCGCCCTCCCGCCAGTGCCGCCCGACCGCCCAGCAGCCTGCCTTGTCAGTTAGCCACGAGGCTAACAAGGCATTTGTCCTGGGCATTTGGGGGCGGCTTTTTTTGCCGCCCCCTGGAAAATGCCGCCCAAGGCAAATGCCTTGTTTGCCTCGCGGCTAATACGCCCCTGACTTAGGCTCCTATCTTAGTAGTTTGTATTCTGTTTTCTGATTTTGCTATCTCTGCTACTATAAGTAAACTCTTTTAATGTACTGTCATTGACACAACCACCAAAAGGGAGAGGGACTGTTAAATAAGTGTTCTCTTTAGTGTGTTGGAGATTAAGTGATTGCTTTTGCTGCAAGCCTATTAAGTGAAATGAAATACAAATCAACACATGAGCTCTCTCATTTCCTCGAATCTTTATTACACTCAATGAATCAGCTAGCTTCTTAATTTAATTAAACAGTTCACTGAACTCCCACTAATACTCATATAGGCCTTTACTCATATAGCACAATATACTGGCATGAAATTGGAGTTCTGGAAGAATCTTGAGCAGTCTTTTAATAGTGTAGACATTTTTTTTTCTGGATATCAAGCAGTGAACCCTCCCAACTTTCCACTTTTTTCAGCACAATCTTTAAATGGCAAATACTTTGCTGATTGTAACTGCTGCAGAAGGATTTCAAGTTTACATGCTTGAACTAATAACCATGTAATCACCAAAGCCATTAACATAGATTTGTATACCCAGTAACATGCTGTCCCTAATTTTGTATAATTTTAAAAAATGCACGATAAACCTCAAATAAACTATTCTGATTCATGGAACATTTACTAACTTATTTATCAATATGGCTGAACAGATGCACTGGGCAGGTCAAAATGTCTGCAGATGGATTAACTATGAGAGAATATTAGTGACCCAGTCTCATAAAAATGACCAACAATAAATATATCACTGTTTTTATGGATCACATCTCATGATATTAAAAAAAAGACACATACATCGTAAAGTAAAACCAGCCTAGCCCAAGTGTGAGTTAGTTACAATTCTCAAACAATAATGAACATGTACACCAAGTACATAATTCATTCTTTTGCTCACCACCACCACCACCACAACCTCATGCACATAATGTTCCATTTTTGTGAGGTTCCTATCTTCCCCATCCCTCACTTAATTTACGTGTATCTTTGCCAGCCTTCCCTGATCAGATGGAACTTGTTGCTTGTACAGTTTAACCTATGAGACATCTCCTCAGGTACCATGGGGTGCTATCAGGCATCATATTGAG
This sequence comes from Pelobates fuscus, assembly GCF_036172605.1. NCBI lineage: Eukaryota > Metazoa > Chordata > Amphibia > Anura > Pelobatidae > Pelobates > Pelobates fuscus. The sequence continues at coordinate 140,343,211 of NC_086321.1, forward strand.
GAGAAAAAAAAATCTCAAGCCTGTACATGCTGTGACAATTTCCCTGATTGTGTCCCAGAAATTCTCAAGAGCCAAACAGGACGAAAAGATGTGTAGGAAGGAGCCTGTTGTAGAGTTGCAACACCAACTTAGTGATGGTGTTCCCAGGAATGCTTGAGCTAACTTACTGGGTGTGAGATACTGTGGTGGAATCTCAGTAAAAATAAATTTACTAGGACAAGATTGCCATGTGGCATATGTGTAAATGTTGTATCAGTTAGTTAGTTACACGTAGCTAAGATACAATCAACACCGTATTGAGCAAATGCAGGAATGCAGAAACTGAAAACACTTCCCCTCCTCCATTGTTCTGGGTGAGCCATGTGGTCTAACAAGTAAGGGAAGTTAGGCTTTGTTCAGCTGATTGTGTAAAGAATATATGTGGGTAGAGTTAACTATAGGAGGAGCTACATGTCTATATCATGCATTTACACAGTCAGTTCTGGGCTCAGATCTTGTTGTATTTTGGTGACATAAGTCCCTCTGAGCCCCGGTCGGTGAATCAAATAAAGAATCTCTTCCTTCCTGAAGAAACCTGTGTCCATCTCTCTGTGCTTGGCTTCCGTCAGTTTCTCCGGTATCATTTGGTGCATTGGGCCGGGAAGCTCATCGTTCAACGGTAGCTGAGAAGCAGAGGCGTGAGACGGTCTATCTTTGCCCACGTTCTCTACGGCTGCACCCCTGAACTTCTGCGTGGACCTCCCTTCGTCTCGGCGCCACTGGTCTTTTGTCCAGGAGATCATCGGCCTCTACGTAGTAAGTGCTGGGGTGTCCCCGTCGATGAGTGTGAACCCAGGTTCAGGAACGAGGAGGTAAGACAACTGCTGTTTTAGACGGCAGACCCACTAGGGGTATACCGATTGTGCGGTAGGCCCAAAAGGGGTTTAAATCTGTGTATGGAATCTGCCCCCTCTGTCGGAGGGAAGGAGCGAAGGCGCACCGCTCAATCGAACGCTCTTTAGTAAGACCGTTTGATTTGGTTAGTCAGGCGGGGTTCTGGTGTAAATAGCCCTAGCCGGACACCGGTGTCTTGTCTAGACTAGCGTTCTAGGGTGTATATTTTGTTCGCTAGGTCGGAGGGACCGGGAGACTAAGCGGCGTCTGTGTAAATTCGGTTCGCTAGCTCTCAACCTATCTTGGCTAAGTGGGAAGGCGTGTAAATTTGGAACCCACTAGATTTTTGATAGAGTAATCGACTAAGAGGCGTCTGTGTAAATTCGGTCCTCTAGCTCGCTATATGTGGTGCTTGGGCAGTGTGGCTAACCAAAACGGATGTAGATAGTTTTAGGTAGTCCATTCAAGGTACTGGCCAATAGTTTAGTTGGGATTGTAAATGTGTTAAAGATTGTTTAGTAAAGTGTATATCTTGTTAGATAGCGTGAGCTCTGCCGTCTAGCGAGAGTGTTAATAGTGTGTTGCTGTATTATAGTGCACGGTACCATAACCCTGTATATTTACTGACACTGTATATAAGTACTAATAATTGTCGTCTATTGCATGTCTAACACCATAACCACTAATAATTGTATTGTGACCTTAAATTGTACTTTGACCTATGCTAACCGTACTATAACTACTGTTTGTAAAGACGATGTTACTGGGGTATGTTATAGACGGGTAATTCAGATATAGGGAATTATAGCGTCGGTGACTGTATAGTTTCGCCAAAGGACACAGTATTAGTTATTTACTGACTGGTGTAACAGCTGTGTGTGTACGGGAATTCCCTGTATGTTTTGTTGTATGAGTTTGACCTAGTAACTGTGCCACATGGTGCTGTTGCCAGGGAAACGAGTGTGACTGTTAGAGGTGTGTTTGTTGTGTTTCTTTGAATTAGACGCTCCGTTGCTAAGTATGGCAGCGCCGGAATTTAAAGATTGTTGATCCTTTAGAATGTATGCTAAATAACTTTAATGTGTGTGATTTTGGGGACTACCTTATGTAGTAGAGAATGACCAGTTTTTGACTGTTAACACAGTTTGTGTTACTAGATGGTTACTAAAAAACTGGTTTGTCCATCCTCAATGGAATCTGACCCATCTGACCATCCCTCAACTAAATTCTTTATCAAAAACTGGTGCAGCTGGTATGTCCCCCTGTGCTCTAATTGTCTCTGGCTCTCAGATGCCTGTCCCCTCCTTTTTCTGTGCCTACCTACCCCCCCAACTGGTTCTTTGTATTCAGTTTTATTATTAGCAGTCAAAATTGTGAGGAGAATTCTTAATAACAGTAACTGAATCCACTGAAATCAGATAATTCTCAGCAATTACAAAACACCATAACCACTGATAATACCATAACCACTGATAATACCATAACCACTGAAAACACCATAACCACTGAAAACACCATAACCACTGAAAACACCATAACCACTGAAAATACCATAACCACTGAAAACACCATAACCACTGATAATACCATAACCACTGAAAACACCATAATCACTGAAAACACCATAACCACTGATAATACCATAACCACTGATAATACTATAACCGCTGACATAACACTATAATTACTGAGCCTTGTGTGCCTTTAGTAACAGTAAATTAGTTTTGAAATACAACTGGATGAAATGGTCAATGGTATAGGACGCTGGAATACACTTTTACCATTTTTGGTTACTGGTCAGGCTCCTCCTAGCCCTGTCCGAAACATTTTGTTAACCAAGTTACTGACCAGTAAAATTAATTTATCCATTTCCACCTACCTCACCACTCCCCGACCGGAACCTATGACTAAACAACCCTATCTAAGTCCCACCCTAACCTGACAAATGACCGGTGCCCTCCAACTTTGACATTTACAAATGCCACTGCATCTTACCCCTGGTCCACCACACATTGATATTAATGGTCAATTACAGTTGGCAGACCCTGTATTTGTTTATGTCCCGTTCACCATGACTGATCTGTTTAATTGGAAGACCCATAATTCCTTTACGAAAGCAGACGAGTAACCTAATGCTTTCTATGAGAGATTGCTGGAGTCATATAGTTTATATACTCCTTTTAATCCAGAGGCCCCTGAGAACTCTCGAATGAACAACTCAGCATTTGTCAGCCAGACCCAAGGTGATACCAAAAGAAAATTGCTAAAGTTAAAGGGATTTGTAGGAATGTCCATATCACAGTTCAGGTGTATATGAACAGGGAGATTGAAACAAAGCAGGAGGAAGAACGTAAAATGAGGATGAAGGCAGATATGCTAGCTGTAGCTATCATAAGTGTAGAGAGACAGGGAAGGGAGGTGAATAGAGGAGTTGAGAATAGCCTGAGTAAGGGAGGAAGTAGGAATCACTGTGCATATTGTAGAGAGGAAGGATATTGGAAAAGTCCCACAGAGGGAATATAAAGCAAGTTATAGATAAGACAAGAGAGAAGGTTACGAGATGGTTACAGAGGTGGCTATAGAGAAAGTCTTGGAGGGAATGACAGTAGTATACTATTCCCCTACCTAGAGATTAAGGGATAGAGAAGATAGAGATTTTGTCAGTCTGGCTGACACTGTCATGGAAGACTATTGATACCGACTGGGCTCCATCCCCCTTTAGCCGAGTGCAGCCTATGGTCGATGTATCAATAGAGGGAAAGAGGAGCTCTTTCATGATTGACACTGGTGCTGAGTACTCTGTGGTAACTAACCTAGTTGCTCCTCCTTCAGGAAGACTATAATTATGATAGGAGCTACTGGGAAAAGCGCTGCTAGACCAATTCTCAGGAGTCATACTTGTATTCTAGGAGGCCATTTTGTTAAGCACCAGTTCCTGTATATGCTGGAGTGTCCAGTTCAGCTTCTAGGACGAGATCTATTATCAAAGCTTCAAGCCCAGATAACTTTTAAACCCAACGGATCAACGTCTCTGAAGTTTAATAGATCACCAGGCATAATATCAGTATCGGTGCAAAGGGAAGAAGAAAGGCACTTCTACTCTATAATAAAAAATACAGACCCTAAGAGTGATGAATCCTTATTTGACATTTCAAGAATATGAACAGAGAATAATCCTCCAGGACTTGCTCGCAATATTCCACCAATACACATTGAATTAAAGCTTGGAGCGTATCCTGTTAGCCTTAGTTAGTACCATATATTATAGAGGGCTAAGGAAAATATACAAACCTATGTGGATAAGTGTGTAAAGTACCTGTGAATATTTATCCACCTGTTCATTCTTACCATCCAGGGGATCAAGTGTGGATAAAAGAATGGAACACTGTTCCATTAGGTTCCAAGTGGAGAGGTCCCTATGTTGTTCTTTTATCTACCCCAACAGTTGTAAAGGTTGTAGAAGTGACTCCGTGGATTCATCACTCTAGGGTAAAAAAACAGCGGCAGATTCCTGACAAGCTACCATAGATCCAGAGAATCCTTGCAAGATCCAGTTGAAGCGTGTGACCGAGTTGGATTAAAAGTGCTTTTTGCGAAGATAATATTGTTAAAAGGGAACATCAACAAAGATCTACAAGTGAGTGTTTTTGACGGCCATAATAACGCCTGTCCGCTCACCAACGTGTTATTAAAAGCCAGGAAAGTCTCGAAGGGACCTCTGTGAAGACGAGCAGAACTCCATTCCCTGCAGCCCTTACATCCTGGAAGCTGAGGTGCCATCGCACGGACGAAGACTGAGGATGAAGACGTCGAAAGAAGTGCTTTTGATAATGTATATTTTTGTGTCTTTTTATATTCAGGAAGGTAGAGGTACTGACACACCTAGCTGTGAGGTTTGCATTAAGACTACTATAACAGGTAACCATATATCCCAGACCCTAATTTGGCATTCACAATATGAGTGTAAAGGAGATATATCAAGATGTAGATACCTAAATATAGAATATAGTGTGTGCCATTTAGGAGTAGGAGAACCTAAGTGCTTCAGTCCAGAGTATCAACCCCGTACAATTTGGTTGACTCTCAGGAATGGAGATCCTCGGGGACCCTAATTAATAAGACGGTATTAGAATTCGTAAATTCTTCAGGTGTTCTGCTATTTGATGCGTGTAAAGCGATATCAAGTGGTAGAAAGCCGTGGAATGTATGTGGGGATCTTGGATGGGAGAGGACGTATGGGTCTAACGATAAATATATTTGTCCCAGTAGTAAAAATAAATATGTAAGTCCTAGATGCCCAAATAGAGATTATAACTTTTGCCCATATTGGTCTTGTGTGGGGTGGGCAACTTGGGGACAGACAGCAGACAAGGACATGATTGTGACTAAGTTGCCTACCAGTCCATACTGTAAGTCTATGGAATGCAATCCAATCCATATACTTATAAATAACCCCGACAAGTTCTTAGATAAATATGGTAATTTATTTGGGTTTCAAATATATGGGACGGGTTTAGACCCTGGGACAATATTATTTATAGGGATAGAGACCGATACCGTAGCATCCCAAACTCATCAGGTTTTCCATTCTTTTTATGAAGAGATGAGTGTAGAAAATAAGATCCCCCATAACGCTAAAAACGTATTTATAGATCTAGCCGAAAACATTGATGGTAGTCTTAATGTCACCAACTGCTATGTGTGTGGAGGTACTAACATGGGAGACCAATGGCCCTGGGAAGCAAAGGAGGTAATGTATTCCGGTTCTGAGACAATTGAACAGTTAATATCTTCTCAAACTGATTATCAAGTGAGTGTTAGAGGTAAATCTGAGTGGAGATTAAAGACCTCCATCATAGGTTATGTTTGCATAGCAAGGAAAGGAATGATGTATAATACTTCTGTAGGAGAATTAACTTGTCTAGGGCAAAAAGCTTATGATGATGATACGAAGAATACAACTTGGTGGTCGGCTTCAAATGTCTCAGAACCATCTAACCCGTTTGCTAGATACGCCAATTTAAAGGATGTGTGGTTTGACCTATCCATCACATCTACCTGGAGAGCCCCAGCAAATTTGTACTGGATCTGTGGTAAGAAAGCCTATTCGGAGTTACCACAGGACTGGGAAGGGGCATGTGTATTAGGTATGCTCAAACCATCCTTCTTCTTGTTGCCAATTGAAACAGGAGAGACCTTGAGAGTTAAAGTTTATGATGTGAATCATAAAAAGAAGCTAGCATCCTTGAATGTAGGTAGCTGGGAAGATAATGAGTGGCACTGGCTATCTTAGCGCGCTTCATTGCCAATAGGAGGGATGTAATATGTGAGGGAACTGGTTAACAGCAAAACTGTATGCCCATGAAGTGTTATTGTATTCTAATACAGGGATTCAAGCCTCATTTTACCATCAGGCAATTATGGATTCCTCTGTAAAGCACATAGCCTTCTTACCAGGTAAACCAGTTGGGCTGTTGATAAAGTCCTCCATTCACTTCCAGTGCAAATAGAAGGAGGTGTATGTGGAAAGTTCAATCTCAGCAACTGTTGTCTGCACATAGATGATGAAGGGCAGGCAGTGGCTGATCTCACAAGCCACATGGCTAAACTGACGCATGTACCGACTTAAGCCTGGAACGGGTACAATTCTAGTAGTTGGTTTGGAAGTAGGTACGAGCAGCTTGGAGGGATCAAGACATTGGTAGGAGGAGTCATGTTGATTATAGTGTGTCTCTTTCTACCATGTTTGGTTCCATTGGTAATTAGGTCCATACAGAGTGTCATAGAGAGCACGACAGAAAGGAAACCAGCTGCGCATGTAATGGCTGTTTGCAAGTATGAACCCTTAGCCCAGAGAGAATCAGAATGAGAGGTGCTAAAGGAATTTGTAAGGATGCTAAGATGCTTACGAGGTCTGTTCTGATTCATGGCAACCTGAGGTGTAAGCAAACTATGGTTAAGTGATGCATCTGGAATTGTGAAATATCAGAAGCATCAAAGGGGGGAATGTGGTGGAATCTCAGTAAAAATAAATTTACTAGGACAAGATTGCCATGTGGCATATGTGTAAATGTTGTATCAGTTAGTTAGTTACACGTAGCTAAGATACAATCAACACCGTATTGAGCAAATGCAGGAATGCAGAAACTGAAAACACTTCCCCTCCTCCATTGTTCTGGGTGAGCCATGTGGTCTAACAAGTAAGGGAAGTTAGGCTTTGTTCAGCTGATTGTGTAAAGAATATATGTGGGTAGAGTTAACTATAGGAGGAGCTACATGTCTATATCATGCATTTACACAGTCAGTTCTGGGCTCAGATCTTGTTGTATTTTGGTGACATAAGTCCCTCTGAGCCCCGGTCGGTGAATCGAATAAAGAATCTCTTCCTTCCTGAAGAAACCTGTGTCCATCTCTCTGTGCTTGGCTTCCGTCAGTTTCTCCGGTATCAATACCATTGTATTATAAGTTTACAGTATATATATGCTTTTATTCCTGTATATTCCCAATATAGAGGCCTGTTAGTTCATTATAGTAGATAACAATAATTTACTTAAGTATTCTTAAGCTTTAAAGCCATTTTTTCACTGGAATTCTTACACCATGCTTCTGCTCTCAGCGCACTCCACGTTCCTGGTAATTTTTAATTTAATGACTTCATAATGCATTGGTCAGTAACCTTCAAAAACACAAATGGATAATAGCTGTATATTATAGGGCAAAACAGATATATATGTGTGTGTGTGTGTGTGTGTGTGTGTATGTATGTGTATATATATATATATATATATATATATATATATATATATATATATATATATATAAAAGAAACCAAGAGGGCTGCACTCACCTAAACATGCATACATTATAGGGTGCTGCTGGGGCCAAAATATACAAAATACAGAATCCAGCGCACTCACTTATTAACTAAACAATGCTTTTTAAATCTTAGAGATTGTAATAGTTTTATTTAAAAACACCTCACCTAGGCAAAAAATGATGGGGGTTTAGTTACAGTATATGATCATACATTGCATAAGCCTGCCAACTACGTCAAAGTACCCCATATTCGGCAGGTCCTATCCTAATATACTGTAACTAAACCCCCATCATTTTTTGCCTAGGTGATGTGTTTTTAAATAAAACTATTACAATCTCTAAGATTTAAAAAGCATTGTTTAGTTAATAAGCGAGTGCGCTGGATTCTGTATTTTCTGTATTTTGTGTATATATATATATAAAAACAGGCCAACTCGCCTACTCCTTGGTTTTGCACCCCTCCCTTTCACAGGTGCCTCATTCCAGGGCACCTGTGAAAGGGAGCCCCAGATGGAATTTTTTTTCCCCCAAGTAAGTGGGATAATCTCATAAGAGCAGACATTAGTTTGTTAAAGTAGGACTGGACTTGCCAAACATGGCACATTGACGTTGTGGCAGGCTTATGCAATGTATGATCATATATTGTAACTAAACCCCTATTATTTGGGGGGGTTTAGATACAAAAAAAATGCAAATCTGTTAGCTTTGAAGTTGCTTTTTAGTTCGTGAGTGAGTGCTGAATGATTGTGTTACCACAAAATTCCCAAAATAACACCAGAACAGTCCAAAGATGCACATAGCTTTGTTACAACCAAACTTTGCAGTCAAAATTTATTAAATTCAATCAATGGTCAGATCACTGTTTGTATTCTTAATCTCCATCAGCTCTGATGATACCTACATACATATCAAAATATAGAAATCTAAAGAGTGAAATTGCTATATTTGCTAATTCACATATTTTGCACTACATTTGTGTAATTTATTTGGAAAGGTAACAAGTAGGAGGGCATTCCATAAGTTAGACCTCTGTATCTCCTATGATGAAACCACAATCAATCCACAGGGATGCTGTGTGTCACAGAATTATCTATTAGTTGAATGTTTCTGGTCACCGATATATTTGCATATATTTTGCATTGTGTGAAAAATAGAATGTTTGTTTTGATTTCTTATGGTATATTTTCCCCAGTACACCCTTTTGTCAGAGTCACCTTTCTTGATTGCCTTGAAGAAGGAGGACAGATAGAGAGGTTGATACCAACCAGGAAGGAGGAGGACGGATAGAGGAGTTGATAGCTACATTGAAGGAGGAGGGCAGGGAGAGGGGATAATAACTGCCTGGAAGGTGGTGGTGGGCATTTGCAATGTAGGAGAAGGGATGGACCATGTAGCAGTCCAGACCTGGATCCCAATTTGTGGACCAATCACATCCTGTTCCAGTTTCACTTCCTTTTTGCACAATGGGAAATAATCATTTCTGTTCTACTTAGCTAAATATATTAAGAAAATGCACAACATATTTAAGGCAATAACAAGATAAAAATGTATTTAAGGAAAACATAAAGCATCTATCTATCTATCTTTTATATGCCTCAATGGACTAGACACTGCCATTCAATGTGGAAACATTGAACATGACACATTGCATTTCATCTAATCCAATTATTGATCAGTTTTACTTTATCAGAATTCCACTAGGTACTAAACACTTGTAGTATGCATTACACTCTTAGAATGAAATTGATCAATTTAATAAATGTTTCATTGAACATGGTAGTGCTACTATACAAAATTATAGAACACATTTTATTAGCTTTGAATTCTGAAGAGTATTAAGAAAATCCTCTGGGTAAGTGGCCCAGGATTCAGGACCACACTGTCACCCGTAAAACCACTGAGATACAAGTTAATTACAAGTGTTTTAGTAGATGTAATATGACTTTTACTTACCCAACTAATTTTTAAATAGAGTACAAATTAAAGTATCTAAATGAAGGATGATTTCACTGCATTGTCTGCAAATTAGATTGATTGTATTATAATTGTGACGGAGCTACTGTACTCCGGCCGGTTATCTCCACCCAGTCCGCTTCCTAGCTGCTTGCAGAGACCCTGGAATGCTTCAGTCCCAGTAGCCAAAACTTGACTGGAGTCCTTCTGGAGTTTTTCCACCTGATCAGGCTGCAGCTCTCCTTCCAGGCAGGTATCGTCCTCTCCGCCTCATACAATGCAACCTTGCTTCCCTATAATTTAAATCCCTATAATCTTATATCATCAAGAGAGATTTGTTTTGACTGAGCTACAGAAATAATTCTTCTAGGCTATTACAGAGAATTAAACTTTTATTGATCTAATGTAATATGTAGTAGTTTTCACATCAGATTAAAATATGCAGAACATTTTCCAGTTTAACGATTTAAAATCACAGAAAACAAATGACTATTATGCTTTCAAGTTGTAGCATCTTCTTTAATCAAAGATTTAATTTTAATACCTTATTCTTTAGACAGCATTGTGATTAGAGTAAACAAAGAAAAAAACATATTTTGAGTTATAAGATTTGGAGAATGCTAAATTGGATTGTAAGTAACTAATCCAGGGCTTGAACACTGGTCCTCTGATATAAGGAACATGAAAATACATTGGAAGGAGATATAAACTATATTCTAGATTTCTTATGTAGCGTTGGGAACCATTAGATTGTAATAGTTCTTCCTCAGGGATTGCACCCTCTCATTTGGATTTAAATCAGAAAATGCAATTTTACTGAAATGACAGCCATTTTAAGCCAGATAGAACATGGAAAAAAATGTTCTTTAGAAAGATACTTTAAACTACTGAATTCAATACCTTATACTGGAGGACTAAAATCCTTTGTTGACAAACAATTACTGCTGACTAGTGACTGGAAATCCAAAATATAAATTTTAACTGGCAAAAACACTTAGGGTTAATCATTAAGCAACACAAAAAGTTATCAAAACTTTCTATGAGCCAAGGTTTATAGCTTGAATGCAGAAATAGGTGGAATATTATTTTTTACCATATTTATTTTTACTAAATATTAGAAAAGAATATTAAACATTTAAAGAAATCTAGAGCGCAGAAGCAAGCTTTGCTTTCACATGTGGCCAACTGACAGATTTCTCGCATGTTAAAGTAATAAAATGCTGGGGGCGTGTCCTAGCAGGGAACAAGCATGGATGTGTTAGTTCTAAGCTCCTCTGATCTGCGGTGTTCAGTCTTATATTTCAGCGAAATACCAGCCAGAATGGCACCACAAGTAGGAATCGCTACACTGACACCAATGTCATTGAAAAACTGCAAGAAGATAAAGTAAAGAAAGCTTCAATTATATTTAATTCTGTCACAAACCCTGGGGCTGCAGACGCCAACAGGCCATGCTCGCCAGTTTCCTTCTCCTATGTGAGAAATGAGACTGCGCTTCCGACCTCAAGCACCTGGTCACTAACGCCTCACTTCAGGCAATGCTACTAGACCTGAAATCCACATTTCATGCTGATCTATTACAGATTGCCTCAGACCTATGATCAGACATACAGTCAGTGGGGGACCGGACGGCAAGGCTAGAAGAGCGGACGGACGAAATAGTGGATGCGCATAATACTGTAGCAGAAGCCTACTCTGCATTGCAGCACAAATTTAAGCTGCTGGAAGAAAAAGTTGCTGACCACGAGGATAGGGACAGGATGAACAACATAAGGTTACGGGGCATCCCCAAACTTGTTCCACCTCGTGACTTGCAATCCTATGTTCAGGACATTTTCAAACCCTATATCCCAACTGTTGGGAACGGAATTAATACTAGACCGCAATCACCGGCTGCCCAGGCCAAAACATCTGGGAAACCCAAAACAAAAAGTGTTAAAGCCCACACAATGATTAAAAATATTTACCTTTTTAAAATTAATAGGAAGGGTCTTGTAACATATATTCAAATGAGAGGACCCTAAATAAAATAGATAAAAAATGGAAAAACCATAGTGCAATCTGTATATTAATATAAATAACAGGAGATGGTACAAATGGCACACTCACAATTTCAATAGCCCTTAAAGGACCACTCTAGTGCCAGGAAAGCATACTCGTTTTCCTGGCACTAGAGTGCCCTGAGGGTGCCCCCACCCTCAGGGACCCCCTCCCGCCCGGATCTGGAAAGGGGAAAGGGGTTAAATCTTACCTTTTTCCAGCGCTGGGCGGAGAGCTCTCCTCCTGCTCTCCTCCTCCGATCCGCCTCTTCTCCTCCCCGTCGGCTGAATGCGCACGCGCGGCAAGAGCTGCGCGCGCATTCAGCCGGTCACATAGGAAAGCATTCATAATGCTTTCCTATGGACGCTTGCGTGCTCTCACTGTGATTTTCACAGTGAGAATCACGCAAGCGCCTCTAGTGGCTGTCAGTGAGACAGCCACTAGAGGAAAAAGGGGAAGGCTTAACTAATTGATAAACATAGCAGTTTCTCTGAAACTGCTATGTTTATAAAACAATTAGTTAACCCTAGCTGGACCTGGTACCCAGACCACTTCATTAAGCTGAAGTGGTCTGGGTGCCTAGAGTGGTCCTTTAAAGAATGGCTCTGAACTGAATAGGCACTTCATCCACCATTGGGATTGTGGTAAAAACTTTTGCTGGAACAAAGAGGTATCCAGACGCGACAGGAATCAGATGATCAATGTTAAAATCACTTTTTTCCATGTACAGATAAAAGTAAGCTGCAACAGTAGCACAACGCGTTTCAACCTTCACACAAGTCTTCAGTCCTCAGGTGCAGTCTAAGGTAACAATGAGCTCCTGGCTATTTATATACCTTACAAACACAATATAAATACATACAGGTGTGTTACTTACTAATTAAACCTATTATGGGCTGGACCGGAAATACATCACCACACTCAAGATGGCGACGCATCCTGTTTCGACCATACCACATTGTAAAATCAAAGATGGCCAAACTTCCTTTAAACAAATACAAAACATCTAGTAATAGAAAACAGCCATAAACATTCTACTTGGATAAGCTACACCATTAATTCAATAAAGAGACAAAAAATACATAAAACAGACATCATAAAAGATCTTGAATCTTCTGTCATCTGGACCGGAAGTGTGCCGCCACACACAAGATGGAGACACATCCGGTTTTGGCTGTTTTGCAATCACAAATTTCCCTTCCAAGATGACCAGCCATCAGTCACAATGATGTGTCCAAGTAGTATAGGAGGGCTTCAGTGTCAATCGAGGTTGTGGGCGGAGTCAAGAATATCCTTTTTGTGTGTATAAAAAAACACACATATTGGCTGAAAACTACAAATATGGGTGTTTTAAAAGTTCCCATAAGACATTGTAGACCAGATTTCACAGCCAGTTTGTAGTGCCATGATAAATCCATGTCATTTTAAAATCAATGATCTAAGGATGAAGGGGGAGATAAAAAAAAAAACAAAAAAACAGGCATTAAAGAGAGAAGAAAGAAACTTAAGCATACAATTTTAATCTAATACAAATGTGATACAAATACAAAAATAAATATAAATAAGTGCAGAATATGATTTCAGCTTACTTTTATCTGTACATGGAATAAGTGATTTTAACAATGATCATCTGATTCCTGTCGCTTCTGGATACCTCTTTGTTCCAGCAAAATATTTTACCACAATTCCAATGGTGGATGGAGTGCCTATTTAGTTCAGAGCCATTCTTTAAGGGCTCTTGAAATTGTGAGTGTGCCATTTGTACCATCTCCTGTTATTTATATTAATATACAGATTGCACTATGGTTTTTCCGTTTTTTATCCATTTTATTTAGGGTTCTCTCATTTGAATACATGTTACAAGACCCTTTAAAAAGGTAATTCATTTTTAATCATTGTGTACGCTTTAATACTTTTTTTTGGGTTCTCTACTATTGTTTTAAGTGTATAAGATCACATTGCACTTGAAGTTGTTTTAGGCTGCACTGGATTATTATTAAACGAGCGCCACATATCCCTTTTAGAGTTTTGTATTATTCTGTCTTCACAATATCTGGGGCCTTTTACACCAAGAGACGTAATTACGAAGCTCCATTATTTAACCACCAAGGATAAAATAATGCAGGCCTCACGGATAAATCCTCCTCCACCTGGACAGTTTGAGCAGATCAAACTTTTCATCAATTTATCATCTATGCTTAAGAGGAAAACCTTTGCCCTCATTACATTACATGCATTACATGGCTATTAGATAGTTAAACACCACCAATGGGAGCTAATACCCTGTACTAGTCAGAAAATTCTTCTTAGTTGTCTAGCTCAACACGCTAGACGTTCACCTCCGGGGTGGCTCTGGGTTATGAGTCACACTGCTACCCGTTATAATGAGGTGTGTTGACCTATGTCGACAAACGGACTTGTGTACATAGTTACCATGTTATTTTTTATATATCTGAAGTTTATGACACTAATGCAGCTCAACTCCAAACTTCTGTATGGGCTTCGATGCCCTGTTCTAAACCACACAATCACAGAAATGGGCCCCAAGCCATTTGAACGGCATCAACCGGGCCAGGTGGTGGATGGGGCCTCTCGGGAAAGGCCCGGGTTCCTTATCATTCTCTGCTAACTCTCCGTCTAGTTCTGCTTCCTCCAGGGGCAGGGGGAATGACTTAGCTCAGGCTTACCTTCTCACAGTTGATGCTCTGACATTCTCCAATAAAAAGCTTTTAGCGCTCAAGGAGGCCAAATCCCATAACACACATATTGCATTTTTTCAAGAAACGCATTTCAAATGGGGCCACAGACTTGTGGATTTTCACTCATGTTATGCCACAAAAAACAGGGGGTGTCAATATTAATAAGTAAGGAAGTGGCTTTTCTGCTAGTTCGTAAAATCTGTGATAAAAAGGGGAGGTATATTGTGTTACAATGTTATGTAAATAATTGTCCTTACATGTTTATTAATATCTGTGGTCCTAACGAGCAACAGGGTGATTTCATTGAGTATGTTTTTGCTTTAGTTTCGGAGTACTCCTTCTGGGTGGTGATCTAATTTATTATCCAACTTTTTTGTTGTATAATAAATTAGATTCCTCCCAAAATCGGAGCTTATTAGCCCGAATGCTGAAGAGACGTGATAAACAAATCTATCACTTTAGACAAACTCTCCTAACACATCATTTCATAGACACGTGGTGGCTGCAGCACCCAAGTAAGCGTGATTTTACTTGCCACACAGTGGCGCATAACTGTTATTCGCGAATTGACAGTTTTTTAATTTCCTCTGCCACATTTCCTAAAGTGGAAAGTTCCCAAATGGGAATGATTGCATGGTCCAACCCTGCTCCCATAACCTTATCTCTGAGGGAACAATTCACTACTCGTGGCCAGAGTAGCTGGCGTTTAAATGACCATTTACTTGCTGACCCGAACATAGTCATGCAAATTGAGCAGGATTTAAACACTACTTTACTGAAAACACAATGCCAGATTCTACAGCTGATCAAATTTGGCTGGCACACAAGGCAGTAGTCTGGGGATGCTTTATTAAGCATGCCAGCTTCGCTAAAAAGAAACGCCTAGAGACGTACACAGGCATACTCACGGAGATTACTGAGTTGACACATTCCAACAAACACAACCCAACACCTTCTTGTCATGCGAAAATCCTCCGATTACAATCCTTTGAGATTTAGAACTCTCTACAACTACACTCTTGTTCCGGAAAATGAAACATGGCTTCTTTGCTGTGGGTATTAGAGCAGGTGCCAAATTGGCATCCCAGCTTAAAAAAAAAAAAGCTGTTGCCTCCAGGATTGCCTACCTCAAAAACTCTAAAGGGGAAAAAAATACTGGACCCACAACATGTGGCAGATGAAGTACTACCAATCATTGTACAATTTAAAAAATGACCCACACACTATTCTCCCTGCCACTGGCAAGATAGACCCCTTTCTCTCAGATCTCCATCTACCGACCCTATGCCGGAGGACATTAACTACCTTATCACTCCCTTTAGTGTGGAAGAGATCTCCACCTTAATTGGCTCCCTCCCAGCCCATAAAGCCCCAGGCCTGGATGGGCTCCCGAACATGTATTACAAAACATTCAACAAAATTCTATCTCCACATCTCCTTAACCTTTTTAATCGTAGCGTGGAGCTGGGTGCCCTGCCAGAAGAACTACTATTGGCCCACATATGCACATTACCCAAGCCGGGGAAGACCCACACCTCCTGTAAAAACTTTAGGCATATTTCCCTGCTAAATTGTGATGTAAAAATATATGCAAAACTCCTTAGTAATAGGTTCACGCACCTCTTGCCTAAGTTGATACACAATGACTAAACGGGGTTTGTGAAAGGTAGGCATGTATCAGATAACTCCAAAAAGTGCTGAACATTCTTGTGTTGATGGAGAGTGAGGGGCTTGAAGGCCTTTTCCTAGCATTAGATGCGGAGAAGGCCTTTGACAGGCCTATAATGAATGGGACCCAACAGGGTTGTCCGCTCTCCCCCCTGCTCTACTTTCATTCTCCAGCACCACTGGCACACAAAAAAAGTGATCACACACATATAAGAGGCATCCAAATGTACGGGAGTGACTACCGTCTCACCCTCTTTGTGGATGATATCTTTATAGCACTTTCGAACCCACACCAAGCACTGCCCCATATCCAGTCCCTATTGCAGAGATTTGGTGAAATATATCACTATTGATTAAACCAAGATAAGACACATCTCATTGGGATGACAAAGGTAAAGGTGGCAGAGTAACAGAATACAAACAAATTCAACTGGAGATCATGTTTGCTCACATATTTAGCGATAAAGATCACACCCTCCATATTAGGCATTGTGAAGAGTAACTATACACCTTTGATCCAGATGTGTAAATCTGAGGCGCTTAAGTGGAAAGCGGCTAATTTAACGTGGTTGGGTAAAATGAACGCATTCAAGATGATGACCCTTCCACGCATCCTATATGTTTTTCGCATGTTATCAATTCTAGTCCCTAGTTCACTCCATAAGTCTCTACAGTCAGCGTGCAGTTCATTTATTTGGGGCGGCATGAGACCTTGACTACCTCTGTCTCTCTTTCAAAAAACCCAGATTAATGGGGGAGTCGGTCTCCCTAACATAGGTCTTTACCTTAAAGCTTCTGCCCTATCAGCGGGGATTACCATGCACACACTGCAGGGTCTAATACAATGGGTGGACTTAGAGAGAGCCCAATTTCCAGACCAATCGTTAACAGACTACTTGTGGACCTCAATACACCTCCGCAACACTCAGCTTACTCCCTCCTACTAAATTGACATTGACACGCTTGGGCTATAAATCTAAAATTGAAGATTATATTAGCTTTAGTGTACTAATAATCTTAATTTTAGTAATGACAGGAGGCGAATATTTGCATATCTTTCTTTACTGAAAACTCCAGCAGCATAGAAACAGTAACAACCAATCAAAGAAAAGATATGCTGCCCATAAAAGGGCCTGTCTATGACATCACTTCCTCTTTCTTTGAGGCGAAAAAATATAACAGTCAATACACAAAAAAACACCAATACAGATTAACAATTCAATAACATATAAGGAGAAAAAACTTTGGTAGGTCCATGATGTGACGGAGTGGAAGGCGATTCTTCGTCCCATAAAATGGATGTTCACGCTGAAAGAAAAAGAAAAAGGTGAAAGGTTTCTGGCGTGGCGGCATGTCCGCATATCATAACCATTGCATATCTGAACATTAATATATCGTAAGATGCGTAGTCTTATACCTAAACATAGGACATCAAAATCAGGACGTGAGAGAACATAACAATTACAACCAAAATTTAAGGAAAACTGATAAAATTATATAATCCATCAATGATAACAAACAACGTATCTAATATGCTAACATATACAGCAATAACCTGCATGCTTACCTGAGCACTAGGACCTAATCCTGAAAACTAAATAACCTGGGGGGGGGGGGGAACTCTAGGGCGGGAAATATTCGCCTCCTGTCATTACTAAAATTAAGATTATTAGTACACTAAAGCTAATATAATCTTCAATTTTACCACATGACAGGAGGCTTCATATTTGCATTTTTAAAGCTTAGGCCTAACCAGTGTGAAGGAAGCATGCGAAACATGGCAGAAGTAGAATGTCCAAAATGTACTTTCCCGAGACCAGTCCTCACAACGCATAATGTAGGCTAGGGATGCCGCCGCCCCTCTGACCGAATGAGCTCTAAAACTAGATTAGATTCCTGCCAGCTGTAGTAACCAGCGAACCCATCTGGCCAGGGTGGTCGTAGACACTGGGCTGTGAGGCTTCACGTAGGAAATCAGCAGTTGACCCGTCAGGGAGCGCCGAAGGGTGGCTGTGATTTCTACGTATCTCCAAAGTGTCTTGACGACGCACAGTTTGGAGTCTGATTCGAAATATGCATAGGACACAGAGGACGTATCTGATTTAGTCCGTCTTGCAATGGAAAAGGTGACTCCCTCTGGAGTGAGAGAGAAACCGTCCACGTCAAAGGCCCTAATGTCAGACACCTGTCGGAAAGAGACGAGGCATAGCAAAAGGGACAGTTTTGCTGAGAGTTGTTTCAGTGATAGAAATGGATTATCCGGCCAACCTCGCAGGAAATCCAGCACTCCATTCACTTGCCAGAGGTTGGAGTATTTAGGTGCTGGGGGTCTCGTCAGTCTGGCACCTCGCAGTAGACGACATACCAGTGGGTCTTGACCCACCGGTCTGCCTTGCACTGGGATGTGTGCCGCTGAGATGGCCGATCTGATCACGTTAAGGGATCTATACGATCTACCTGTCGAGAAAAGATGGGCAAGGTAATTGAGTATCAGCGGGACAGGGGCAGTAAAGGGATCGGAATCCCTTTCCATGCACCAATGTAACATCTCCTGGTGCCCGGAGCCCATGAATCCCATAGGAGGTCTTTAGTAGATTGCGATAGGCCATGGACCGACAAGGAGCCCCTGAAATCGTCCAGGCCACCAGTTCCAGTTGTCCTTCCGGGATGAGTGGGTGAGGTTCCCCTCGAGGTCCTGACAGGAGAAGTGGAAAAATTTGAAGCAGAACAGGATTGTCGTGGGACATCTCCAGGAGGTCCGGGAACCATGGTTGACTCTGCCAGAGAGGCGTTATGAGCAGGAGCGATATCCTGTGGGTGCGTACGTACCGTAGTACCCATGGAATCATAGCGAATGGAGGGAAGGCGTAGGCCCCGTGAGAGGGCCAGTCTTGAAGGAATGCGTCCGCCGCTTCGCCCATCGGGTCCGGAAGCCAGCTGTAGTATCTCCGTAGTTGGTGGTTGGTCCTTGAGGCGAACAAGTCTATTGATAGCGGGCTCATCTGCTGTCGTAGTGTCTGAAATACCTCCCTGTTGAGTTTCCAATCGCTGGTGTCTCTCCAGTGTCGGGAGAACCAGTCCGCCGTCAGGTTGGAGACCCCTGGGAGATATTCCGCCTGTATCGTGATGTTCCTCCATATGCAGAAGCTGTAAATGTCCTTAGTGGCCTCGGTCAGGTCTTTGGACCTCGCTCCGCCCAGGCGGTTGATGTATTGCACCGCTGAGACGTTGTCCATGCAGAGTAGGATACAGCAATTCAACTTGTCTTTGGCCAGGCTGCGTATGGCGAAGGAACCCACAATCAACTCCAGGCAGTTGATGTGCAGGTCGGTCTCCTCTCCTTGCCATGGGCCCCCCGTGGAGGCCTCTGAGCAATGAGCGCCCCATCCCCACAAACTGGCGTCCGATTCCACGACGAAGTCCGGGGAGGGGCCGTAGATTGCCTTGCCGTTCCAGGCTTGTATGTGTAGCAACCACCATTGCAGTTCCGATCTCACCTCCTGAGTGAGTGGGATCCAGTGGTCGTAGGAATGCACGGCGCGCAGATATCCCGCTTTCAGCCGTTGCATGGCCCTGTAGTGTAGAGGGCCCGGGAATATCGCTTGAATGGATGAAGACAGGAGTCCCACAATCCGAGCGAGCATCCTGAGCGATATCGAGTCCATCTTCAAGACTCGCCTGATTTCCTTCCTTATCGAGGCTATCTTTTTCGAGGGGAGGCGCAGTACGCATTCCCTCGAATCGATGTCGAAGCCCAGGAATTGTACCGACTGGGATGGAGAGAGAGACGACTTTTGTCTGTTCACCACGAATCCCAGGGACTCCAGTAAGTGAATTACAAATCTCGTCTGTGATCGTAGCCTGCACGCGGATTCGCAGAAAATCAGCAAATCGTCCAAGTATATGAGACAGCGTATGCCCTTTGTACGGATGCAGGCCATCACCGGTCTCAACAGCTTCGTGAAGCACCACGGAGCCGAGCTGAGGCCGAATGGCAGGCAAGTAAATTGGCATACTTGTCCTCTCCATCTGAAACAGAGAAATTGACGATAACTTGTGTCCACGGGGACCGTGAGATACGCGTCTTTGAGGTCCAGGCGCGTAAACCAGTCGTTCTTGACGAGAAGGTCTTGTAGAAGATGGATACCTTCCATCTCAAAGTGTCTGTAGATCACGAAAGCGTTTAGCTGTCGGAGATTGATAACCGGCCGATACTCGCCTGTCTTCTTCTTGACTAAGAAGATATTGCTTATAAAGCCTCCCCCGTCTGGCGCGTATTGAATCGCGCCCTTCTCGAAGAGCGTGCGAATCTCTTCGTCCACCAGTCGGTTTTGGTCTGACGACATGTGGATGGGGGGGGGGGGAGTGGTCTGGACGGGTAGCGCGGCAAAGTCTATTACGAAGCCGCGTACCGTTTGGAGGACCCAGGCGTCTTTGGTAATCTGTTCCCAGTTCTGGAAGAAAGAAGACAGGTTGCCTGCAATAAACTTTGGGACATAGGTTTGTACGGAAGGACTCACCATTATTGAAGCGGCCGCGTCCACGGCCTCTGAAACCTCTGGTCCTCCCTGCACCTCAGAACGTTGAGGGCCTTTGTGATGAGGACGGGAAGAAGGTTGAAGTCTGTGGAAACGACCTGGAACCTGAGGTCCAAAATCGGCTGGCGGCACGGTTCCGCTGTCGGCCAGCCCTTCCAAAAACACCTCTTGTGGGAGGAGAGTGGAACACTTGCTTGAGTGAGGCCTGAGCCTTGTTTAAAGTCGTGAACAGGTTCACATGCCTTTTTAGTTCTGTGATGAAGGCATCACCAAATAGTAGGCCCTGGGACTTCGGTCCAAATTCTTTGGCCCCCAGTTCTAGGAGCTTGCTATCGATCCGTATTGACGCAAAGCGCAGCGTTGCCCAGTAGACACATTGCGCGTTGGGCCCATTCACGTATGACATGAGGGTCCAGTTGCGAGTCTTGGCTGAGGGCAAGATCGGCGAAATACAACATCTTAGATATGGGTCCGAGCAGATCCAGCACTTTGTCCTGTGCCGCATTCATGCCCTTTTCCACCCCTTTTCGTGGGTCTCTGCCCGTGCGCAACATAAACACCACCATCGTGTCATTGAATTCAGGCGTTAGTGCCACTTTGTCGGGGATCAGCGGCCTGGGGCATTCGGCCCGGAGGCGCGCCCGTACCTCCTTTTCCAATGGCTTGCGCAGCCAGTAATGGATGAATTTCGCCAGATGCTCTGGCAGTGTCCATTCAGAGGAGCGTGGGTATCGGATGGTACGCGGATCAAATAATAGCATCCCCTGGTCATCCAAAAACACACCATCTCTGGACGGACCGGTTTGGCGGTCATCGTCGTCTTCTTTGCCTAAGAAGGTCTCCTTGACGTAGGCCGACGACGTAGGTGGTAGGTCTTGCCACTCCTCATCGTCCGAGGGTGTGCCGTCCCCATGCCATTTGTCCACCACGTTTAGGGGGTGTGGGCCATAGGCTTCGTCCTCGTCCGAGGACAGGGGTGCAAAGGGTGCGGGTTGTCGGTCCGCACTCTTCACCCGCTTGACAGGCATCTTGCCCTTCGCTTTGGCAGGGGGGGGCTCGAAGCCTTTCTGTGCCTCTTGGCCTTGGACACCTCTGAGCCCGACGCTTCCATGCGTTCTGGCGGGCTAGTGTCGCCTTGACTGTGGGGGAGGGCTCGCAAGAGGGCCTTCTCCACAGAAGCCACCATGGCGGCATTGATCATGGCTTGAAAGTCTGGGTTATTTTGTGCATCCTCCATGATCCGAGGTATCTTGACCTGTGGGGCGAAAACAAGTTTCAGTGGAAAAATCGTGTTTTTTTAACGTATTGCAAATATATATCTATAGGTCGGTTCCCGCTACAACCGGGGTACCCGGCGTAGGGGGTATATGTATAGAAGGCTTTATGCACGTAATATAATCAGGTAGGGCTAAGCAATTATAGGAGGTAAGCCCTCGTGCATATTCTCGGGGTTCACCCCGAGTGGTGTGCCGTGGAAACCAGAGGACACCCACATCAACCAAAAAAGTGGGCCGTATCGCCCTGCATGCGTATCTGGGGGGTCACCCCAGTTGGTGTGCCATGCAAAAATACCCAGAGGACACCCACATAAATTTCACCCTTGGGTGCAGTAATGAAATATGACCCTGTGTAGGGTAACCATATGAAATACCCTAAACGGGTAAAGTAATACCACCAAATTCCCCTGAGGGATGCAAATATTAGCATATGTCTCTTTAAATTGCTATGTATCCTGTCAGTGTAAGGACAAAGCAAACTAGTATAATAATGAGCCTTCAAATACGTATGTATATATGTGCATGCACTTTTTTCTTGCCTCACTGAGGCAGATATACTGAAAAAAACGAAAAATAAACTTCCACCTTCTGGGGGTAGTATGGAGAACGTGACTTTCCCCTGCCTGTCAGGATCGGGACAGGGATCCAACACGCAGAGTACAAAAAGGAGAAGTTACATATACCGGACCTTGGCCGGACTAACGTAAGGAGTAAGCAAAGAATGGTCTAGAGACAAGCCGAGGTCGAGGGAACGAGAGAGCAGGTAAATGAGAGACAAGCCGGGTCAAAAAGGTAATAGAGGTAAGCAGGGTAGAAATAATACAAGCCGGGTCAGAACCAAAGAGACAAATAGAAATAAGAGCGCTGAGTGACTAGACTAGCTAGAACCACGACAGGGCAATGAACCAATACACAAAACCTTATTTTATACCCTGGTTCTAAATAGATGATCACGCCCCCGACGAGTCCTGATTCGTGCTCAGGACTTGATTGACAGGTCGGAACGGATAGTCGTCATGACGTCGGCTACTAGAGCCGCGTCATAAAAGGAGGCGGATCAGAGGCGTCCGGCGTGTAAACGGCCGAGAGGACTGCGAGGAACGAGTGAGTCAGCCCCTCTGAGAGGGCGGAATTCTAAGTGTCTCACCTCCTCTGAGGTAGAGACAACAGGTACCCTAACAGTACCCCCCCCTCTCAGAAACGCCCACCGGGCGGAAGGAACCGGGACGAGACGGAAACCGGGAATGAAAAGCCCTGCGGAGGCGAGGAGCATGCACCTCCTCCTGGACCACCCAAGACCATATCCTTTCCAGTCCACAAGATATTGTAACCTCCCCCGAGAAATTCGAGAATCGAGGATGGAGTTGATCTCATACTCCTCCTGGCACTCAACCTTAACAAAGCGAGGGGAGAGTGCAGCGGAGGAAAACCTGTTACAAACTAGAGGCTTCAACAAGGAAACATGAAAGGAGTTAGGAATGCGCAAGCCAGGTGGAAGGGCAAGGCGATACGCAACAGGATTAATTCGAGTCAGAACCTTGTAAGGACCAATGTAACGAGGCGCAAATTTCATAGAGGGAACCTTCAAGCGAATGTTTCTGGTACTCAACCATACCCTATCCCCTGGAACAAAAACCGGAGCCGCCCTTCTACGCTTGTCTGCGTGTTGTTTGAACAACGTGGAATTATGAAGGAGAATTTGTCGAGTCTGATCCCACAACTTCCTCAAATTGGCAACATGATCATCAACCGACGGTACCCCTTGGGAAGGGGAAACCGAGGGAAGAATAGGAGGATGAAAGCCATAATTCATGAAAAAGGGGCTAGAACGAGTCGAATCGCAAACGAGATTGTTGTGTGCAAACTCTGCCCAAGGAATCAGACCGACCCAATCGTCCTGGTGTTCGGAAACAAAACAACGCAAATATTGTTCAATCTTTTGGTTGGTGCGTTCAGCAGCTCCGTTAGACTGGGGATGATATGCAGAAGAGAAATTCAATTTGATACCCAATTGAGAACAAAAGGATTTCCAAAAACGGGAAACAAATTGGGAACCTCTATCAGAGACAATTTCGGAGGGTATACCATGTAAACGAAAAATCTCTCTCGCGAATATCTCAGCCAATTCGGGAGAAGACGGAAGTTTAGGTAAGGGCACGAAATGAGCCATCTTAGTAAACCTGTCAACCACCGTGAGAATAACAGTCTGTCTTTTAGAAATAGGCAAATCGACAATGAAATCCATAGCCAAACAGGACCATGGTCTCTCGGGAATTTCCAAGGGGTGCAAGAGCCCACAAGGAAGCGTATGAGGTTGCTTAGTCTTCATACAGACCTCACATGCCCCGACGAAATCCTTAATATCCTTACGTAATGAAGGCCACCAGAAATCTTTAGAAATCAAGGAACACGTCTTGCGTATGCCAGGATGCCCAGCCACCTTGCTGTTGTGAAAGCACTGCAACAGTTCCAGTTGGAGTTCAGGGGGAACGAAGTGCCGTGCCCCGGGAGCCTGTCTGGGAGCCAGATGCTGTACCTTCATGATCTCGGCAAGCAACGGGGAGTGTATCCTGAGATTCGTGTTGGCGATAATATTGCACTTGGGAACTACAGAGGACAAAACCGCATCAGATATAGTAGAGGGTTCATGTTGGCGAGACAAAGCATTGGCCTTAGAGTTCTTAGAACCAGGTCTATAAGTGAGCACATAATTGAAATGAGTGAGGAATAAGGACCAACGAGCTTGCCTGGCGGACAAGCGCTTGGCTTCCCCAATATAGGACAAGTTCTTGTGATCTGTCAAAATAGTAACAGGGTTCAAGGTCCCTTCCAATAAATGTCTCCACTCCTTTAAAGCCATAATAACCGCTAATAGTTCCCTGTCACCAATGTCATATCTGCTTTCAGGCCCAGACAATTTCTTGGAAAAAAAAACACATGGATGTAACGGTTTATCCACACCTAATCTTTGAGACAAGATAGCACCTATACCTGTCTCCGAGGCGTCTACCTCGAGTAGAAAAGGCAAAGACGTATCAGGATGAACTAAAATCGGTGCTGAAGCAAAAAGATCCTTGAGTGTTTTGAAAGCAACGAGAGCTTCAGTAGACCAAGTCTTAGTGTCAGCCCCCTGTCTAGTCATATTGGTAATAGGCGCAATAATAGACGAGTATCCTTTAATGAAGCGCCTATAATAATTGGAGAATCCAATAAACCTCTGAATGGCCTTGAGTCCCCTGTGCAATGGCCAATCTAAAATAGATTGGAGTTTAACCGGATCCATCTTAAACCCGTCCCCAGAAATAACGTACCCAAGAAAGTTTATCTGAGACTGGTCAAAACTACATTTCTCCAATTTGCAGTACAATCCATGTTGTAGAAGTTTGCGCAATACCCTTCTGACTTGTCTGTGGTGAGTCTCAATCTCACTAGAGTGTATAAGTATATCATCCAGATATACAATAACGCAATCATGTTGAAATTCCCTAAGAACTTCATTAATCAGGTCCTGAAATACTGCTGGTGCATTACAGAGACCAAAAGGCATTACCGTGTACTCATAGTGCCCGTAACGGGTATTGAAAGCTGTTTTCCATTCGTCTCCCTGTTGAATTCTCACCAAGTTATACGCCCCTCTGAGATCTAACTTGGTGAAAATTTTGGAGCCTTT
Source organism: Pelobates fuscus (assembly GCF_036172605.1). Lineage (NCBI taxonomy): Eukaryota > Metazoa > Chordata > Amphibia > Anura > Pelobatidae > Pelobates > Pelobates fuscus. The sequence continues at coordinate 140,368,745 of NC_086321.1, forward strand.
TAAACGATCAAAGAGCTCAGTAATCAAAGGAATCGGGTAGGCATTTCTAATAGTTATTTTATTCAATCCCCGATAATCAATACAAGGCCTTAATGTACCATCTTTCTTATTCACAAAAAAGAACCCGGCCCCGGCAGGGGAGGAGGATCTCCTAATGAATCCCTTGTCCAGGTTCTCACGAATATACTCCTCTAAGACTAGGTTCTCCTTAGTAGATAAAGGATATACCGTGCCCCTCGGAGGCATGGTACCGGGCAAGAGTCTGATCTTGCAGTCAAAGGACCTGTGTGAAGGTAGAGTGTCAGCATTCTTCTTGTCAAAGACTGCCTTTAAATCCAGGTATAGGGGTGGTATTTGTAAGTCTGTAGATTGGGTAGAATTAACCAGTGTGTCAGCTACGCAAACCGGTGAGACCTTCTGTAAGCACCTGCTTTGGCAACCTTGACCCCAATAGACTATTTCACCCAATTCCCAATCGATAATGGGGTTATGTTTCTTAAGCCAAGGATACCCCAAGACTATTGGAACAGAAGGAGATGAAATAAGCATAAAAGATATACCTTCCTCGTGTAAGATACCAACAGTTAAGTTAACAGGTATGGTCTCATGAAAAATAACAGGTTCAGATAATGGTCTACCATCTATGGCCTCAACGGCCAAGGGTGTATCCCTTAGCTGGGATGGGATAGAGTGTTTAGTGACGAAGACTTGGTCAATAAAGCTTTCAGCAGCTCCGGAATCTATCAACGCCATAGTATTTAATACTCCCTTCTCCCAAGCTAAAGAAACAGGTAGTAGAAGCCTATGATCTTTATAGTCATGTATAGAGGACAAGATAGAAACACCCAAGGCCTGTCCTCTAGAGGAACTTAGGTGCGAGCGTTTCCCGGGCGGTTAGGACAGTTTAGGCGTAGGTGACCTCTTGCTCCACAATACATGCACAACCCCTCCCTTCTCCTGTACTGTCTCTCCTCTTCTGAGAGACGAGTATTGCCTATCTGCATAGGTTCTGGAAGCGCTAAAGTTGTAGATTCAGGACTTTGGAATGAGGGAGCTAGTCTAAAGGAAGGTCTACGGGTTCTATCTCGAGTGTTCTGTCTCTGTCTTAAACGTTCATCAATTCGAGAAATAAAAGAAATTAAATCCTCCAAACTTTCAGGAAGCTCTCTTGTGGCAACCTCATCTAGAATTTTGTCTGATAGTCCGTTTAGAAATACGTCCATATAAGCCTGTTCATTCCACTTGATTTCTGCTGCCAAGGATCTGAACTCTAAGGCATAATCAACAAGGGTTCGGTTATGTTGTCTAAGACGTAACAGTAGTCTAGCAGCATTAACCTTTCTACCTGGAGGATCAAAAGTCCTTCTAAAAGCAGTGACAAAGGCATTATAATTATAGACTAACGGATTATCATTCTCCCACAAAGGATTAGCCCATCTCAAAGCTTTATCAATGAGTAGTGTGATTATGAATCCAACCTTCGCCCTATCTGTAGGGTAGGAGCGGGGTTGTAATTCGAAATGAATACCTATCTGGTTTAAAAAACCTCGACACGTATCCGGAGAGCCACCATAACGTACAGGGGGAGTTATACGGGATGAAGCACCTACTGTGGCTACCTCTAGGCCTGAACTTACAGGAGAGATGGATGCAGTACGCATCTCTTCTGATTGGTTACTAGAACGAGATAGTAAGGCTTGCAACGCTAGAGCCATCTGGTCCATTCTATGATCCATGGCCTCAAATCTAGAGTCAGGAGAACCGACCTGAGTGTTTGTACCTGCAGGATCCATTGGCCCTGTCGTAATGTCGGGATCGGGACAGGGATCCAACACGCAGAGTACAAACAGGAGAAGTTACGTATACCGGACCTTAGAATGGCCGGACTAACGTAAGGAGTAAGCAAAGAATGGTCTAGAGACAAGCCGAGGTCGAGGGAACAAGAGAGCAGGTAAACGAGAGACAAGCCGGGTCAAAAAGGTAACAGAGGCAAGCAGGGTAGAAATAATACAAGCCGGGTCAGAACCAAAGAGACAAATAGAAATAAGAGCGCTGAGTGACTAGACTAGCTAGAACCACGACAGGGCAATGAACCAATACACAAAACCTTATTTTATACCCTGGTTCTAAATAGATGATCACGCCCCCGACGAGTCCTGATTCGTGCTCAGGACTTGATTGACAGGTCGGAACGGATAGTCGTCATGACGTCGGCTACTAGAGCCGCGTCATAAAAGGAGGCGGATCAGAGGCGTCCGGCGTGTAAACGGCCGAGAGGACTGCGAGGAACGAGTGAGTCAGCCCCTCTGAGAGGGCGGAATTCTAAGTGTCTCACCTCCTCTGAGGTAGAGACAACAGGTACCCTGACAGTACCCCCCCTCTCAGAAACGCCCACCGGGCGGAAGGAACCGGGACGAGACGGAAACCGGGAATGAAAAGCCCTGCGGAGGCGAGGAGCATGCACCTCCTCCTGGACCACCCAAGACCTCTCCTCAGGACCATATCCTTTCCAGTCCACAAGATATTGTAACCTCCCCCGAGAAATTCGAGAATCGAGGATGGAGTTGATCTCATACTCCTCCTGGCCCTCAACCTGAACAGAGCGAGGGGAGAGTGCAGCGGAGGAAAACCTGTTACAAACTAGAGGCTTCAACAAGGAAACATGAAAGGAGTTAGGAATGCGCAAGCCAGGTGGAAGGGCAAGGCGATACGCAACAGGATTAATTCGAGTCAGAACCTTGTAAGGACCAATGTAACGAGGCGCAAATTTCATAGAGGGAACCTTCAAGCGAATGTTTCTGGTACTCAACCATACCCTATCCCCTGGAACAAAAACCGGAGCCGCCCTTCTACGCTTGTCTGCGTGTTGTTTGAACAACGTGGAATTATGAAGGAGAATTTGTCGAGTCTGATCCCACAACTTCCTCAAATTGGCAACATGGACATCAACCGACGGTACCCCTTGGGAAGGGGAAACCGAGGGAAGAATAGGAGGATGAAAGCCATAATTCATGAAAAAGGGGCTAGAACGAGTCGAATCGCAAACGAGATTGTTGTGTGCAAACTCCGCCCAAGGAATCAGACCGACCCAATCGTCCTGGTGTTCGGAAACAAAACAACGCAAATATTGTTCAATCTTTTGGTTGGTGCGTTCAGCAGCTCCGTTAGACTGGGGATGATATGCAGAAGAGAAATTCAATTTGATACCCAATTGAGAACAAAAGGATTTCCAAAAACGGGAAACAAATTGGGAACCTCTATCAGAGACAATTTCGGAGGGTATACCATGTAAACGAAAAATCTCTCTCGCGAATATCTCAGCCAATTCGGGAGAAGACGGAAGTTTAGGTAAGGGCACGAAATGAGCCATCTTAGTAAACCTGTCAACCACCGTGAGAATAACAGTCTGTCTTTTAGAAATAGGCAAATCGACAATGAAATCCATAGCCAAACAGGACCATGGTCTCTCGGGAATTTCCAAGGGGTGCAAGAGCCCACAAGGAAGCGTATGAGGTTGCTTAGTCTTCATACAGACCTCACATGCCCCGACGAAATCCTTAATATCCTTACGTAATGAAGGCCACCAGAAATCTTTAGAAATCAAGGAACACGTCTTGCGTATGCCAGGATGCCCAGCCACCTTGCTGTTGTGAAAGCACTGCAACAGTTCCAGTTGGAGTTCAGGGGGAACGAAGTGCCGTGCCCCGGGAGCCTGTCTGGGAGCCAGATGCTGTACCTTCATGACTCGGCAAGCAACGGGGAGTGTATCCTGAGATTCGTGTTGGCGATAATATTGCACTTGGGAACTACAGAGGACAAAACCGCATCAGATATAGTAGAGGGTTCATGTTGGCGAGACAAAGCATTGGCCTTAGAGTTCTTAGAACCAGGTCTATAAGTGAGCACATAATTGAAATGAGTGAGGAATAAGGACCAACGAGCTTGCCTGGCGGACAAGCGCTTGGCTTCCCCAATATAGGACAAGTTCTTGTGATCTGTCAAAATAGTAACAGGGTTCAAGGTCCCTTCCAATAAATGTCTCCACTCCTTTAAAGCCATAATAACCGCTAATAGTTCCCTGTCACCAATGTCATATCTGCTTTCAGGCCCAGACAATTTCTTGGAAAAAAAAACACATGGATGTAACGGTTTATCCACACCTAATCTTTGAGACAAGATAGCACCTATACCTGTCTCCGAGGCGTCTACCTCGAGTAGAAAAGGCAAAGACGTATCAGGATGAACTAAAATCGGTGCTGAAGCAAAAAGATCCTTGAGTGTTTTGAAAGCAACGAGAGCTTCAGTAGACCAAGTCTTAGTGTCAGCCCCCTGTCTAGTCATATTGGTAATAGGCGCAATAATAGACGAGTATCCTTTAATGAAGCGCCTATAATAATTGGAGAATCCAATAAATCTCTGAATGGCCTTGAGTCCCCTGGGCAATGGCCAATCTAAAATAGATTGGAGTTTAACCGGATCCATCTTAAACCCGTCCCCAGAAATAATGTACCCAAGAAAGTTTATCTGAGACTGGTCAAAACTACATTTCTCCAATTTGCAGTACAATCCATGTTGTAGAAGTTTGCGCAATACCCTTCTGACTTGTCTGTGGTGAGTCTCAATCTCACTAGAGTGTATAAGTATATCATCCAGATATACAATAACGCAATCATGTTGAAATTCCCTAAGAACTTCATTAATCAGGTCCTGAAATACTGCTGGTGCATTACAGAGACCAAAAGGCATTACCGTGTACTCATAGTGCCCGTAACGGGTATTGAAAGCTGTTTTCCATTCGTCTCCCTGTTGAATTCTCACCAAGTTATACGCCCCTCTGAGATCTAACTTGGTGAAAATTTTGGAGCCTTTTAAACGATCAAAGAGCTCAGTAATCAAAGGAATCGGGTAGGCATTTCTAATAGTTATTTTATTCAATCCCCGATAATCAATACAAGGCCTTAATGTACCATCTTTCTTATTCACAAAAAAGAACCCGGCCCCGGCAGGGGAGGAGGATCTCCTAATGAATCCCTTGTCCAGGTTCTCACGAATATACTCCTCTAAGACTAGGTTCTCCTTAGTAGATAAAGGATATACCGTGCCCCTCGGAGGCATGGTACCGGGCAAGAGTCTGATCTTGCAGTCAAAGGACCTGTGTGAAGGTAGAGTGTCAGCATTCTTCTTGTCAAAGACTGCCTTTAAATCCAGGTATAGGGGTGGTATTTGTAAGTCTGTAGATTGTCTGTAGATAGTCATGTATAGAGGACAAGATAGAAACACCCAAGGCCTGTCCTCTAGAGGAACTTAGGTGCGAGCGTTTCCCGGGCGGTTAGGACAGTTTAGGCGTAGGTGACCTCTTGCTCCACAATACATGCACAACCCCTCCCTTCTCCTGTACTGTCTCTTCTCTTCTGAGAGACGAGTATTGCCTATCTGCATAGGTTCTGGAAGCGCTAAAGTTGTAGATTCAGGACTTTGGAATGAGGGAGCTAGTCTAAAGGAAGGTCTACGGGTTCTATCTCGAGTGTTCTGTCTCTGTCTTAAACGTTCATCAATTCGAGAAATAAAAGAAATTAAATCCTCCAAACTTTCAGGAAGCTCTCTTGTGGCAACCTCATCTAGAATTTCGTCTGATAGTCCGTTTAGAAATACGTCCATATAAGCCTGTTCATTCCACTTGACTTCTGCTGCCAAGGATCTGAACTCTAAGGCATAATCAACAAGGGTTCGGTTATGTTGTCTAAGACGTAACAGTAGTCTAGCAGCATTAACCTTTCTACCTGGAGGATCAAAAGTCCTTCTAAAAGCAGTGACAAAGGCATTATAATTATAGACTAACGGATTATCATTCTCCCACAAAGGATTAGCCCATCTCAAAGCTTTATCAATGAGTAGTGTGATTATGAATCCAACCTTCGCCCTATCTGTAGGGTAGGAGCGGGGTTGTAATTCGAAATGAATACCTATCTGGTTTAAAAAACCTCGACACGTATCCGGAGAGCCACCATAACGTACAGGGGGAGTTATACGGGATGAAGCACCTACTGTGGCTACCTCTAGGCCTGAACTTACAGGAGAGATGGATGCAGTACGCATCTCTTCTGATTGGTTACTAGAACGAGATAGTAAGGCTTGCAACGCTAGAGCCATCTGGTCCATTCTATGATCCATGGCCTCAAATCTAGAGTCAGGAGAACCGACCTGAGTGTTTGTACCTGCAGGATTCATTGGCCCTGTCGTAATGTCGGGATCGGGACAGGGATCCAACACGCAGAGTACAAACAGGAGAAGTTACGTATACCGGACCTTAGAATGGCCGGACTAACGTAAGGAGTAAGCAAAGAATGGTCTAGAGACAAGCCGAGGTAAAAAAGGTAATAGAGGTAAGCAGGGTAGAAATAATACAAGCCGGGTCAGAACCAAAGAGACAAATAGAAATAAGAGCGCTGAGTGACTAGACTAGCTAGAACCACGACAGGGCAATGAACCAATACACAAAACCTTATTTTATACCCTGGTTCTAAATAGATGATCACGCCCCCGACGAGTCCTGATTCGTGCTCAGGACTTGATTGACAGGTCGGAACGGATAGTCGTCATGACGTCGGCTACTAGAGCCGCATCATAAAAGGAGGCGGATCAGAGGCGTCCGGCGTGTAAACGGCCGAGAGGACTGCGAGGAACGAGTGAGTCAGCCCCTCTGAGAGGGCGGAATTCTAAGTGTCTCACCTCCTCTGAGGTAGAGACAACAGGTACCCTGACACTGCCTAAACGAAAGTGGCTAGGGGAGAAGGCGGGGAAGCACCCTGAGGGCAATCCCCGGTATCGTGGCGGCGGTCGGGTGATTACCAGACCGCCGTGTAGGAGAGAGATAGCCGCCGCGGATCTTGCGATAACCGCGAGATCCAAGATGGCCGCCGGCCGCGTGAGGAAGGGGTTCCCGCTTGCGGCCGCGAGCGAGATGCCGAACGCGGTAAACACTAAAATAACACAATAACAAACCCCGGCTACCCTCCACCCGTCCCCACCAGCCCCTGTGTGATAGAAAAAGCAGGTCCGCGTGGCGAGCGAGGCACGGGAAGCCGCGCCGCCCGCGGATCGCCGAGAAAAGTGAAAAAACTTCAAACAAAATACAGGGACAGTTAGATATAGAGAGGGGAAAACGTGTACAAGTAGACAGGGCAATAATAATGTTAAACTAAAATAAAACAGTACACAATAATGAATATCAAGAAAATAAACGTAAATGAAGCAGTAGGAAAAAATACTCTGACCTGTTGATGGCTGGAGCAGCAAAGAAAGAGGAAGTGATGTCATAGACAGGCCCTTATATGGGCAGCATATCTTTTCTTTGATTGGTTGTTACTGTTTCTATGCTGCTGGAGTTTTCAGTAAAGAAAGATATGCAAATATGAAGCCTCCTGTCATGTGGTAAAATTCACTGAAAGCTCAGTTGACAGTGCTTAAAGCCATAACGCAGTCAGTACCTCTAGATAGATGGAAACATCTAGATATAACACACCTTGGCCACTTATTAGATTGAAACAAGATGAGAACTTTCTCAAAATTGCGTGATATGTAGGGTATCCCTGATCGGGATGCCTTTTTATACCGGCAAGTGAAAAACATACTGTCCTTACACACTCACACGCAGTGTAGCCCTGTGTCATGCCTTAACCATGGTATCCTCTTACTTCCTGGTTCCACGGAGCCTAGCCACACCCCTTGATGACACGGTCTCCTTATTTAATCCGACCGCACCAGCTGATCGACGCTGGATTATTGAACTACGTTCCGTACTCACGAACCGGCTACAACTTCGTTGTGAAAGCCTTCTGTTACCGGACCGGACTGGAAGACACTTCAAGTTCCCTTCACCTCTCCTCATCCACGACTAAAGCTGAACTCTCTTCACTTATGATAACCGCCTCTGAGGAGATCTCGGGAACCAGTGTTCTATGTGCCGGAAGCTAAGTAAAACCTCTGTGATAAGCGTTACATCTCAAAGCCGTTATTTCCTGTCTCCAAAGTCCTTCTATAAAACAACCCAGTTACAGCTATCTTTAACTCATTCACTATACAAGTTAGCTGCATCTGTCTTGCTTCAGTTAAATGCTATGGAACAGCTATTGTAACTTCTTATCACCTAATTCGTTAATACTACTAAGAGACTCTTTCTGATTCAGTGTCTGCTAATTACTACCGTTTACTACTTAAAGCTACAGTGCCTGTAATTGTGGATTTCAGTTATCGTTTACTACTTAAAGCTACAGTGCCTGTAATTGTGGACTTCAGTTATCGTTTACTACTTAAAGCTACAGTGCCTCTAATTGTGGACTTCAGTTATCGTTTACTACTTAAAGCTACAGTGCCTCTAATTGTGGACTTCAGTTATCGTTTACTACTTAAAGCTACAGTGCCTGTAATTGTGGACTTCAGTTATCGTTTACTACTTAAAGCTACAGTGCCTGTAATTGTGGACTTCAGTTATCGTTTACTACTTAAAGCTACAGTGCCTGTAATTGTGGACTTCAGTTATCGTTTACTAATTAAAGCTACAGTACCTGTAAATTGGACTTAACGTCACAATATCTTCTACTTTTTATAATAAATATTCAAACTATAAGAAATCTGCAGTTGTGTTCCTTCATAACAAATGTTTAAACGTGACAGAATAATCCAGCCCTTGTAATGGATCCAGCAGATTTCAATTCTACGATAACTACGCTAAATCAAAGAGTTGATACACTAGCCCAAGGTGTGCAAGACCTGCAAGTTACTAACGAAAGAATTCTCACTTATGTCAGAGATTTACAAACTCATACTCCTCATACTATTCTGCACTCGGCTAGCGATCCTGCTGTATTTAACCCTGAAAAGTTCTCTGGAGATCGTTCTAAATACAGGGAGTTCCTTAACTCTTGCAAACTATTAATTGCTTTGAAACCTAGATCTTATCCTACAGAAAGAACTAAGGTTTGTTCGGTTATTTCCTTTCTAAGAGGTGAACCTATGTCATGGGCCCATTCCTTTCTGGAAAACGATGACCCCATCTTAGACTCACTGGATGAATTTTTTGAAGCCATGTCTCTTCTCTATGAAGATCCTAACAAACAAGCAAGAGCTGATTTAACAATCAGATCTCTACAGCAAAGACATAGACCCGTTGAAGATTACATTGCTGAATTTAAAAGATGGGCAGTAGAAACGCAATGGAATGACATCACATTGCGCAACCAATTTCGAATTGGTTTATCTGAAGCTGTAAAAGATGAACTATCTAGAACAGAACTCCCTACTACTTTGAACGCTCTAATTCACCTATCAATCAGCATTGACAGAAGATTAAGAGAAAGAAAGGCCGAAAAAGCCCTCTTACATTCTAAAGACCGAAAACCTTTCACTCCCTCAAAAGCTCCTGAAAAGACTTCCTTACCAAGCGAACCTATGGAATTAGGGGTAATAAGAAGTCCTCTCACTCCTGAAGAGAAGAACCGAAGACGTCAATTAAACCTATGCATGTATTGTGCTTCTCAAGATCATTTGGTTCCTGATTGTCCCTTATTGAAACGGACAAAGGGCGGTAGGCAAGCCTATGCCTCTGCTATCTTAAGTGCACTCCCTTCTACACCAACCACTCAGTTCACTCCTATATCTCTCATACTACAATGGGATAAGGTGAGAATTATGACTGAAGCTATCATCGATTCTGGTGCAAATGGGGTATTCATCGATTCAACCTTTGTAACAAAGAATAAAATTCCTTGTGTTCGAAAAAACACTTCTGTTCCTATTAGAGTGATTGACGGCTCCCTTATCTCCTCGGGACCGATTCTTCATGAAACCATCCCTCTAAAGGTAACCACCAATCATATTCATACTGAATTTCTAGTGTTTGATGTTATTCCATCACCTCTCTATCCCGTTATAATAGGGATCAACTGGTTAAGGAACCACAACCCTCAAATTTCTTGGTCTCCCTTCTCTCTCACCTTTAACTCCCATTATTGTAAAGAAACATGTTTACAACAAATTCCCATTCTTCAGATCTCCAAAGAACCAACTATACCTTCTTGTTATTCAGACTTTTCAGACGTATTCAGTAAAAAGGAAGCTGAAACGCTCCCACCTCATCGTTCCTACGATTGTCCTATAGACCTCATACCTGGTGCCCCAGTACCTTTTGGGCACATCTACCCTCTCTCTGAGTCTGAATTGCAAATTCTCAAAGAATATCTGGATGAAAACCTACGGAAAGGGTTCATTAGACCCTCTAGTTCACCTGCTGCCTCAAGTATGTTTTTTGTGAGAAACAAAGACCAGACTATACGTCCTATCATTGATTACAGAGCTTTAAACAAAATAACAGTTAAAAATCGTTATCCTCTTCCCCTCATCAATGAACTGGTTGAACGATTAAAAACTGCTACCATCTACACTAAGCTTGACCTTCGCGGGGCATATAACCTCATCAGGATAAAGGCTAATGATGAATGGAAAACTGCTTTCCGAACAAGATATGGCCTCTTCGAATATCTGGTGATGCCTTTTGGCCTCTGCAACGCCCCTGCAACTTTTCAACATTTCATAAATGATATCTTTAGAGACCTATTGGACGTCTGTGTTATCATTTATTTAGATGATATTCTCATATACTCCAACACTCCTGATGAACATAGAAAACATGTCAGATGGGTGTTATCCAGACTCAGAACTCACAAACTATTCGCTAAACCCGAAAAATGTATTTTTCACGTCAATGAAATAACCTTCTTAGGTTATGTTATTTCCCCTCATTCAATAAGTATGGATAATTCAAAAGTCGATTGTATCATCAACTGGCCTGTTCCCTCTACAGTAAAAGAATTGCAGCGATTTCTAGGGTTCGCCAACTTCTACAGAAAATTTATTAAAAACTACTCTGAGATAGCTCACCCACTCAATCAACTTAACAGTAAAAAATATCCCTTCAATTGGAACGAGAAGGCTCAAACTGCCTTCAATGAATTAAAGAGAAAGTTTATAACAGCTCCTGTTCTTCAACTTCCAAATCCTTCATATCTTTATGTCCTTGAAACGGATGCTTCGGAATTTGCAATTGGAGCTGTCCTTTCTCAACAGAAAAATCCTCAAGAACCTCTTCATCCTGTCGCCTTCTTCTCACGATCATTATCTCCTGCCGAAAAGAATTATCCTATAGGGGAAAAAGAATTATTAAGTATCAAAGTGGCTTTAGAAACCTGGAGACACCTTCTTGAAGGTGCTCAGACCCCTTTAATCGTATATACTGACCATAAAAATCTCGAATATCTTCACTCCAATAAAACACTGTCGGCTCGACAAGTAAGATGGAATCTCTTTTTTTCCCGGTTCAATTTCCAAATCGTCTTTAGACCTGGGTCTAGAAACAAAAAGGCAGATGCCCTTTCCAGGATCCATAAAGACACTATATTTGAACCTCCTCCGCCTACAGTCATTGGAATCTTATCTTCTCTTATTGTCGACATTAAAGATCTCAGTGAAGATGCTCTTGAACTTCCTAAATCAATTAAATTATTCAAGAAAAACGGTCTCTACTATTTTAAAGACCGGATTTATGTACCTCCCTCTTTCAGAATTAAAGTACTTGAATTTATTCATGATTCTCCTCTGGCAGGTCATCCAGGTATAAAAAAGACCCTTGAATTGTCTAAGAGATACTATTGGTGGCCTCGTCAAGACCAAACTATTGAATCTTATGTCAAATCTTGTTCTATATGCCAAAGATCGAAACATGTCCATCATCAACCATTCGGTCAATTATTGAATTTACCGATTCCTGAACGGCCTTGGCAATCCATTTCTATGGACTTCTTGGTGGAACTACCTCCTTCTCACCATCATACCACCATTTTAGTGGTAGTAGACCGCTTCACGAAAATGTCTCATTTTATTCCTTTAAAGAAGTTACCCTCATCCTCTGAACTTTCAAAAATATTCCTTGACAACATAGTTAAACTTCATGGACTGCCAGACGAAATCATTTCAGACCGAGGAACTCAGTTTACCTCCAAATTCTGGAATGCATTATGTGCTACTCTTCATATCCAACGTAAACTATCATCTGCATATCATCCTCAAACAGATGGACAAACTGAAAGAGTCAACCAATGCTTAGAGCAATATCTACGATGTTATTGTTCTCACTTACAAGACGATTGGATAACATGGTTACCCATGGCAGAATTCGCATACAATAACTATTTTCATACCAGCAGCAAAATGACTCAATTTTTATCCAATTATGGAATTCATCCCTCTTCATTTCCTGCTCAGACAGTTTCTTCATCTAACCTCTCCGATTCAAATCAAATCCCTCATATGTCCTCTTTATTCAAGAAATTGCATGAAAATCTAGAATTGGCCTCCTCCAATCAAAAGAAGTTTTTTGATACAAAAAGACAACCTCCTCCCTCTTATGAAATCGGTGATCTTGTCTGGCTTTCCTCAAAGAACATCTCTACAAACCGTCCATCAAAGAAGTTAAGTTCCCTTTTTCTTGGTCCTTTTCCGATAATATCGGTTATCAACCGTGATGTTGTTAAATTGAAGCTTCCACCTACTTTGAAACTACATCCTGTTTTTCATGTGTCCTTGCTAAAACCTCATCATCCTGACCCTTTCCATAGAAATGTCACTACTTCTCCTGATCCCATATTGGTCCAGGGTGAAGAAGAATACGAAATTCAAAGTATACTGGATTCAAGGATTCATCGTGGCTCTTTACAATACCTCATCAGATGGAAAGGATATGGAATTGATGAAGATACATGGGAAAACTCCTCTGTCGTTCATGCTGACAAATTTATTTCCAAATTTCACAAGCGTTACCCTTCTAAACCAAGTCAATAGCACCCAGAGGTTGCTCATTAAGGAGAGGGTACTGTCATGCCTTAACTATGGTATCCTCTTACTTCCTGGTTCCACGGAGCCTAGCCACACCCCTTTATGACACGGTCTCCTTATTTAATCCGACCGCACCAGCTGATCGACGCTGGATTATTGAACTACGTTCCGTACTCACGAACCGGCTACAACTTCGTTGTGAAAGCCTTCTGTTACCGGACCGGACTGGAAGACACTTCAAGTTCCCTTCACCTCTCCTCATCCACGACTAAAGCTGAACTCTCTTCACTTATGAAAACCGCCTCTGAGGAGATCTCGGGAAACAGTGTTCTATGTGCCGGAAGCTAAGTAAAACCTCTGTGATAAGCGTTACATCTCAAAGCCGTTATTTCCTGTCTCCAAAGTTCTTCTATAAAACAACCCAGTTACAGCTATCTTTAACTCATTCACTATACAAGTTAGCTGCATCTGTCTTGCTTCAGTTAAATGCTATGGAACAGCTATTGTAACTTCTTATCACCTAATTCGTTAATACTACTAAGAGACTCTTTCTGATTCAGTGTCTGCTAATTACTACCGTTTACTACTTAAAGCTACAGTGCCTGTAATTGTGGACTTCAGTTATCGTTTACTACTTAAAGCTACAGTGCCTGTAATTGTGGACTTCAGTTATCGTTTACTACTTAAAGCTACAGTGCCTGTAATTGTGGACTTCAGTTATCGTTTACTACTTAAAGCTACAGTGCCTCTAATTGTGGACTTCAGTTATCGTTTACTACTTAAAGCTACAGTGCCTCTAATAGTGGACTTCAGTTATCGTTTACTACTTAAAGCTACAGTGCCTGTAATTGTGGACTTCAGTTATCATTTACTACTTAAAGCTACAGTGCCTGTAATTGTGGACTTCAGTTATCGTTTACTACTTAAAGCTACAGTGCCTGTAATTGTGGACTTCAGTTATCGTTTACTAATTAAAGCTACAGTACCTGTAAATTGGACTTAACGTCACAATATCTTCTACTTTTTATAATAAATATTCAAACTATAAGAAATCTGCAGTTGTGTTCCTTCATAACAAATGTTTAAACGTGACACCCTGGTACAGACCCCCAGTTATTGTCGCCCACCCCTTAGTATTGCTTAGATGCTGGGGGGCTGTCAGGATCGGGACAGGGATCCAACACGCAGAGTACGAACAGGAGAGGAGTACGTATACCGGACCTTAGAATGGCCGGACTAACGTAAGGAGAAAGCAAAGAATGGTCAGAGACAAGCCGAGGTCGAGGGACCGAGAGAACAGGTAAGCGAGAGACAAGCCGAGGTCAAAGGACACGAGAGGTAAACAGGAACGATAGTACAAGCCGAGTCAAAACCAAATAGAACAATAGACATAAGAGCACTGAGGAACCAGACAAGCTAGAACCATGACAGGGCAATGAACCATTACACACATCCCTCTTTTATACCCTGGTTCTCTAATTGATGACTCCGCCCTTGCCGAGCCCTGATTCGTTGTTCCGAACTAGATTGACAGGTCGGGATGTGATTGCCGTCATGACGTCGGCTCCTGAGCGTCGTGTCATAAAAGGAAGCGGGGCTATCGCGGCCGGTGTGGGAATGACTAAGAGAGCTGTGAGGATTGGATGAATCAGCCCCCCTGAGAGAACGGCCGTCGGGAAGTCTAACCTCCTCCGAGGTAGAGACTTCAGGTACCCTGACAGTACCCCCCCCCCCTCAGAAACGCCCACCGGGCGGAAGGAACCGGGGCGAGACGGAAAGCGAGCATGAAAAGCCCTGAGAAGGAGAGGAGCATGCACATCCTCCTGGACCACCCAAGATCTCTCCTCAGGACCATATCCTTTCCAGTCAACAAGATATTGCACCTTCCCCCGAGAAATCCGAGAATCGAGGATGGAATTGATCTCATACTCCTCCTGACCCTCAACCTGGACAGAACGAGGGGAAGGCACAGTGGAGGAAAATCTGTTACACACCAAAGGCTTCAATAAAGAAACATGAAAGGAGTTCGGGATGCGTAAAGCAGGCGGAAGAGCCAGACGATATGCAACAGGATTTATACGACACATAACCCTGTAAGGACCTATGTAACGAGGAGCAAATTTCATGGAAGGAACTTTCAAGCGGATGTTCCTGGTACTCAACCATACCCTATCACCCGTAGAGAATACCGGAGCCAGCCTTCTGCGTTTGTCAGCGTGTCGTTTGGACACCATGGAATTATGAATAAGAATTTGTCGAGTCTGATCCCACAACTTTCTCAGATTGGCAACATGAATATCAACCGACGGTATCCCCTGGGAGGGGGAGGCCGACGGAAGAACGGAAGGATGAAAGCCATAATTCATGAAAAAGGGGCTAGAACGAGTAGAATCGCAAACACTGTTGTTGTGCGCAAACTCCGCCCAAGGAATCAGACCGACCCAATCGTCCTGGTGTTCAGAAACAAAACAACGCAAGAACTGTTCAACCTTTTGGTTGGTGCGTTCGGCAGCCCCATTGGACTGGGGATGATAGGCAGAGGAAAAATTTAATTTGATACCAAGCTGAGAACAGAATGATCTCCAAAAGCGGGAAACAAATTGGGAACCTCTATCAGAAACGATTTCAGAAGGAATCCCATGTAAACGAAAAATCTCCCTCGCGAAAATTTCAGCCAATTCGGGAGAAGAGGGCAATTTGATCAGAGGTACAAAATGAGCCATTTTGGTAAACCTGTCAATTACTGTGAGGATAACCGTATGTTTTTTAGAAACCGGTAAATCAACGATGAAGTCCATAGCCAGACAAGACCATGGTTTCACAGGAATTTCTAGGGGGTGCAAAAGCCCACATGGAAGCGTATGAGGTTGTTTAGTCCTCATACAGACATCACATGCCCCGACGAATTCCTTAAGATCCTTACGTAATGAAGGCCGCCAGAAATCTTTAGAAATCAGAGAACATGACTTGCGTATGCCAGGATGTCCGGCAAATTTACTGTTATGAAAACACTGCATAAGTTCCAGTTGGAGTTTAGGAGGAACGAAGTAACGGTCCCCCGGAATAGGTCCGGGTGCCAGATGTTGTAACTTCTTGATCTCATCCAGCAACAGAGAGTGAATCTTGATGCTAGTGCTGGCAATAATATTACGCTTGGGAACTATAGAAGAAAAAACCACATCAGGCATAGTAGAAGGTTCATGTTGGCGGGACAATGCATCGGCCTTAGAATTCTTAGAACCAGGTCTATAAGTGAGAACATAGTTGAAATGAGTAAGGAACAAAGACCAACGAGCCTGCCTGGCAGATAATCGCTTGGCTTCCCCTATATATGACAAATTCTTGTGATCCGTCAAAATAGTAACCGGGTGTAAAGTCCCTTCCAACAGATGTCTCCACTCCTTTAAAGCCAAAATTACCGCTAACAGTTCCCTGTCACCAATATCATACCTGCTCTCAGGCCCAGACAATTTCCTGGAAAAAAAACCACAAGGATGCAGTGGTTTATTCAAACTTAACCTTTGGGACAGAATAGCACCTACACCTGTCTCTGAGGCGTCTACCTCGAGTAAGAAAGGCAAAGATGTGTCTGGATGAACTAATATCGGTGCTGAGGCAAACTGTTCCTTGAGAGTACTGAAAGCAACAAGTGCCTCCGGGGACCATGTCTTAGTATCAGCACCCTGTTTAGTCATGTTGGTAATAGGAGCAATAATAGACGAGTACCCCTTAATGAAGCGCCTGTAGTAATTCGAGAATCCGATAAACCTCTGAATGGCCTTGAGTCCCTTGGGCAATGGCCAATCCAAGATAGATTGGAGTTTAACAGGATCCATCTTAAACCCCTCACCAGAAATAACGTAACCAAGAAAGTTTACCTGAGATTGGTCGAAGCTACACTTCTCCAATTTGCAATACAACCCATGCTGTAGGAGTTTGTGCAATACCCTTCTGACTTGTTTGTGATGAACCTCAGGCTCTTTAGAGTGTATTAGTATATCATCCAAATAAACTATAACACATTCATGTTGAAATTCCCTAAGAACCTCATTAATCAAGTCCTGGAATACAGCAGGGGCATTGCAAAGCCCGAAGGGCATTACCGTGTACTCGTAGTGGCCATACCGGGTATTGAAAGCCGTTTTCCATTCATCGCCCTGCTGAATTCTCACTAAGTTATAAGCTCCCCTCAGATCTAACTTGGTAAAAATCTTAGAGCCTTTAAGGCGATCAAATAGCTCAGTAATTAGGGGAATCGGATAAGCATTTCTGATAGTTATCTTATTCAAGCCCCGATAATCAATGCAAGGCCGTAGTGTACCGTCTTTTTTATCTACAAAAAAGAAACCGGCTCCGGCTGGAGAAGAGGATCTTCTAATAAATCCTTTGTCTAGATTCTCCTGAATGTACTCTTCTAAGACTAAGTTCTCCTTAGTGGATAGAGGATATACATTGCCCCTCGGAGGCATAGTACCAGGTAGGAGATTAATCTTACAATCAAAGGACCTGTGCGGGGGTAAAGTATCAGCCTTCCACTTATCAAAGACTGCCTTTAAATCCTGGTACTGGGAAGGTATCTGTAATTCTGTGGGCTTGTTAGAGTTACTAGGTGTGTCCACTACGCACAATGGTGAGACTTTCTGTACACAACCTTTCTGGCAACCCTGACCCCAAGAGACTATTTCACCTTGCTCCCAATCAACAGTAGGGTTATGCTTTTTAAGCCAGGGATACCCCAAAACTATAGGAACTGAAGGGGATGAGATAAGCATGAGAGAAATCTCCTCCTCGTGTAAAATACCAATGGTTAACTTAACTGGTATAGTTTCACGAGAAATCACAGGATCTGATAAAGGTCTACCATCTATGGCCTCAACGACCAATGGAGTCTCCTTTAGCTGAGATGGGATAGAGTGGTTTTTGACAAAAGTTTGATCAATAAAGCTTTCAGCTGCTCCAGAATCTATTAATGCCATAGCTTTAAGTACTCCCTTTTCCCAAGTTAAAGAAACCTGTAGTAGTAACCTATGATCCCTGTAATCATATGTAGAGGACAAAATAGAAACACCCAAGGCCTGTCCTCTGGAGAAACTTAGGTGCGAGCGTTTCCCGGACGGTTAGGGCAATTTAGGCGTAAATGCCCGTCTACTCCACAATACATACACCGACCCTCCCTTCTCCTATATTGTCTTTCATTCTCTGAAAGGCGAGTGTTACCAATTTGCATAGGTTCTGGGAGAGCTAGTATAGTAGATTCAGAATTCTGAAATGCGGGAGGAAGGTCTATAACCATTATCACGAGTGTTCTGCCTCTGTCTCATACGTTCATCTATACGAGAAATAAATGAAATTAATTCCTCTAAATTTTCAGGAAGATCCCTTGTGGCAACCTCGTCTAAGATCGCATCTGATAATCCGTTCAGAAATACGTCCATATAGGCTTGTTCATTCCACTTGACCTCTGCCGCCAAGGATCTGAACTCTAGCGCATAATCCACAAGGGTTAGATTATGCTGTCTAAGACGTAATAGTAATCTAGCTGCACTGGCCTTTCTCCCTGGGGGATCAAAAGTCCTCCTAAAAGTAGTAATAAACGCATTATAGTTATAGACTACTGGATTATCATTTTCCCACAGAGGGTTAGCCCATCTAAGAGCTTTGTCAATGAGTAGCGAGATTATGAATCCAACCTTCGCCCTGTCAGTAGGGTAGGCGCGGGGTTGTAATTCAAAATCAATTCCTATCTGGTTTAGGAAACCTCGACAGGTATCCGGAGCACCGCCATACCGTAAAGGGGAAGTAACACGGGAAGAAGTTCCCACTGTGGCTACCTCTAGGCCTGAGTTAGCAAGAGAGATAGATGGAGTACGCATCTCCTCTGCTTGATTACTCGGATGGGATAGTAATGCTTGCAGCGCTAGGGCCATTTGGTCCATTCTATGGTCCATGGCTTCAAACCTCGAGTCAGGCGGACCAAGCTGAGCGTTTGTACCTGCAGGATCCATGGCCCTGTCGTAATGTCAGGATCGGGACAGGGATCCAACACGCAGAGTACGAACAGGAGAGGAGTACGTATACCGGACCTTAGAATGGCCGGACTAACGTAAGGAGAAAGCAAAGAATGGTCAGAGACAAGCTGAGGTCGAGGGACCGAGAGAACAGGTAAGCGAGAGACAAGCCGAGGTCAAAGGACACGAGAGGTAAACAGGAACGATAGTACAAGCCGAGTCAAAACCAAATAGAACAATAGACATAAGAGCACTGAGGAACCAGACAAGCTAGAACCACGACAGGGCAATGAACCATTACACACATCCCTCTTTTATACCCTGGTTCTCTAATTGATGACTCCGCCCTTGCCGAGCCCTGATTCGTTGTTCCGCACTAGATTGACAGGTCGGGATGTGATTGCCGTCATGACGTCGGCTCCTGAGCGTCGTGTCATAAAAGGAAGCGGGGCTATCGCGGCCGGCGTGGGAATGACTAAGAGAGCTGTGAGGATTGGATGAATCAGCCCCCCTGAGAGAACGGCCGTCGGGAAGTCTAACCTCCTCCGAGGTAGAGACTTCAGGTACCCTGACAGGGGCACAGACTAAACTGAAGGCCCTCTCTCACTGCTATAAAGCCTGGCTAGAAATACAACCTGATAAACAAGTATTTTGTAGGGCACACTGGGAAGCAGACTGTGGTGAGGAACTCACAGAAACTCTGTGGCTACATGCACTCAGTGGCCTGTCCAAATGGGCAAAATGTTACACAAATATTGAGGTGCACTGAATGCTCCTTTATAGATGGTACTTGACACCACACAAGCTACACAAAATGTATCCGGCTATTTCCTCCAAATGTTGGAGATGCCTGTCTGAGGAAGGTACCTGGCTTCATATTTGGTGGACAAGTAGTGGAATCCGTCCACTGCGGAAGTATGTTCGTTTATTGCTGGGGGTACAAAACTTCACATTGACACTTCCCACATGCATACTATTGCTGCCTGATGCACACACTAGTCATATCCATCAACAACTGGTAGCACTGGTCATTTTAGCTGCTAGGAACTTAATAGCGACACACTGCAAAATGCCAGGTGCCCATCTCTCACTCAGCTAAAGGACAAAGTCCAACAATTCTAAATATATGAGAAGATATCCTAGACTCTCCAGTGAAGTCTAAGAAATTTCAGGCAACATGGGCAAGCTGGATATCGCATACTCAACCTAGGGAAGTATAGGACATGCGCCCCTAAACCTCTCATTTTTCTTCTCCTTTCTTTGGGGTTCAGGGCACAGACCCCCAGAAAAAATTCTGCTCCCCCTATACGTCCACTTACCGAATGATCACGCATTTTCTGTGATTGGGTACCTTTGGGTATCTCTCAGTGTTTCTCTCACTACACATACCATTGTTGATATTAGTGTCTTCTTACTCCACATATCAGGATATCTGTTATAATTCTGTTGTTTTATAGTTTCTTTTTTTTGTTGATGTACTGTTACTGCAATGTTTAATTGTGACCATCTGTGCGTTGTTGATTTACGGATTTTTTCTGTATTGTAACTATGTCATGATTGTTATTTGTTGAAAATCTCAATAAACTACAAATTGAATAAAATGTAATAAAATGCTTTAGTAATTTTTTTTGTTAGTTTTTTTTAACCCTTTAAGGATGGTGTGCGTTCTATGCTGTCCTTTTTGGGACAGTCCTAAACGCCCGCGGGCAGCATCGAACGTCTCCACTATCCTTCATACTGAATTATCATATATATAAATATATATATATACACACACACAAACACACATAATATTTTTAAATTCTACAAATATAATTTTTATTAATTACAATCCGAGGGACCTGCCGACAACCCAGGCAGAAAGACAAGAGAATTTGGCTTGCAAACCCTATATTTAACCCTGTAACTTTCCAGGACACCAAAACACTTGTACGTGGGGGATCTGTTTTACTCGGGAGACTTTGCTGATCACAAATATTAGTATTTACAAACAGTAAAACATATCAGAATGATATTGTCAGTAAAAATTCAGTTTTTGAATTTTTCACACACAAACTGTACTTTCACTGACAATATAATTGTTGTGATATGTTTTATTATTTTGAAACACTAATATTTGTGTTCAGCAAAGTCTCCCGAGTATATCAGTACCCCCCATGTACAGGTTTTATGGTGTTTCAAAAGTTACTGAGTCAAATATGAGGCTTGAATTTCCTTTTTTTCACATTGACATTTTCCAGATTTGTTATGTTGCTTTTGAGACCGTATGGTTGCCCGGGAATGAGAATTACTCCCATGATGGCATACCATTTGCAAAAGTAGACAACCCAAGGTATTGCAAATGGGGTATGTCCAGTCTTTATTAGTAACCGCTTAGTCACAAACACTTACCAAAATTAGCATTCAATTCAGTGTTTTGCATTTTTCACACACAACAAATATGAATGCTAAATTTGGCCAGTGTTTGTGGCTAAGTGGCTACTCAAAATGACTGGACATATGCCATTTGTAATACCTTAGATTTTTACTTTTGCAAATGGTATGCCATCATGGGGGTACTTTTCATTCCTGGGCTACCATTTTGTCTCAAAGGCAACATAACCAGTTTGGCAAATTTCAATGTGTATAAACAGAAAAATGTAATGTGCTATATTTGACCCTGTAAACTTCCAAAACACCATCACACCTGTACATTGGGGGTACTGTTATACTCGTGAGATATTGCTGAATACAAATATGTGTACCTTTTTGCAGTAACAACTAACAGTATTGTGAAATTTACAGTTAAAATGCCATGCAAAAGTAAAAAAAAAACATATTAATTTCTCAATTTGTTTACAAATATTTGATGTGACATGAAAGCCCTCTTTCTCCTGAACAAAATTATATATGATAAGTGTGGGTGCACATAATATGAAAGGGATGAATAATGCATGAACAGACATATAGTGCAAATTCAAGGTTTTGTTTACATTTAGTTTTGATCAAAACTTCAATATACCTTGATAGGTCATATACACTTAGGGTAGTCCCAATATTTTCAGGTTAACCTTAAACAAAAAACACAAATATACAGAACATAGTGTAACCTGTATACAGAGTGTAAATAAAGATAAAGTGCGTAGATCACTAACTCACACTTTTTTGAGCTATCACACTAGCTCAGGTATATGCGCCTTAGGGTCCGTAGAGGCGAACCTCGCCCTCCTTTAGGTCCAAATTTAAGCAAATAAAAGCTCAGAAAATTCTACCAATTGAAAGAATGCACACAATATACCTCACATATGAAATAACTATGCACCACTGTGATTGGACAAACTGTATTCAGACCATTAAAGGGGAAGGACTAAAGGAGATTTAAAATGGAAGATTCAGAGGACCATCACCACAGCTGACTGTGGAAGCTCTATTGAGAGTGAAACACGTATTGGCCATTTTAAAAGGACTTTTACAAAGGACTTTTTTATCTTTTTATTTTTATTTGTCATTGTACATCAATAAACATTTTTACTCAAGATATCCTGCTCATGTCCTTTCTGGAACCTCAAGGAATCTCCATATGGGCAGTGCCATCCCTATTTAAATTGGCATCATACCTAAACACCTTAGAGCCGGGACCTATAGGCTCAGGACCAGGTGAGCACCATACTTACTATTTTATACCCGTTTTCTTTATTGCTACAGTCTGCACATTGGTTCGTTCTCCTTTTATGTTTTATCTATGAGAATTACTCCAAACCGAAGCAGAAGGGTGGTGCTACCAAAATAAGCACAGAAGCCTAAGTACGGAGCCAGTATTTACACACAGGCTCCTGAAAATGTGAGTGTTCTGTCTGCTACATTATTATTCTCTGGATTGTTATTTTAAAATAGCATCTGCACTATATTGCATTTCTTTTTTTTTTGCCATGTACTTCACACCATACTATTGAATCAAGTCACGCTTGGTAAGTTTTATATCCGTTTTAGCGCTCCACTTATAGGTATAGGTCTTTGTCACTTATACCGCACTGTATTTCATATCTGTTCATATACAATTGCAGTTTTTTAATGGTAAATATGATTGATTATATTTATATATTATATATTGTATTATATTTACTTTGCTTAAAAAAAAACTTGTGTTGTACTATGCATACTATATATTTTCTCTTTGCGTCATTCACAGAAACAAAGTGACAAACACATATTCAATTTTATTTCAATCTTAATTTGGATAATGCTTTATGTTTTAAGTACACTTAGCAAAGACTTTTTGTTGCCTGGAACTTTTGGTTGTTAAGTCATATTTTCAATTATCTTTCATCATGCTAATATTTGAGAAGAGCTATCACAGGTATTATCAGATAAGGACATTTTGTAAAGACACCCCTTTGTTTACATTTATTCATACCAATACTGTGGTGGAGTATTGGAACCTTTTTTCACGTACAATGGTCCTGTCCCCCCTCTTTTTTTCTTTCAATTACTGAAATGTTGCATCGATATTGGGGGCTGGTCTTGAAGAAACTGAGATTTTTTTTTTATAAAGAAAACAATTACAGAACTCTCTAAATAAAGTAACTGGGTTTTGTTTTTGTTTTTTTTTACTTTTGGATCAGTCTTTTGAATCCTCGATTGAGATATATATACTGAATTTATCGGCGTGTAACACGCACTTTTTCTCCCTGAAAATAGGGGGGAAATTATGTGTGCGTGTTATACGCCGATATACCATATTTACTTACCTGTCTTGAAGCGTGGGCCGGTGTTCAGCGCGCACTGCGGTACTGGAACTTCAATTTCAGGTTCCGGTTTCCGGCGGGACTGAAAGGAAGTGTGCACACTTCCTTTCAGTGCCGCCGGAAACCAGAACCTGAAATTAAAGTTACAGTACCGTGGTGCGCGCTGTGAAGTCGGCCCACGCTTCAAGACAGGTAAGTAATTATGGGACAAGGGGAGGGAAAGTGCACTAGGGGACCACTATGGGAGGGGGTGGAAAATACTATGGGAGGGGGTGGAGAATACTATGGGAGGGGGTGGAGAATACTATGGAAAGGGGGGGGACACTATGGTATGAGGGGGGGAATACTATGGGAGGGGGGGAAATTTCCTGGAATTTCCTTCTTAAAATGAGGTGCGTGTTATACGCCGGTGCGTGTTATACGCTGATAAATACGGTAATTGTAGGTGCTATTATAGTATTTTCAAAAGGATAAGTAAGGCATAAAGTGCCAATGTATAAATAAATAAATAAAATGATGAAGGTACCTTGCCAACCTTTGTCATTTACTAATAATAATAATGTTAATTATATATTCTTGAAACCCTGATATGCTTTTCAAAAAAAGAAAAATCCCCAAGAATTAAAAGTGACAAGACCCACGTATATAATACCTTATGAACATTTTACTGCAGATAGGTGAGTAAGAGAAAGTAAACTAGTAAAGCAAGTAAAAAAGAGCAACAATTAAATAACTTTCAGGTCTATAACACACTCTGCTCTGTTCCTTTGTATTACTCA
The DNA here is from genome assembly GCF_036172605.1 of Pelobates fuscus. Classification (NCBI taxonomy): domain Eukaryota; kingdom Metazoa; phylum Chordata; class Amphibia; order Anura; family Pelobatidae; genus Pelobates; species Pelobates fuscus. The sequence goes on from NC_086321.1 coordinate 140,393,141, forward strand.
AACACTGTAAATATGTTAATTTTTTTAAAATGAAATTGCTTTTGTAACTTCTGCATTGGTAAAATAATTATTGCTAATTTGTATCAGTTGCTGCTTGAAAAAGCAATTATTAAGGCTATATTTTTGCATGTTGATGAGGTTTCCATATTCTTTATTGAGATAGAAAAATAGTCTCAGCAGCATTGAAGAAATGTACTAAATATTTGTTTTTCAAATTTGGTATATTAGCATAGCAGTAAACCTGGGTATTTGAATCCCTCACAACAGCACACATATGCAAAACAGGTGTTGTCTCAATCTGATCTGATCTGATCTGTGAATTAAGAAAACTTACATCTACTGACGGTGTGCTTGGTGCCTGTACTGAAATTGCATAAGTTCTGTTTGTGGATTTTACCTAGAAATCACTTGTGTGAGTGGAGGGCTTTGTGAGTTGCTCAAATGTGTCCTACCACATTTTGTGTAATTTATAAATTACCCATATACATTTTGTATTTATTTGTCTGAGAAATATTTTATCATCTTTTCGACAAGTCCATAGAGGTTCTACATATGGAGATGACCCTGCAGTTTGGTATCAGCGGTTTTATTTGCATATATGCTGGTTTTTAATTGTTTGTGCAATATTTTGCCTTTAGTTCATTATATATTGAACTTGAAAGTGGTTGACTTTGTGCACCTTTACTTCTATCTTTACTTGCACTTTGGCACTTGCACTTTGTTCATTCAGTCCAGTATTATGTTGTGTTAAGCTGCTGTACCTGTGGCCTTTTTATTTATATATTTTTTTATTGCACATGTTTTGTGCTGTCAAGTGTGGATACTTTATCAATAAATTCTTGCTATTTTTTATCTTTGTTTCTATATTCCTTTTTTACCCCCATTTTATATTGCTGATATAGTGACTGTGGCGCCCTGTGTTTTCTGTTTTTTTGGTGTATATATTTGTGGTTGGAGTGACCTCCTCACAGAGGCTTGCCTGCACTCGGTTTTTCACTGCACTCCACCCACCTTTCACTTTATTTATTTTGGAGATGATGATGCTTATCAATCTGCTTTCAATTGACATTTAAGGGCAAAACACAGGGCCCGCTTAACACAACTTCTGCTCCAGTTAACCCAACCCTATCTTGTTCTGTCACCTCAGTATTTCTTTATACAAAGTTTTATAATATTAAGCCATGTAAATCTTCAGGTGCAGACCATATCAACAGCACTGATACTTAGGCATTTATGAACAGATACCTGCCATCAAGAGAACAAATGGGAATGGTGTGACTGATAAAGCAAAGTACAGTACATTCAGTGGTTTATCTGACATTTTACTAACTGCTGACTATCAGCAATCTGACTGGCAGTAATACATGATCTTTCAGCAGAAAATCGATCTATAATGGCAATTCAGCCAGCAATATTGAATATGTGATAGCCATGGTCTGTCTGTCTGCATTTATTTTTAATTATAAACTTATATGATATATAATCCATAATTTGCAACAGCAATTCATTAAATTATTATATCAATGCAATGCCTTATGAAATTAAAGTTTTTAAAATGCATGACACTTTTCAATCTACACAAAGACTCTGACACCATGGGCGTAGGAACCGGGGGGGATGGGGGGAACGCATCCCCCCCAGCAAATCATGCGGGGGGGACAGGTTATGGGGAAATCCCCCCCCAGCTCCGCCGGCCCCCCTCATGCTGCAGCCGCTCTGCAGAGAGCCTCAGGCGGCTGCAGCTTTGCCCGGGCTGGTGCATGCATGAGGGCACACCGCCTGGGCGCAGCATGAGGAGAGGGGCTGACAGGAGGGAAGCGCTCAGCGCTCCCTCCTGTCACTCCCTCACTGTAGCGTGGCCGAGCCCTGTATGGTCCGCGGGTACAGGGAGCATCTGTCTCCTGTACCCGGCCGGACTAACAGGAAGTGCACACTGAGTGTGCACTTCCTTTAAGTCCGGCCCTAAAAAGGAAACAAAATCTCCCTGTACCCGCGGTCCATACAGGGCTCGGTCACGCTACAACAGAGGTAGGGGAGGGGGGAGGAAGAGAATGACAAGGGAGGGAGTGGGAGAAAAAAGAGTAACAAGGGAGGGAGGGAGGGGGGAAAAGAGTAACAAGGGAGGGAGGGGGAGAAAGAGTAACAAGGGAGGGAAGGAGGGAGGGGGAGAAAGAGTGACAAGGGAGGGAGAGAGATTGACATCCATCACACAATCACACAATCATGCAACCCTTACACACACAGAAACACACCTTGCAGCCCTTACACACATATCAGGACATCCCCTACACACTCCACCCCCTGTGAACAAACTCATTGGTGGAACATGAAGGTGGACCCTGGGACCCAGACCTTGAGCTGTGTAAAGGGCCCCCAAAAAGTGGAGCTGATTCCAATTCTCCCAGAACATTGATTTTGTGACCACAGTTACAAACAGCCTCCAGAGAGCCTGTTCTACACCAGACCAGTGGAGCCAGACTGCAGCTAGAGCCCATCATCATCCTCATCTGGTTGTAAGTAGGCAATCTAGCATATTATTTGTGGCACTAATCTCTAATTTACCTCACATTAAAGAAACACTATAGTCCCCAGAACCACTGCAGCTTAATGTAGTGGTTCTGGTGTCTATAGCCTGTCCCTGCAGGCCTTTTAATGTAAACACGGCAGCACTCCAGCACTGGCGTTAGTTAACATGTCAGAAAAATAATTGGAAAGGGTTAGGGGGGCTACTAATAAGGATAGGGGGAGAGGGGTAGGTAGAAAAATAATTGGAAGGGTTTAGGGGGGCTACTAATATGGATGGGAGGAGGGGGGATGTAGAAAAATTATTGGAAGGGGTTAGGGGAGTACTAATATGAATGGAAGGGGTAGGGTGGGTTCTAATATGCATGGAAGGGGTTAGTAGGGAATTAATATGCATGGAAGGGTTAGGGGGTTAATATGTGTGGAAGGGGTAGGTGGGGTTCTTTTGTGCATGGAAGGGGTAGGGGTGGTTCTAATATTCATGGGAAGGGTAGGGGTGGTTCTAATCAGGAGGATCCCGGCGCTGTATCCGGGTAAGTAAAACCCCTTCCCTGTAGTGACCCTTTAATGTTATTATTTAATCATTTATATAGCGACTGCAAATTCCGTAGCGCTGTACAATGGGATAAACAACTCCTAGTTTACGGAATAAGAATATACCCGGCGAGTAAAAATGCTATCCCCCCAGATTTTTTGGGGCTCCTACGCCCATGTCTGACACACAGTGTAATTGATAATCGACTTCTTTTAAATAAAACAATGACAATTCTGCCAATTTTTGGAGAGCTTTGGCCTTTAGGTATCAACATAACTGGTTAAATATGTCTTTTCCTTTATGAAGTCTATTTTTCTTTATTGACTCTTGAAGGGACAGTCCATTTCCCCAATATAAAAATAAATAAAATCAATGTTTTGTGTATATACCTAATTGAAAACATGCATGCATTAATACTGCATTATTTTATATCTATCAACTTGCAGTTGCAGTTCTGTTGTTTGTAACCTTTGCAAGGTCTCCCCTTTTTAGACTTTTCTTATGGCTATCCAATCACAGACTTTCCATTGCAGCTCAATGAGAAGTTTTGGCAAGGCAGGTTCTCTGGGCAATTGCCTGCATCTTGAGTTTAGCTCCACTTGGCTAAACAACCAGGAAGCAACTGATTGCTGTCTTATTGACAGCCATGGGGATGTAAAAAAGTTAATTTACAAAAGTGCCAATTCTATCGAAATCTTCAATTTTTATAAAATGAAAAAAGAGGATGCACTCTTCACATATAAAGCAGCTGAAGTGCTTTAGGGGTCTGGAATGTGCCTTTAAACCTTGTTCTTGCCCATCTATTAATTCATAGTTTCTGTAGTTTTGATGCTAGTTGCAGTGCCCTCAATCCATCACGCAGATTATCTTGGTCCATCTAGTCTAGCACCACTGCCAATCAGCAATTTTAAAATTAATGAATGCATATAAGTTATTTATTGGGAGTTTAATGTCACCCAAGTGTACAATATTAGAACACAATCTAAATGCACATCTTACAATGTTCAGGTGATGTTGCTTTGTGTTCTGATGTTGCTTTAACCACAAATATATCACTGCTAAAACTGCACTGCCATGTCTTTTTGGTATTATAAGTTGCTTGGTTGGACAGGTATCTGTAAGCTTAATCAGGATGCCAACTTGACCCTTCTACAATCTGAAGAAGTGAAGAAGCTTGATCAGGAATAGCCTTTGTGGAAGGGTAGCAGCCAAGAAACCATTGTTTCAGAAGGGGAACAGGGTAAAATGGCTAAGGTATGCTAAAGCTTGCAAAAATTGGAATGAAGATCAGTGTAAAATAGTATTATGGAGTGGCAAATCCAAGTATAACATTTTTGGGTCTAATTGTCAACAATATGTGTGAAGGTGAGTTGGAGAGAGATGATAGATTGAATGCTTGATCCTTAAGTGAAACATGGTGGAGGGTGTGTCCTGGTTTGGGGATGCATTTCTGCCAATGATGTTAGCGATAAGATTCTAATTTATCATGCCATTCCTTCTGGAAAGTGCCTGATTGGGAATTGTTTTTTTCTTTAGTACGATAATGATCCCAAACACAATGCTAATGCAGTGAAATCATATCATGGATAGAAAAACAGCTGGTAAAACACTGACAGTCATGGACTGGCCCCCACAGAATCCACATGAATATTATGGCATCACCAGGACAGAAAAAAAATGAAAAGCCAATCTACATCTAAAAAGGACTCTGGGAAATGCTAAAAGAAGTATGATATAATATAAAAGATTACTTCAGAAAACATCAGGACAGTTTTCCCAAAAGAGCTCAAGATGTGCTTAATGCCAAGGGAGGTCACACTAAATATTGACTTTTGCTTGAAGAAGCCATTTTGTTCTGAAAATTGTGTTGTTTTATAAAATGTGTACATATTTCCTGTATTTTCTTTTGTATCTTAATAAAGAGACCAAACAATAAATATGGATGGTTATTAAAACTTTGCTAAAACAGCAACGCTGGAAAGCTGGTGGTGGCCTAAGACAGCACTGTATGTATTTATATGTGTATATATATATATATATATATATATATATATATATATATTTTTTTTTTCTTTTTTAATTAAGCTAGGTAGGTTTATAAACTACAAGTGATCTATAGTCATTTGATCACAGAAGGATTTAGCATGTCTATTTTGGATACTCACGATGGAAATAGAATACAATTTGTGCAGAGTGTGAGGCACGTGGGAAAATCTTACTCTTCTGCAAGTCATTTAGTGTTTACACAGTACTCTCTATGTAACTATGTCACATTTCAAAGATTAAACTTCTCAAACAATTCAGCTGCTGCCGCATGTTAAATTTCCCTGGCGGCACTTTTGGATGAGTTTTACTGGATTATGAATATATTGCATTAAGAGAGCTTGCTTGTGAGTTTTGCTGCAAGCAATCTGCAGCGACACAGATTAATATATTTCTCATGTTTTAAGTGACATAAATCACAATATTTGATTAATACAGTATGAGTAGTTTGAAGGTAGAAAAATGGAAGAAAAACGCGTATGGTGCTTAATTGTATTTTACATGACAAGAATACATTCTTTAGCTCAGGGCTTGTATTCAGATCCTAGCGTTAACCATGTAAAGAGGAACATTAACAAAGACGTTATGACTCTAATGTGACCTTGTTCATAATTGACTTTAAAATCTTATTAGAATTTATGGTCCTCTGGAAACCCACAAATAAAATAATAAAATAGGACTCACTTCATACATAAAATATAAAGTAAGAAGACAGGCTAAGCTTTTATTTAATGTTATTTCATTGATTGAGAGTCAATTTTAAAGCAGTGGATCTACAAATATAGGGGTTAATTTACTAGCGTCTGATGCTGTTTTTTTTTTTGCCATCACAGAGCCATTACATAGTGTCCAGGTCGGTCCATTGTACCCAGATGGCATTTGAAGGGGTGGGTTGCATTTTTACACCTTCTCTGGGATTTCATTCTCCCTGAGTAACACAAGCTAATTGTAATTCCCTTCTTATTGGTGAAAATAGCAGGACCTGCTCTGCATCATTGCTCTAGCTATGCAGAGCTCTCCGGTATTTCTGGAGACAGAATACTTTGTAAATTAAGTTTTGTGTATGCATGTAAATGTGTGAATCTGTGTGTGCCTGTGAGTTTGTGTGTATCTGTGTGAGTGTGTGAGTATATGTTTGAGTACCAGTGTGAGTTGTGTCTGTGAATCTGCATCTAAGTGTGTTTGTGAGTGTGTTAGTATGTGTGATTAGTGTGATGCTCTGTGGAGGATGTGAACAAGACACATAGAGGAATGTTGGGATGATACACAGGGGAATTGTGGGAAGGGAGAAGTAGGGTGGGAGATGCATGGAGGGATTTGGTTAAAATGCACATGGAAATGTGATAGATATGTAGAGGAGGGGATTTGTGAGAGACGTGTGGGACATGCATTGGAGGATGTGGAGAAAATACATAGGGAATATGTCTGGAAAATGCATGAGGGGATAAGGGACAGCCCTGTCTGGTGCCGTTTCGTATAGGGAATGCATACATAGTAGGATGCACATGGAAGATAATGTGGGAAAGGTGCACAAGAGGACATGAGGGATGTGTACAGGTAAATGTGGGGGAAATGCATGGATGGAAGTGGGGAGGTGCACAGAGGGAGGGGGGATGTAGGGGATATGCACAGGTAGGATGTGGGCATGCATTAGAAGTGATAAAAGGTGATACACTTGGTGGAATGTAGCAAGATATATTGGAGAAAGGAAACAAAATAAAATACATTTTTATATTGTGATTGAAATACAGAATGTTTAGGGGGTGGGATTTCTGTAAGTGGGACAGGGGCAGCACTTTACGATTAAATTAGGCAACAAAGTGTCTTGGGCTGGTCCTGGGGCCAAGTTGAAATAGAACTCAGATATGTGTAAGCCTTCTCTTCATGAAGCATTGTGGATTGGAGCATCTTATCCACTAGCTGGATGGAAGGTGATATGGACATCTTCAAGTGCTTTGTGATAATGTTCTTGACAGCAGAAAAGACATGCAAGATCAGAGACTTATGTGGAACAGAGATGTCAGCAGTAATGTGGAAATGATAGCAGCTGGGTGAGAGAAGCAGCAGGTTCCAGTAACCACTCTAATGAGAGATTGTATTGGAAACCACAATATAGAAAGGGTGAAGCAGTCTCCAAATATAAGGAGTACTCATTCTCGGCTCAGCATCTCCAGCAACTGTATGTTAAACGTGAAGAGTCATTTTTTTTTTTTTGTAAATATTCTTTTTATTCGTTTTTCTTTCAGCAATGTACAATGAGGCTCGCAGGCCTCAGTTTCACATGTATTCATATGACTTAGGGTTGTAGCAAGTTAGGTTTATAAATACAAAAAGAGAAGTCCTGCGCTTAGTCCCATTACTGCTGGGCTAGCAGCAACGACTACAATACACATCAGCCCCAATATTGGGGCTGATGTGTATTGTAGTCGTTGCTGCTGGCCCAGCAGTAATGGGACTAAGCGCAGGACTTCTCTTTTTGTATTTGTATTTACTTTGTATCACACAGCCTGGTTACAATGCTGCTGCCCATCCCATGTGTTCCCTATTAAAGGTTAATAAGTATAGGGGTGTATATAAAAAATACCCCTTTCTGTCTCATTAGAGATATCTTTGCCAGAAGCTCAAGGAAGCAGGCTGAAGGGTCAGTGTTAGGACCCGCTTAGGGGGGTCTGCCTTGACGTTGGCAGGCGGGCATTCCCTCCAATGGCCATTGGAGCAACTAAATGTCAGGATCGGGACAGGGATCCAACACGCAGAGTACAAACAGTAGCCAGATACGTATACCGGACCTTAGAATGGCCGGACTAACGTAAGTAGTACAGTATAGAATGGTCAAAGACAAGCCGAGGTCGAGGGTAACAGAAGACAGGTAAGCGAGAGACAAGCCGAATCAAGGGTAACAGAGATAAGCAGAGTAAGGTAAACAAGCCGGGTCAAAACCAAAAGGGATAATAGAATACACAAGCACTGAGTGACTAGAACAAGCTAGAACCACGACAGGGCAATGAGCTAATGAAAGAAGCTCTGTTAAATACCCTGTTCAGAGCAGTAACCACGCCTCCGAGGCGTCCTGATTGGTCCTGCAGCACTTGACTGACAGGTTGTTCCGGGGGAGTGTCCTGATGACTACTTCCTGCCTAGATGCTGTAAAAGGCAGTCACTCCCTCGCGGCCGGCCTAGCATGACCGGATAGACCGCGGGGAAGGGAGCCATCAGACCGTCTGGATGGAGGAACAGCTAAGTCTCCACCTCTTTCGAAGGTAGAGACCACAGGTACCCTGACAGTACCCCCCCTCTCAGATACGCCCACCGGGCGGAATGAACCGGGACGAGATGGGAAGCGAGAGTGATACGCCCTGCGGAGACGGGGAGCATGAACATCCTCCTGAGGTACCCAACTCCTCTCCTCAGGACCATATCCCTTCCAATCAACCAGATATTGTACTCTCCCCCGGGAGATTCGAGAATCAATAATAGAGTTAACCTCATACTCCTCCTGACCCTCCACCTGAACGGAGCGAGGAGGGGCTATTGTGGAGGAAAATCTGTTACATATGAGTGGTTTCAGCAATGAAACGTGAAACGAGTTCGGGATGCGTAAGGTATTAGGAAACGCTAAACGATACGCAACTGGTTTGATACGGGTCAGCACCCTGTAGGGTCCAATATAACGAGGAGCGAACTTCATGGAGGGCACTTTTAAACGGATGTTCCTCGTGCTCAGCCATACCCTATCACCTGGAACAAAGACCGGAGCAGCCCTTCTACGTTTATCAACGTGTTTCTTGACCAACATAGAGTTGTGCACAAGGATTTGTCGAGTTTGATCCCACAACTTCCTCAAATTGGCAACATGAACATCAACCGACGGCACCCCCTGGGAAGGAGAATCCGAAGGAAGAATAGACGGATGAAAACCATAATTCATGAAGAAGGGGCTTGAATGAGTAGAATCGCAAACGAGATTGTTGTGTGCAAACTCCGCCCAAGGAATCAAACCGACCCAATCATCCTGGTGTTTAGAAACAAAGCATCGTAAATATTGTTCAATTTTCTGGTTGGTACGTTCAGCAGCTCCGTTAGACTGAGGATGATAGGCAGAAGAAAAGTTTAATTTAATACCAAGTTGAGAGCAGAAGGACCTCCAAAAGCGGGAAACAAATTGGGAGCCTCTGTCCAATACAATTTGAGAGGGTATCCCATGTAGGCGAAAAATCTCCTTAGCGAATATCTCTGCCAATTCGGGAGAAGACGGGAGTTTAGGCAGGGGAATGAAGTGTGCCATCTTAGTAAACCTGTCAACCACGGTGAGGATAACAGTCTGTCTTTTAGAGATAGGTAGATCGACAATAAAGTCCATGGCCAAACAGGACCATGGTTTTTCTGGAACCTCCAAGGGGTGCAGGAATCCACATGGAAGCGTATGGGGTTGTTTGGTTTTAGTACAAACTTCACATGCAGCGATGAACTCCTCAATATCCCTCTGTAAAGCAGGCCACCAGAAGTCCTTAGAGATCAACGCGTAAGTTTTGCAAATACCAGGATGTCCCGCCATCTTGCTATTATGTAAACACTGTAAAAGTTCCAGTTGAAGAGCAGGAGGAACGAAATGACGGCCCGTAGGAGTCTGTTTAGGTGCTAGATGTTGCAACTTAATGATCTCGGCCAGTAATGGAGAATGAATCCTGAGATTCGTATTAGCAATGATATTGCATTTCGGAACTATAGAAGAAAGAACTGGTTCAGGTACAGTAGAAGGTTCATATTGGCGAGATAATGCATCGGCTTTAGAGTTTTTAGAACCAGGTCTGTAAGTCAGTACATAATTGAAGTGAGTCAGGAATAAGGACCAACGAGCTTGTCTAGAGGATAAGCGCTTAGCCTCCCCAATATAGGACAAGTTTTTGTGGTCCGTCAAAATCGTAATAGGGTGTAGGGTCCCCTCCAACAAATGTCTCCACTCCTTTAAGGCTTTAATGACTGCTAACAGTTCCCTTTCCCCGATGTCATATCTGCTCTCAGGCCCAGAAAATTTCTTAGAGAAGAAACCACAAGGGTGTAACGGTTTATCCACCCCTAACCTTTGAGACAGAACAGCCCCAACTGCTGTCTCAGAGGCATCGACCTCGAGCAAGAAAGGCAGAGTCGTATCAGGATGGACTAGAATGGGAGCCGAGGCAACAAGTTCCTTGAGAGTCTTGAAAGCACCAAGAGCTTCCTTAGACCAGAACTTAGTATCAGCCCCTTGTTTGGTCATATTGGTAATAGGCGCAATGATAGAGGAGTATCCTTTAATGAAGCGCCTATAGTAGTTGGAAAAACCAATAAACCTTTGGATAGCCTTGAGTCCTTTGGGCAAGGGCCAGTCTAAAATAGATTGGAGTTTTACAGGATCCATTTTAAAACCTTCCCCAGAAATCACGTATCCAAGAAAGTCTACCTGAGACTGATCAAAACTGCACTTCTCCAATTTGCAATATAGACCATGTTGCAGCAGCTTGTGTAATACCTTTCTGACCTGTCTATGGTGAGTCTCAATCTCCTTAGAGTGTATTAGTATGTCGTCCAGGTAAACAATAACACAATCATGCTGAAACTCCCTAAGTACCTCATTAATCAAATCTTGAAATACTGCAGGAGCATTGCATAGTCCAAATGGCATAACAGTGTATTCGTAATGGCCATACCGGGTATTGAATGCCGTCATCCACTCGTGACCTTGCTGGATTCTCACCAAATTGTAAGCCCCTCTGAGATCTAACTTGGTGAAGATTTTGGAGCCCTTAAGACGATCAAATAACTCGGTAATCAGTGGGATAGGATAGGCATTTCTGACAGTTATTTTATTCAAGCCTCGGTAATCGATACAAGGTCTCAGCGTGCCATCCTTCTTCTTAATGAAAAAGAACCCAGCCCCGGCCGGAGAAGAAGACCTCCTGATGAATCCCTTTTCTAAATTCTCCCGAATATACTCCTCTAGAACCGAGTTTTCCTGAACAGACAAAGGATATACATGGCCCCTCGGAGGCATAGTGCCGGGTAGAAGCTTAATCTTACAGTCAAATGACCTGTGTGGAGGCAAAGAATCGGCATTCTTCTTGTCAAACACTGCCCTTAAGTCTAGGTAAAGGTCTGGTATTTGTCTTTCTGTGGACTGAGTAGGATTCTCCGGTATGTTAATATTAGCTAATGGAGAAACCTTGCACAAACACCGATCCTGGCAGCCCTGGCCCCACGAGAGTATCTCTCCTAACTCCCAATCGATAATAGGGTTATGTTTTTTCAACCATGGGTACCGCAGAACTATGGGAACGGAAGGAGACGAAATGAGCATAAGAGATAAATTCTCCACGTGTAGGATACCAACATTTAAATCAATGGGTATGGTCTCACGAAAGATAACAGGGTCTAGTAGTGGTCTACCATCTATGGCCTCAACGGCCAAAGGTGTCTCCCTTAGCTGGGATGGGAAATTGTTCTTACTAGCAAAGGCTTGGTCGATAAAATTCTCAGCAGCACCGGAATCTATCAATGCCATAGCCCTTACTACTTCCTTCCCCCAAGTTAAGGAAACTGGTAGCAGAAGCCTGTGATCTTTATAATTAGGAGTAGAGGACAAAATAGAAACACCCAAGGCCTGTCCTCTAGAGAGACTTAGGTGCGAGCGTTTCCCGGGCGTTTAGAACAGTTCGAGAGTAAATGACCCTTGGCTCCACAATACATACACAAACCCTCTCTTCTCCTGTGCTGTCTTTCCTCCTCAGAGAGGCGGGTATACCCTATCTGCATAGGTTCAGTAAGCAAAGATATCGTGGAGTCAGGACTTGGAAAAGCGGGAGCTAACCTAAAAGAAGGTCTCTGGTTCCTCTCTCGAGTGTTCTGTCTCTCTCTTAGACGTTCATCTATACGAGAGATGAACGAAATTAAATCCTCTAAATTCTCAGGGAGTTCTCTGGTAGCAACCTCATCAAGGATTACATCAGATAGGCCATTCAAAAATACATCCATATACGCCTGCTCATTCCACTTGATTTCTGCCGCCAGAGACCTGAACTCTAGTGCATAATCCACCAGTGTTCGGTTCTCCTGTCTCAGGCGCAACAGTAATCTGGCTGCATTAACCTTTCTACCTGGAGGGTCAAATGTTCTTCTAAAAGCAGCTACAAATGCGTTATAGTTATAAACTAATGGATTATCGTTCTCCCATAGTGGGTTGGCCCATCTCAGAGCTTTCTCCATGAGTAGGGTGATAATAAATCCTACTTTTGCCCTATCTGTAGGATAAGAGCGAGGTTGCAATTCAAAGTGGATACTAATTTGGTTTAAAAAACCACGACACTTCTCAGGAGCCCCACCATAGCGTACTGGGGGGGTAATGTGAGAAGAAGCACCCACTGTGGCTACCTCTAGACCTGAACCGACAGGAGAAACAGGGGTATTACGTATCTCCTCTGGTGGGTTATTGGCACAAGCTAATAGAGCCTGTAGCGCAAGCGCCATCTGATCCATTCTGTGATCCATGGCTTCAAACCTAGGATCAGGAGCAGCCAGCTGACTGTTTGTACTTGCAGGATCCATTGGCCCTGTCGTAATGTCAGGATCGGGATCCAACACGCAGAGTACAAACAGTAGCCAGATACGTATACCGGACCTTAGAATGGCCGGACTAACGTAAGTAGTACAGGATAGAATGGTCAAAGACAAGCCGAGGTCGAGAGTAACAGAAGACAGGTAAGCGAGAGACAAGCCGAATCAAGGGTAACAGAGATAAGCAGAGTAAGGTAAACAAGCCGGGTCAAAACCAAAAGGGATAATAGAATACACAAGCACTGAGTGACTAGAACAAGCTAGAACCACGACAGGGCAATGAGCTAATGAAAGAAGCTCTGTTAAATACCCTGTTTAGAGTAGTAACCACGCCCCCGAGGCGTCCTGATTGGTCCTGCAGCACTTGACTGACAGGTTGTTCCGGGGGAGTGTCCTGATGACTACTTCCTGCCTAGATGCTGTAAAAGGCAGTCACTCCCTCGCGGCCGGCCTAGCATGACCGGATAGACCGCGGGGAAGGGAGCCATCAGACCGTCTGGATGGAGGAACAGCTAAGTCTCTACCTCTTTCGGAGGTAGAGACCACAGGTACCCTGACACTAAATATACATAGGGATTAAGTAACATTTTCTTTTCTTTGGTTTTTACTATATATTGGGGCTGATGTGTATTGTAGTCGTTGCTGCTGGCCCAGCAGTAATGGGACTAAGCGCAGGACTTCTCTTTTTGTATTTGTATTTACTTTGTATCACACAGCCTGGTTACAATGCTGCTGCCCATCCCATGTGTTCCCTATTAATTTGTGGTGGATGTAGTGTGTGTACTGTGAATACAGGATGTTTGTGTAGTGGATGCTGTGTGTACAGTTAATGCAGAGTGTATGTCAGTATAGTGAATCCAGAGTGTGTGCATAGTTTAGTGAATGCAGAGTGTGTGTTAGTGTGTAATAAATGCAGAGTGTGTGTTAGGGTGTAGTGAATGCAGAGTGTGTCAGTGTAATGAATGTAGTGTGTGTAAATTTGTAGTGAATGCAGAGTGTCGTAGTGTAGTGAATGCAGAGTGTGTTAATGTGTAGTGAATGCAGAGAGTGTGTTAGTGTGTAGCGGATGCAGAGTGTGTGTTAGTGTAGTGAATGCAGCGTGTGTCAGTATAGTGGATGCAGTGAGTGTGTTAGTGTGTAGTATATGCAGAGTGCATGATGTATTAGTGAATTCAGTGTGTATTGTATTAGTTTATTAATGTATGCAGTCTGTGTTGTATTAGTGCATGCAGTGTGTGTTGTGTTAGTGTATGCAGTGTGTGTTGTGTTACTGTATGCAGTGTGTGTGTTAGTGTATGCAGTGTGTGTTGTGTCAGTGTATGTAGTGTGTGTGTGTGTGTTGTGTCAGTGTATGTAGTGTGTGTGTGTGTGTTGTGTCAGTGTATGAAGTGTGTGTGTTGTGTTAGTGTATGCAGTGTGTGTGTGTGTGTGTTGTGTTAGTGTATGCAGTGTGTGTGTGTTGTGTCAGTGTATGCAGTGTGTGTGTGTGTGTTGTGTTAGTGTATGCAGTATATGTGTTGTGAATGTAGTGTGTGTGTGTGTGTGTGGTGTTAGTGTATGCAGTGTGTGTGTTGTGTATGTTGTATGTGTGTTGTGTTAGTGTATGCAGTGTGTGTGTGTGTTGTGTTAGTGTATGCAGTGTGTGTGTGTTGTGTCAGTGTATGCAGTGGGTTGTGTCAGTGTATGCAGAGTGTGTGTTGTGTCAGTGTATGTAGTGTGTGTCAGTGTATGTAGTGTGTGTTGTGTCAGTGTATGCAGTGTGTGTGTGGTGTCAGTGTATGCAGTGTGTGTGTTGTGTTAGTGTATGTAGTGTGTGTGTGTAAATGTGCAATCTGGGGGGGAGGGGGAGGTGGAGGAAGGGGCATTTTCACAAAGATTTTTTATTTATTTTTAAAATTTAATTAAATTGTTTCTCCCGCCTCCCAGCTTACCTGTGTCCAGGGAGGGGGAGATTCCATGATCCCTGGTGGTCCGGTGGGGGGCCCCCGGCTCCCTGTTACCGCAGAGGGGGCCCAGGCAGCACACTGCTTCTTCTCTTCTCTCCTCCAATAACTCTTGCGAGACCCGCGGAGCATTGCCATGGCAACCGGGTCTCGCGAGAGTTATTATAAGAGAGAAGAGAGGAGAAGCTGTGTGCTGCCTGGGCCCACTCTGCGGTAACAGGGAGCCGGGGGGCCCGCGGTTGCACACATAGATCGCGATATTCGCTATCTATGTGTGCAGAGAGGGAAAGTGGGGCCCAGGACTGCCAGAGCAGTCCGGGCCCCCTAGGGCCGCCGGGTCCGTGACAACCGTCATGGTTGTCATCCCCTGATGGCGGCCCTGGTTGTAGGGTTTCGAATAGATAGGTCCATCGAACCCTGTCGAAGGCCTTCTCTGCATCTGTTGACAACAGGAGAAGGCCTCTCTTGTCCCCTCCCCTCCCATGCATGAGGGCCAGTGTTCGAATAGTGTTGTCTCTTGCTTCGCGTCCCATTACGAATCCCACTTGTTCAGGGTAGACCAATGAAGGGATATGGGTCATCAGCCGCGTCGCCAGGATTTTGGAGAGTAACTTTATGTCACAGTTTATAAGCGAAATCGGTCTGTAATTGCCGCAATATTCGCTATCCTTGCCTTCCTTGGGGATGATAGTGATATGGGCTGTCAGGGCTTGTTTGGGAATGTGGTGGCCTTCCCTTATTGCATTGAATGCCTCCACCATCGGAGGGTAGAGGTCTTCTGCATAGTATTTGTAGTATCTTGTTGGGAGTCCATCCGGCCCCGGGCTCTTGCCCAATTTAGTTTGCTTGAGTGCCTGTGCGAGTTCCTCCAGTGTAACTGGGTAATCTATTTGCATGGATATCTCCCTATCTAGAGTCGGCAGGGGGTGTTTTGCGAGATATGTCCGAATTGCCTCCTTTATTTGCGCCTTCGCCGTTTCGGTTTGTGGTTGAGGCAGGGTATATAGATCTTGGTAGTAACCTCTGTGAAATCTCGTAGGTTACGAAACGTATGTCGGAGAAAGCGGCCGTGTTGTGTGTGTGGGGCGTATATGTTTGCAAATGTATATTGCTGGCCCGCTATATCTCCTTTGAGAAACAGAAATTTACCCTCTCTATCAGACATGCGCCCCCCCCCCTCCTGGAACGGCACCCCCCTATATATGAGAATCGCTGTGCCCCGAGATTTTCCTCCCTGGTAATCACTGTAATAGCCCGTCGGATAGTGGTGGTTGGTCAGTTTTGGTCTGTCTCCTTCTCTAAAATGTGTTTCTTGAATCATGACAATAGAGGCTCTTCTTGTGTGAAAGTCCCTCAGGGCCCCTGTCCGTTTTTCTGGTTGGTTTAGTCCCTTCGCATTGATCGTGATTATACGTAGGTGTTCTGGCGTCAGTGCCATGTCATTTGGGCAGTGTCCTCGGGGAGGGGGGTGCTGAAGGTATGGTATCTGCGGTAGTTTACGTCCAATATCCCCTAGTTTCAGGTGGATGAATTGCAGTCGGTTCTGTGTGGGTAGTGCGGGAGGGTGGGGGGGTGGGAGAGGAGTGGGTAAAGGTGGGAGGTAAGTGTAGGGATCAGTGGTGGAGGTTATTCTGTACCTCCCGAACTACCTTCACTACCAGGTGACGGTAAGGTGTAGGCTTCGGGGAGCTGTGACTCACGGTACCCCCTGTGGTTTCGCTCACCTTCGGGTAATGACCCTGCCTATGAGGCGGTGGGAGGACTACCGGGTGTCCTCTATGGTCTAAGGTAGATGTCTCAGATGTCTCCAGATGTCCAGAGGGGCTTAACCCCAAGTGAAAACAGAACAACAACAATTAAATATGCAAAGCAGTCTCAATGTGAAAGTGAGACTACCTGCATAGTCTGGAAATATATACAGCGCGGTAGAGTCAAAATCCAAAATCTGACTATCAAAATAATATGGTCAAAATACCCCTATCAAATAAAGTATATACAGGTGATCCTACAATCCCTTGCCAGTCCAGAGTGCTATAGCTAAGGAGATAATTGTGCTTAATCAGTATCCTCACTCAGCCCTAGTAATAAGCTTTATTGTGATCTGCTATAGGGATATGAGTGTCAAATAGCTAAATCTCCATAGTCTAAACACCCTAGGAAATGTCAATGTTAGAGTAAATAGAGGCTCAAAAATTGAGCAATGTCCATTACAGAGAGAGAGATAGAAATTAGTAGAAAAATGAAGCATCAGTCAAAATCAGACTGATAATTAAAATTAAAAAAGCCTCTCTAAAAAGGCTCGGACGTCTTTCGGTCCGCCCATGTAAGCATGATGGGTGGAGCTAAGTGGGGATGACGCTTTGGCCCCGCCCACATAGGGTAGTGTAAGACGCGTCGCGTGTCGGACATGTCAGGTGGCAGTGATGTCACGTGACGGGCGTCACGTGACGCGCGGCACGGAGGGTCATGTGACAGGTCTCGGACTCATCCACAATCACCACGTAATACGTGGTTGAAGCTGCTGTAGTCTGATAACCAGGATATCACATACAGCTGTGAACACACACCCCCTATACTTCATTGGCCACAAGGTATTCAGGTTTTCTGGCATTTGGGGTATTTAAGAGACTTCCTATCAGTCTTATGTTGGCCCCTGACGAAGGTGCATCTCCTAAGCACCGAAACGTACGTTGGGCTTTTTTTCCTGCACTGGGCACTGGTGTTTGTAGCACCATGATCACCACTTAATTTATTTCCTTTTTTTCTTTCCTTTGCCTGTCTAGTTAGTTTTACAGGGAGAGAGGCTTTTTTAATTTTAATTATCAGTCTGATTTTGACTGATGCTTCATTTTTCTACTAATTTCTATCTCTCTCTCTGTAATGGACATTGCTCAATTTTTGAGACTCTATTTACTCTAACATTGACATTTCCTAGGGTGTTTAGACTATGGAGATTTAGCTATTTGACACTCATATCCCTATAGCAGATCACAATAAAGCTTATTACTAGGGCTGAGTGAGGATACTGATTAAGCACAATTATCTCCTTAGCTATAGCACTCTGGACTGGCAAGGGATTGTAGGATCACCTGTATATACTTTATTTGATAGGGGTATTTTGACCATATTATTTTGATAGTCAGATTTTGGATTTTGACTCTACCGCGCTGTATATATTTCCAGACTATGCAGGTAGTCTCACTTTCACACTGAGACTGCTTTGCATATTTAATTGTTGTTGTTCTGTTTTCACTTGGGGTAAGCCCCTCTGAGACATCTGGAGTCTCATATCGGTACATTTGTTCTTGTGTGACACCTGTAACCACTGCCCTTCTTTGGAGAACTAGGGGTGGTGTGCACGGATGCTACACAGGGACATAGAACTTTTGGTTCTTTACTTTTTTTCTGTTATTAATTTGGTTTCAATACCACAGTACCGTTCTTGTATACCATGGCCAGTTTTTTATTTGATAAATCTAATAGAGACGTCTGGTGTAGAGACACGGACAAAGTCTTTTCAGTACAGGACCTCACAAGTCTTATAGATAGCGATAAATCATTTAATCATTTAATCGTTTGACTAACTTATTCCAACAACAGATTAAAACAGGGTGGGAAATTGCATCTCTGGACAACTATTTTAAAAAAGACCTAATTCCGAGGGGATTAAGGGTACAAAATATACCAGCATCACACATTGAGGAGGAAGAATTTACAAAAGAGTGGGAGGAAGCTGCAGGCATATGCTCCAAAAGGTTTATGGAAATCCTTTGTAAATTCGAAACTAAAAGATTAGAAAGGGTTAATAAAGAAGTGGATTAGCAGATAAACAGGATTGCAGCCTTTAAAGATGAACCCAATTTCGAATCATTAGAGACAAAACTAAAGAACAATTTGGACAGATTCCAACAAAACATTAAGATCCGAAAACATTCCAAGTTTATTAGAGATAATAATGACTTTAAGAGTGGAAATGTATATAGGAAGAACAGGAACCCTAGAAGGAGTTTTTCTGAACCAATTTCGACATCAGAATACGAGACGAGTGGCTCAGATTCAGAATCCTCTAAATCTAGCACTTCTGTCCCATCAGAAAGAAACTCCAAAAGTACAGAGGCAGACCACCTCAACAATTCAGAAGAAAAAGATATTAGATAAGACCCCTGTAAACAATCAGATCATTAACTTGTCCTCCTACACTCCGACTAAAACAGAGCTACAGGTTCTACAGCGGGGTATGTCCTTTGTCCCAGTTTCAAGCTTTGACAAGTTTAGTTGGACAAAGGACATACACCTCTTTGCCAGAAAACTGGCCCTGTATAAATTTCATCGTATGAAAGATGAAAAAAGGGCAAAAGATCTAGGATTACAAGTCTCCGACATGGGTGCACTAGATATTCTGGTTGATCTACTGATCTCTAATGATGAACCTGATGTAAGATACCCCCTTTTACACATCTAAAGAAGAAAAGCCTGTTCACCCCACACTTAGTGGACTTTAAATACATAGACCTATTTGTGGAGCTGACATGCAACGAAATTGACAAAATCAATTCGAAAGACTTACCAATCCAGCCTAACAGCAACATCTCCCCTCAAGAAAATATCTCTCTTAAAAAACTTAAAGAACTGGATGAGGTAATCTTTAAACCTTCGGATAAAGGGGGCAATACAGTCTTTCTCAATAAACCTGACTATGTATCTATGGTACATAGATTAATTGGGGATAGTAACACATATGAAGTTTTAAAGGGCGACCCCACTAAAAAATACCTGGCCGAATTAAAAATAATTCTTGATTCGGCATTGTCCCGATCCTTAATATCTAAGGAAGAGTATAACTTCATGTTTGTTAAAAATCCAGTCACTGCCACATTCTATGCACTCCCAAAAGTACATAAACAGCAACCGGTACTAAATGGGAGACCTATAGTCTCTGGCAGAGGGAATCTGACCCAAAACATTAGTCTCTATGTTGATCAGATCCTGAGGAAACTGGTATTTCAACTTCCTTCATATCTAAAAGATACAAAGCATACACTAAACATCATTGAAGGAATTAAAATCAGTGGCGATGCTATCTTATGCAGCCTCGATGTGGAGAGCTTGTATAGCTCAATTCCACATGAGGTTGCCTTACAACATATGAAAGCAATTCTGGATAGCAAACCAGTAGTTTCACTACAACACAATAAATTTGTCCAAGATTTGATGCAGTTCATTCTAACGCATAATCACTTTATCTTCCAGGGAAAATACTACCACCAGGTGAGGGGCACGGCGATGGGGACGGCTTGTGCCCCATCGTATGCCAACCTTCACCTGGGATGGTGGGAGACCACAATGGTATTCACTGAACATATGGTAAAATACACAAAGCATATTAAAATATGGAAAAGATACATCGATGATGTATTAATCATATGGACAGACACCTCTGACCTGTTTCTGGAATTCGTTCACATTCTCAATTCCAATAATATTAATCTAAAATTGACAAGTGAAATTGGCGGTAATAGAATTAATTTTCTAGATCTCACCATCTCACTAACAGACGAAGGGCTCCTCACCTCTACCCTGTTTCGCAAACCAACGGCAACCAATAACTTACTGCATTGGACAAGCCACCATCCCCCCTCCCTAAAGAAAGGGATCCCAACTGGTCAGTACTTGCGTCTCAGACGCAATTGTTCTACCCTTGACGACTTCAAACTAAAAGCCAAGGTCTTACAACACCAATTTAAACAAAAGGGATACCCGAATAGATGCTTAAAGAATGCATACAAACGGGCTCTTCTGTCGGACCGTAAGGACCTGTTGGGTGAACATAATTCAGGGGTATCACAGGAAGTTATAAGATGCATAGGGAATTTTGATGCCGGCTGGCACCAAATTATGCAAATCTTAACCTTCTACATCAGGACCCACATCTACACAAGGTAATTACATCTAAGGCCTCTGTGACAGCAAGAAGGGGACACAATATTAAGGATATCTTGGTCCCTAGCCATCTAACAAGCGCACCGCAGAAAACATCATGGCTAAAGTCTCCAGTTTTAGGGACATATCAATGTGGGAAATGTAAGGCGTGCAGGTTTATCCGTCTACCCTCTAAAACATTCTCAGACTCCCTTGGAACACAGGAATTCAGAGTAAAAAACTTTTTTAACTGTCAGTCCAAGGGTCTTATATATCTGCTCTCCTGCTCATGT
Organism: Pelobates fuscus; assembly: GCF_036172605.1. Lineage (NCBI taxonomy): Eukaryota > Metazoa > Chordata > Amphibia > Anura > Pelobatidae > Pelobates > Pelobates fuscus. The sequence goes on from NC_086321.1 coordinate 140,413,984, forward strand.
AAAAAACTCTATGTGGGAAAAACCTTCCGGCCCTTTAAACTCAGAATACGGGAACATGTCAACTCAGTTAACCCTAGAAGACAAATTGACACTCCAGTCTCTAAACATTTGAAACTGTACCACGATGGTTCACCTGAAGGGATCAGATTCAGTGGCATTGAAAGGGTTACACTGGGACCAAGAGGTGGGGATCTGGATAAGAAGTTACTCCAAAGGGAGAGCTTCTGGATTTATAAGCTTAAGACCCTGTCTCCCTCTGGCCTAAATGAGGGTTTCTCATATACACCTTTCATCTCAGACCTTTGACACCGTAGAGACATATTGACTTACCTGTGTCCCTATTCCTTGCACGTTATGTATGTACATGTGTACTTCGTTAGACACTATTAATTGGCCTGATATACTTGTAAATTTGTAAATATAGCGTGTGTTTTGTTTCATAATGTGTATATATTATAATTTATTTATTTCTTTTTTATTATATTGGATTACTATTCTATATCATTCTGACATGAATGCCACAGAATGACCACCATACCTAGAATGCCATCTGGCATAAGAAGATGGATGTACAATCTCCATAATATCTATACCTTTATATATCTGCATTGGCTTGCAGCTGGCTGTTTACATCTCCTAATGTCTCTTTTAAATGCTTTGGGGTATACCCACATTAGGTAACTACTATCATCTAGTTTCTCTTGGATATAGGTATATATTAAATATAGTAAGGGGTACATATGGGCTGGATATACCACTTCATTGGACATTCTTGCCTGTGTTGTCACATATATATATAGACTTGTTTATCTCCCCTGCATCATTACATCCTCATTTATATGTATCTTTGCATTATCATGATTAACTACTGTACATTCTTTAGAGACCGGATACTTTACCAATTACATTACATTGACATACTCTTTATAGGTTTTGGTAAGGTATGGACATGTATATATATGCACATATATACACGATGGGCACTTCTGGCTCGTCTTTATTTATATATATTTCAGCTTGGCTCGGACGTCTTTCGGTCCGCCCATGTAAGCATGATGGGTGGAGCTAAGTGGGGATGACGCTTTGGCCCCGCCCACATATGGTAGTGTAAGACGCGTCGCGTGACGTCACGTGACGGGCGTCACGTGACGCGCGGCACGGAGGGTCATGTGACAGGTCTCGGACTCATCCACAATCACCACGTAATACGTGGTTGAAGCTGCTGTAGTCTGATAACCAGGATATCACATACAGCTGTGAACACACACCCCCACACTTCATTGGCCACAAGGTATTCAGGTTTTCTGGCATTTGGGGTATTTAAGAGACTTCCTATCAGTCTTATGTTGGCCCCTGACGAAGGTGCATCTCCTAAGCACCGAAACGTACGTTGGGTGTTTTTTCCTGGACTGGGCACTGGTGTTTGTAGCACCATGATCACCACTTAATTTATTTCCTTTTTTTCTTTCCTTTGCCTGTCTAGTTAGTTTTACAGGGAGAGAGGCTTTTTTAATTTTAATTATCAGTCTGATTTTGACTGATGCTTCATTTTTCTACTAATTTCTATCTCTCTCTCTGTAATGGACATTGCTCAATTTTTGAGACTCTATTTGTAACGGACCACCTGGCACCCCGACTGAGTACCTCCGTTAATGGATGCTCCTAGTGCTTCCTGAGGGCTCCAAGCACTCTGGCAGACACCATAATCACCGAATCCAAGAAACCTTTAAATTCTCCCAAGCGTATGAATGCTGTAGACCATTGAATAGGAACCATACGAATAGGCTTGTACCCCTAGCAGTCAACTGGAACAGCATACAATAAATCCTTCCCCCAATAATGAGACGACACATCACTTTGAGGTTAAAACAGGAACTCTGGACTGGCTCATCCAGCCTGGCTTTTATTACACTAATCCACATACAGGCCACACCCAGGGGGAGGCATAAAATAACCAATCACATACATGGTTCAGCCCACACATCCCCTCCCCTCAGATAACATTAAACTCAATTATCCGGTACACACTTTTCCCCAATTCCTGGATGTACCCCAAAAACCGGGGGTACACCTTTAAATCCAGCATTGCTGAACAGCCCTTATTCAGGGGGACAACATATTCAAAATTCAAGTAATTCGGATGAACGGTTCGGGAGATATGGGGTTCCAAAGATTTGACCGACCGCATGGGTAAAGTATCCGAAAACAGTTCCATGCATTTTGGCCCTGCGGTCGGTCACAAACAAGGGAATGGAAACAGGCGAATTGCCTGTGTTATAGAGCCTGGAGAGGGTTTGAATGAATTCCCTTGTTTGTGGGGTTCTTTCTACCGAACGGCGGGTCATTCGGTAGTTTCCATACGAATTTCTGGAAGTATGGAGGTCTCAGCGGTGTTTGCCTAGTCAAGTGTCCGATTTTAGTTCCAGACACTCGACGGCAAAACACCGCTGTTCGGTAGTTTAAGATGGCCGCCGCCACGTGTTTGTTTCCCGAATGGCGGCCACCCAGAGGACAAAGAATACATTACACTGATTGCCAATTACCCGTTTGCAACATTGTTGCAAACTGTAATTGGAGGCACACTTATTCCTGGGTGGTCTGGTTGTTCGGTAGTTTCACTCAATATAATGAATGGAGTGATTCTACCGAACAATCAGTGAATGCTGCATACATATCCCAGGTTAAACTTAACACACAAATACACATATAATATTACAGGCAGTACACTAGAATATGTAGCACAGTCTTAAAGGGACAGTAGTCCCAAAAGTCCCAATATGTCCATAGATGCTGTTAAAAGGGCCAGTAGCAGCAATATACAGTACAATATGCCCCAAATAACCCAGGGGCCATAGTCAGTAGGTAGGAGGCTAGCAAACAGGCTTCTCCAGGGCCCAGTGGCGAGGTTGGTTTCGCCACATTTCTCCCCTTTTCCAAACATACTAACAGGGTACCTGACCTCTTGCCGGTCAGTGCCCTTGTTAGTCCAGCAGCCCACCCACAAAACAGAAACAGCAGTACAGTCCACCCACAATGAATGGTTACTACACCTGAGTAATGGAAAAACTTGTCCAGGTCCAGGTGCCTCACCCCGGCTGTGTGGGGGACTGGTAGGCTGTTTTGGTGGGTTGCTGAGTGGGCAGAGACCAGCGGTACTCTGCCCTGGTGCCAGCACTACTACAGGAGTAGTCTGGTTGGAGCCTGGTTGCTGGAGACCGACTGTCTCCCCTTTAGCTGCGCAGCTCTGCTGCTGGAGACCGACTGTCTCCCCTTGAGTTACACAGCTCTGCTGCTGGAGACCGACTGTCTCCCCTTTAGTTACACAGCTCTGCTGCTGGAGACAGACTGTCTCCCCTTTGGCTAAACAGCCCTGTTGTGGGGGGGCAGGACCGACCGTCCCTACCCCCTGTGCTGGAAGTGCAGAGACCACGGTCCCATCTGCACAGGTGTGGGGCTTACAGTCTCCCCCTGGTACATTAAGCTGCCGCTGGGGAGAGGTGGTAACCAGCTCTTCTCCCATTAGAACACTCTGCCCATTGATGATCTGCCGCTGGGGAGAGGTGGTAACAATCTCCTCTCCCATTAGAACACTCTGCCCATTGATGATCTGCCGCTGGGGAGAGGAGGTAACAATCTCCTCTCCCATGCCTACTTTCAGTCTTTGTGGAGGGAGACCGACTGTCTCTCCTCCCAATTCAGTGTCCTGCTGCTGGGGAATAGAGACTGGGCTCTCTATTCCCAAAAAATCACGCTGCTGCTGGGGGGTAGGACCAACTACCTCTGCCCCCTGTAACTCAGCCTTCCGCTGGGGAGGGAGGACGCTGCTCTCCTCTCCCTGCACTTCACACTGCCTTCCCGGTATATCACTCTGCTGCTGGGGGGTAGGACCAACTACCTCTGCCCCCTGTAACTCAGCCTGCCGCTGGGGAATGGAGACTGAGCTCCCAATTCCCAACAAATCACACTGCCGCTGGGGAGGGAGGACGGCCCCTTCAGCTCCCTGTAGCTTGGGCGCAGAGACCACGGTCCCATCTGCGCTGGTGAGGGGCTTACTGTCTCCCCTTGGTGAGCTGTGCTGCCGCTGGGGAGAGGGAATAACAAACTCCTCTCCCTTACACACCTTCAACCGCTGGGTAGAGGGGATAACAGGCTCCTCTCCCTGTACCGTAGACTGCCGCTGGGGAGCAAGAACGGCACCTTCAGCTCCCTGTAACACACACTGCCGCTGGGGATCTGGGCCAACTGCCCAGCATCCCTGTAGGGCCGGTAGAGAGACCGCAGTCCCATCTCCACCTGCCATTGGTGGGTCTTCCCAGGACCAATCCGTGAGGCCCCTCAACATTTGTGAGTAAGGGCCACCTGCTTCCCCACCTGGCAACTCTGGCTGCTGCTGGGGATCTGGGCCGGCTGCCCAGCATCCCGGTGGAGTGACCTTGGTCCCATCTCTACCTGCCTGTTGTGGTTCCTCACAGGACCAGTCTATGAGGACCCCCACTTCGGGTTCCTCCCGCCGCCTCAGGGAAAGACGGCTAACCTCCTCGGATGCAGCCTCTACCCGGCTGCTGTAACGCTCCTGCTGCTGAGCATACTTCCTCTCTTTTGCCAACCGGAATTCTCGGTCCAGCCTTGTGTTTCGCTCGGCCATGACCTGGTTCCAGATCACCCGGCGTGTCTCCATGGGTATATCATCCCCATACTCAGCCACTCGCCGCCTCACCTCGGCCAGCCAATCATCTCCAGAGCCAGAACCTTCCATACTTGTCTGCTCCCAGGGGCGCTGCACGACTGCTAGCGTTGCCCTCAATTTGTAAATCCAAACGAACTGTGTCTCCGAGCTGCTTTACCTCACACTAGGACGGCATCCCACCGCTTGCCACCAATGTAACGGACCACCTGGCACCCCGACTGAGTACCTCCGTTAATGGATGCTCCTAGTGCTTCCTGAGGGCTCCAAGCACTCTGGCAGACACCATAATCACCGAATCCAAGAAACCTTTAAATTCTCCCAAGCGTATGAATGCTGTAGACCATTGAATAGGAACCATACGAATAGGCTTGTACCCCTAGCAGTCAACTGGAACAGCATACAATAAATCCTTCCCCCAATAATGAGACGACACATCACTTTGAGGTTAAAACAGGAACTCTGGACTGGCTCATCCAGCCTGGCTTTTATTACACTAATCCACATACAGGCCACACCCAGGGGGAGGCATAAAATAACCAATCACATACATGGTTCAGCCCACACATCCCCTCCCCTCAGATAACATTAAACTCAATTATCCGGTACACACTTTTCCCCAATTCCTGGATGTACCCCAAAAACCGGGGATACACCTTTAAATCCAGCATTGCTGAACAGCCCTTATTCAGGGGGACAACATATTCAAAATTCAAGTAATTCGGATGAACGGTTCGGGAGATATGGGGTTCCAAAGATTTGACCGACCGCATGGGTAAAGTATCCGAAAACAGTTCCATTCATTTTGGCCCTGCGGTCGGTCACAAACAAGGGAATGGAAACAGGCGAATTGCCTGTGTTATAGAGCCTGGAGAGGGTTTGAATGAATTCCCTTGTTTGTGGGGTTCTTTCTACCGAACGGCGGGTCATTCGGTAGTTTCCATACGAATTTCTGGAAGTATGGAGGTCTCAGCGGTGTTTGCCTAGTCAAGTGTCCGATTTTAGTTCCAGACACTCGACGGCAAAACACCGCTGTTCGGTAGTTTAAGATGGCCGCCGCCACGTGTTTGTTTCCCGAATGGCGGCCACCCAGAGGACAAAGAATACATTACACTGATTGCCAATTACCCGTTTGCAACATTGTTGCAAACTGTAATTGGAGGCACACTTATTCCTGGGTGGTCTGGTTGTTCGGTAGTTTCACTCAATATAATGAATGGAGTGATTCTACCGAACAATCAGTGAATGCTGCATACATATCCCAGGTTAAACTTAACACACAAATACACATATAATATTACAGGCAGTACACTAGAATATGTAGCACAGTCTTAAAGGGACAGTAGTCCCAAAAGTCCCAATATGTCCATAGATGCTGTTAAAAGGGCCAGTAGCAGCAATATACAGTACAATATGCCCCAAATAACCCAGGGGCCATAGTCAGTAGGTAGGAGGCTAGCAAACAGGCTTCTCCAGGGCCCAGTGGCGAGGTTGGTTTCGCCACACTATTTACTCTAACATTGACATTTCCTAGGGTGTTTAGACTATGGAGATTTAGCTATTTGACACTCATATCCCTATAGCAGATCACAATAAAGCTTATTACTAGGGCTGAGTGAGGATACTTATTAAGCACAATTATCTCCTTAGCTATAGCACTCTGGACTGGCAAGGGATTGTAGGATCACCTGTATATACTTTATTTGATAGGGGTATTTTGACCATATTATTTTGATAGTCAGATTTTGGATTTTGACTCTACCGCGCTGTATATATTTCCAGACTATGCAGGTAGTCTCACTTTCACACTGAGACTGCTTTGCATATTTAATTGTTTTTGTTATATTATTAACAGTATTCTGAGACTGTGGAATAAAATTAAAAAGGACTTTCAAATAGAATATAGATTGTTTCCCTTTTTACCTATGGAGGTGATCTTGGGGAATATTGAGGATATTAATATTAGCAAATGGATACAGAAGGGAATTCAGACTATTCAAGATTGTATAGACAAAAAGGAAATTAAGCCTTTTAACCAGTTACAAACAGAGTTTGGTATTGACAGTAAGGATATTTTTACATATTTAAGAATTAAATTCTATCTGGGGAAATGTTTGGAATTTCAAGTAGATAACACTATGAATAACTTAAAAAATATTTAATCTCAGATTGAAAGGACATATAACTAGATGTTATGAATTTCTAAAAGACTCTCAGAAGATCTATGGGAAAATCACTTAAATACCAAAATTACGGATCAAGATATGATAAGGGCGATAGTCAAGGTGAATAAATCGGTACATTGCCTGAATATAGTAAAGAATTTCTACAAGCTCGTAAATAGATGGTATATGGTCCCTGAAAAATTGGCTAAAATATACAAAGATCAGCATAACAAATGCTGGAGATGTGAATCAGGAAAATGAGATTATCTCCACATATGGTGGATATGCAAACAATTGAGTAAGGTATTTATGAACAGATTCACGTTATATGTCAGGTATATATAAATTTCACACCACAGAGCTTTTTGCTACACCAGGGATGGCCCACTATGCCGAATGAAAAAAAGTATGTTAATAATACACATTCTGATGGCAGATAAGATAGTGCTGGCAAGGCACTGGAAAAGTAATAAGGTACTAGAGTGGAATGAAATTAAAAATCAATCAATATATAAATGTAAAATGGAAATCGGAATAATTCAAAGGAATTCAGTTGGACTGATGCAAATTAATAGATGGATAAAAATTGTGGAAAAGCTCCTAGTCAGTAATTAATATTTACAGTAAACATGGTATGTGATGCCCCCGTCGTGTGAATGGGCCCCCGAGAGGAATATGCTGTAATGGATGGGTCTACGTGGGAAGCAACTGAAGATCTAGACATATACAATGAGTGATTAACAAATGTTATTCCCAGGGGCCAATGAATGTGTAAGAGAGTGATTTTGTTTTTGGATGTATTTTAATTCTGCAACACATGTGATCTACAGATTTTTAATTTTTATTATTTCCTTCTCTAGCATTTAAGTAAATTAACTGTATTTGATTACATGTACCGCAACTTGAAGTACTGTTTATATTGATGTATGAAGAGAAATAAATAAAAAAATATATATATATATATATATATATATATATATATATATATATATATATATATATATAAAAAATCATACCAGCAATGGGCATGCTGTTAAGCTGAATGTGCTCAGCTGACACTCTCAGCCAATCATATCTTTACATTGCTTCTCAAGCAAATACTTCCTCATTAGCCCAAGTAGCAATGAGGTGATTAGCTGATAGGTACTCTTGTTTAGAATTAAAACATTAAAAGGGTTAACACTGAATGGATGGAGGGGGGTGTGAGGTTCACATTGGATACTGTGCCTACTTGCCCAGTGCCACCACTCATATCTGTTTTAACAATTGGTTAAGCTTTACATTTAAAATAAATATTTTTTTCACTGTAATAGAAGAGCAGTTGCCTGCCTGCCAGCTTCTGTGTGAGGTTCACATTGGATACTGTGCCTACTTGCCCCGTGCCACCACTCATATCTGTTTTAACAATTGGTTAAGCTTTACATTTAAAATAAATATTTTTTTCACTGTAATAGAATAGCAGTTGCCTGCCTGCCAGCTTCTGTGTGAGGTTCACATTGGATACTGTGCCTACTTGCCCAGTGCCACCACTCATATCTGTTTTAACAATTGGTTAAGCTTTACATTTAAAATAAATATTTTTTTTCACTGTAATAGAAGAGCAGTTGCCTGCCTGCCAGCTTCTGTGTGAGGTTCACATTGGATACTGTGCCTACTTGCCCAGTGCCACCACTCATATCTGTTTTAACAATTGGTTAAGCTTTACATTTAAAATAAATATTTTTTTTTTCACTGTAATAGAAGAGCAGTTACCTGCCTGCCAGCTTCTGTGTGAGGTTCACATTGGATACTGTGCCTACTTGCCCAGTGCCACCACTCATATCTGTTTTAACAATTGGTTAAGCTTTACATTTAAAATAAATATTTTTTTTTCACTGTAATAGAAGAGCAGTTAGTTGTCTGCAAGCGTCTGGGTGTCAGGCCTACTTCAGCGTGTGCTCTGCAGACCTGTGCCAGCGTGCTTTGACAGTTGCCACTCATATCTGGTGTCTCTATAGCGTGCTTTTACAACCAAAATTTTGTTTCCACTGTAATAGAAGAGCAGTTCCCTGCCTGCCAGCTTATGTGTGAGGTTCACATTGGATACTGTGCCTACTTGCCCAGTGCCACCACTCATATCTGTTTTAACAATTGGTTAAGCTTTACATTTAAAATAAATATTTTTTTTTTCACTGTAATAGAAGAGCAGTTGCCTGCCTGCCAGCTTCTGTGTGAGGTTCACATTGGATACTGTGCTTACTTGCCCAGTGCCACCACTCATATCTGTTTTAACAATTGGTTAAGCTTTACATTTAAAATAAATATTTTTTTTTCACTGTAATAGAAGAGCAGTTGCCTGCCTGCCAGCTTCTGTGTCAGGTTGGATGCCTTGCCCATTTGCACAGTCAGTGCCACCACTCATATCTGTTTTAACAATAGCTTAAGCTTTAGATTTTAAAGAAATCATTTTTTTTCACTGTAATAGAAGATCAGTTAGTTGTCTGCAAGCCTCTGGGTGTCAGGCCTACTTCAGCGTGTGCTCTGTAGACCTGTTCCAGCGTGCTTTGACAGTTGCCAATCATATTTGGTGTCTCTATAGCGTGCTTTTAAAACCAAAATTTGTTTTTCACTGTTATAGATTGAATAGCAGTTACTTGTCTTCAAGCGGGTGTCTCAGGCCTACAGTGTGTGCTCTGCAGAACTGTTCCAGTGCACATTGCCAATCATATCTGGTGTCTCTATAGCGTGCTTTTAAAACCAAAATTTGTTTTTCACTGTTATAGATTGAATAGCAGTTACTTGTCTTCAAACGGGTGTCTCAGGCCTACAGTGTGTGCTCTGCAGAACTGTTCCAGTGCACATTGCCAATCATATCTGGTGTCTCTATAGCGTGCTTTTAAAACCAAAATTTGTTTTTCACTGTTATAGATTGAATAGCAGTTACTTGTCTTCAAGCGGGTGTCTCAGGCCTACAGTGTGTGCTCTGCAGAACTGTTCCAGTGCACATTGCCAATCATATCTGGTGTCTCTATAGCGTGCTTTTAAAACCAAAATTTGTTTTTCACTGTTATAGATTGAATAGCAGTTACTTGTCTTCAAGCGGCTCTGTCAGTCCTTCCTTCAGCGTGTGCTCTGCAGAACTGTTCCAGTGCACATTGCCAATCATATCTGGTGTCTCTATAGCGTGCTTTTAAAACCAAAATTTATTTTTCACTGTTATAGATTGAATAGCAGTTACTTGTCTTCAAGCGGGTGTCTCAGGCCTACAGTGTGTGCTCTGCAGAACTGTTACAGTTCACATTGCCAATCATATCTGGTCTCACAGTAGCTTGCACGCATAGTACCACTAATCCCCCAAAAAATGACAGGCAGAGGCAGGCCACCCCGCAGGGGCCGTCGTGGTCGTGGTGTTGTGATTCCCTTTTGCCCTAGAATAATGCCCAGTTTTCAGAAGCCACGTACCCTGAACTTGAAAAGTTCTGAGGACTTAGTTGACTGGCTAACACAGGACACCCAATCTTGTACAGCCTCCGCTCGGAACCTTGACGCACCATCCTCCTCCAGCTTAGCTTCAGGCACCTCTCAAGATACCACTCACCCGCCTGCCGCCACCACCAGAACTAGCACGACAGCCGCTTTACTTGGTATGTCAGAGGAGTTATTCACACACCCGTTTGAAGAAATGAGTGATGCGCAACCATTATTGCTAGAGGATGTAGATAACAGGGATATGTCTCAGGCAGGCAGCATTAAACACATGGAGGTACGGTGTGATGATGATGATGTTGTACCCGCTGCTGCTTCCTTTTCTGAGTTGTCAGATACAAGCGAAGCGGTTGATGATGACGATGCGTCCATGGATGTCACGTGGGTGCCCGCTCGGCAAGAAGAAGAACAGGGCGAAAGTTCAGATGGGGAGACAGAGAGGAGGAGGAGACGAGTTGGAAGCAGGGGGGGGTCGTCGCAAGGAGCTAGTGGCACAGTCAGACAGCATGCATCGGCACCCGGGGTCAGCCCGACAGCACGCCAATCAACGCATGCTGTGTCCACCACCAGAATGCCGTCATTGCAGAGCTCAGCAGTGTGGCATTTTTTTTGTGTGTCTGCCTCTGACAACAGCGATGCCATTTGCAACCTGTTTCAAAGGAAACTGAGTCGTGGGAGGTCCAACACCCACCTAGGTACAACTGCTTTGCGTAGGCACATGATCTCACATCACAAACGCCTATGGGATCAACACATGAGTACAAGCAGCACGCCTACTCTAAGCCGCCATCCTCCTCCTGGTCCAGCATCTTCAGCCACGTCAACCACTGCTGTCCTTCTTGCCCCCTCTCAACCATCCGCCACTCTGTCTCCCGCCTTGAGCAGTTCCCGCTCATCTGCCCACAGTCATGTGCCTGTCAAGGACATGTTTGAGCGTAAGAAGCCAATGTCACCAAGTCACCCCCTTGCCCAGCGTCTGACAGCTGGCTTGTCCGAACTATTAGCCCGCCAGCTTTTACCATACAATCTGGTTGAGTCTGAGGCGTTCAAAAAATTTGTAGCTATTGGGACACCGCAGTGGAAGGTACCCGGCTGGAATTTCTTTTCACAAAAGGCAATCCCCAACTTGTACTCGATTGTGCAAAAGGAAGTCATGGCATGTCTGGCACACAGTGTTGGGGCAAGGGTCCATCTGACCCTTGGTCTGCAAAGCATGGTCAGGGCAGGTATATCACCTACACTGCGCATTGGGTAAACCTGCTGACGGCTGACAAGCAAGGAATGCGTGGCATTGCAGAGGAGTTGGTGACACCGCCACGAATTGCAGGCAGTCCTGCTGCCACCTCCTCTACTCCTCCTACTCCATCCTCTTCCATAACCTCCTCGGCTGAGTCCTCTTGTGCCGCTGCTTCTTGCTCCACATCAACGGCACCCCCCCAGCTCCCCAGGTACTATTCCACATCCCGGATACGGCAGTGTCACGCCGTCTTGGGTTTGACTTGCTTGAAAGCAGAGAGTCACACCGGACAAGCACTCCTGTCCGCCCTGAACGCACAGGTGGAAAAGTGGCTGACTCCGCAGCAACTGGATATCGGCAAAGTGGTGTGTGACAACGGAAAAAATTTGATAGCGGCATTGAAGTTGGGCAAGTTGACACATGTGCCGTGCATGGCACATGTGTGTAATCTGATCGTACAACGCTTTGTGCATAAGTACACAGGCTTACAGGACGTCCTGAAGCAGGCCAGGAAGGTTTGTTGCCATTTCAGGCATTCCTACACAGCCATGGCTCACTTTGCCGATATCCAGCGGCGAAACAACATGCCAGTGAGGCGCTTGATTTGCGACAGCCCTACACGTTGGAATTCAACACTCCTAATGTTCGACCGCCTGCTCCAACAAGAAAAAGCTGTTAATGAATATTTGTATGACCGGGGTGCTAGGACAGCCTCTGGGGAGCTGGGAATTTTTTTACCACATTACTGGACGCTCATGCGCAATGCCTGTAGGCTCATGCGTCCTTTTGAGGAGGTGACAAACCTAGTCAGTCGCAACGAAGGCACCATCAGCGATATCATACCATTTGTTTTCTTCATGGAGCGTGCCCTGCGAAGAGTGCTGGATTAGGCTGAAGATGAGCGTGAAGAGGAAGAGGAAGAGTTGTGGTCACCATCACCACCAGAAACAGCCTTATCAGCATCGCTTGCTGGACCTGCGGCAACGCTGGAAGAGGATTGTGAGGAAGAGGAGTCAGAGGAGGATTGTAGCTTTGAGGAGGAGGAGGAGGAGGAGGAGCAAGACCAAACACAACAGGCATCCCATGGTGCTCGTTGTCACCTATCTGGTACCCGTGGTGTTGTACGTGGCTGGGGGGAAGAACATACCTTCAATGACATCAGTGAGGAGGAGGAACGGGAAATGAGTAGCTCGGCATCCAACCTTGTGCAAATGGGGTCTTTCATGCTGTCCTGCCTGTTGATGGACCCTCGTATATAAAGGCTGAAGGAGAACGACCTGTACTGGGTGTCCACGCTACTAGACCCCTGGTATAAGCAGAAAGTGGCGGAAATGTTACCGAATTACAACAAGTCGGAAAGGATGCAGCATTTGCAAAATAAATTAAAAAGTATGCTTTACACAGCGTATAAGGGTGATGCCACAGCACAATGGGAATCTAACAGGGGGAGAGGTGGAAGTCATCCTCCTCCTCCTCCTCCCACGACCACGCCGGCAAGGACAGGACGCTTTAAAGACGTGTTGTTGATGGAGGACATGCGGACCTTTTTAAGTCCTATGCATCGCCACAGCCCTTCGGGATCCACCCTCAGAGAGCGACTCGACCGACAGGTAGCAGACTACCTCGCCTTAACTGCAGATATCGACACTCTGAGGAGCGATGAACCCCTTGACTCCTGGGTGTGCAGGCTTGACCTGTGGCCTGAGCTATCCCAATTTGCGATAGAACTTCTGGCCTGCCCCGCTTCAAGTGTCCTGTCAGAAAGGACCTTCAGTGCAGCAGGAGGTATTGTCACTGAGAAGAGAAGTCGCCTAGGTCAAAAAAGTCTAGATTACCTCACCTTTATTAAGATGAATGAGGGATGGATCCCGAAGGGACTGACACTGGGCGATACATTCGCTTAAAAAAGGCCTGATGAGATGAGCTGCCTTGGGCTAAAAATGGTCCACATGCTGCTGTATTTTAGCTCTGAATGACGTTTGACTTGCGTGACTTATCCGCCACCAACTAGGGTTCAAGCCGCCATGTTTTAGGGCACTTTCTGCCTGTGAAACAAACATCAATTTTTCTGGCCGCTGCTACAGCAGCGGCTGCAACAATACCAAATTTTTCAGGCATGTGTACATGCCTAATTTTTAGGCCCACTGGTGCAGCACTGTGGCTTCAAAAACCAAACCAAAAATTAAAATCCTCCAAGATGGCACCAATATACCAGTGGTCTAAGCATCTTCCCACCTTGGCCTAAAAAGGGGAGGTGATTCAACAATTAAAAATCTCTGCCATTTACACGTCCACTGATAGGAGACGCGGAAGGTATTAAACTGATATGAACAATACTCCACTCCTATCAGTAGGTCCGTCCCATTTTGATTTATGCCCCCCACCCACCGCGCAGGGATGGGGGCCGGGGGGGAGGAAAGTAGGCCCCCCCATTGTGATTTATGCCCCCCACCCACCGCGCAGGGGTGGGGGCCGAGGGGGGGAGGACATTAGGTCACCCCATTGTGATTTATGGCCCCCACCCACCGCGCAGGGGTTGGGGAGGACAGTAGCTCCCCCCAGTGTGTATCATGGGCTTTGAGGACAGGTGTCAATCCATACCTGCCAAGTGACCCTATGTAGGGGGAACAGTCTCTATTCTGCTCTGTGTCAGTGTGTATCATGGTCTCTGTGGACGGGGAACAGTCTCTATTCTGCTCTGTGTCAGTGTGTATCATGGTCTCTGTGGACGGGGAACAGTCTCTATTCTGCTCTGTGTCAGTGTGTATCATGGTCTCTGTGGACGGGGAACAGTCTCTATTCTGCTCTGTGTCAGTGTGTATCATGGATTCTGTGGACAGGGAACAGTCCCTATTCTGCTCTGTGTCAGTGTGTATAAGGGGTTTTGAGGACAGGTGTCAATCCATATCTGCCAAGTGACCCTTTGTAGGGGTAACAGTCCCTATTCTGCTCTGTGTCAGTGTGTATCATGGTCTCTGTTGACAGGGAACAGTCTCTATTCTGCTCTGTGTCAGTGTGTATCAGGGGTTTTGAGGACAGGTGTCAATCCATATCTGCCAAGTGACCCTATGTAGGGGGAACAGTCCCTATTCTGCTCTGTGTCAGTGTGTATCAGGGGTTTTGAGGACAGGTGTCAATCCATATCTGCCAAGTGACCCTATGTAGGGGTAACAGTCCCTATTCTGCTCTGTGTCAGTGTGTATCATGGTCTCTGTGGACAGGGAACAGTCTCTATTCTGCTCTGTGTCAGTGTGTATCAGGGGTTTTGAGGACAGGTGTCAATCCATATCTGCCAAGTGACCCTATGTAGGGGGAACAGTCCCTATTCTGCTCTGTGTCAGTGTTTATCAGGGGTTTTGAGGACAGGTGTTAATCCATATCTGCCAAGTGACCCTATGTAGGGGTAACAGTCCCTATTCTGCTCTGTGTCAGTGTGTATCATGGTCTCTGTGGACAGGGAACAGTCTCTATTCTGCTCTGTGTCAGTGTGTATCAGGGGTTTTGAGGACAGGTGTCAATCCATATCTGCCAAGTGACCCTATGTAGGGGGAACAGTCCCTATTCTGCTCTGTGTCAGTGTGTATCAGGGGTTTTGAGGACAGGTGTCAATCCATATCTGCCAAGTGACCCTATGTAGGGGTAACAGTCCCTATTCTACTCTGTGTCAGTGTGTATCATGGTCTCTGTGGACAGGGAACAGTCTCTATTCTGCTCTGTGTCAGTGTGTATCAGGGGTTTTGAGGACAGGTGTCAATCCATATCTGCCAAGTGACCCTATGTAGGGGGAACAGTCCCTATTCTGCTCTGTGTCAGTGTGTATCAGGGGTTTTGAGGACAGGTGTCAATCCATATCTGCCAAGTGACCCTATGTAGGGGGAACAGTCCCTATTCTGCTCTGTGTCAGTGTGTATCAGGGGTTTTGAGGACAGGTGTTAATCCATATCTGCCAAGTGACCCTATGTAGGGGTAACAGTCCCTATTCTGCTCTGTGTCAGTGTGTATCATGGTCTCTGTGGACAGGGAACAGTCTCTATTCTGCTCTGTGTCAGTGTGTATCAGGGGTTTTGAGGACAGGTGTCAATCCATATCTGCCAAGTGACCCTATGTAGGGGGAACAGTCCCTATTCTGCTCTGTGTCAGTGTGTATCAGGGGTTTTGAGGACAGGTGTCAATCCATATCTGCCAAGTGACCCTATGTAGGGGTAACAGTCCCTATTCTACTCTGTGTCAGTGTGTATCATGGTCTCTGTGGACAGGGAACAGTCTCTATTCTGCTCTGTGTCAGTGTGTATCAGGGGTTTTGAGGACAGGTGTCAATCCATATCTGCCAAGTGACCCTATGTAGGGGGAACAGTCCCTATTCTGCTCTGTGTCAGTGTGTATCAGGGTTTTGAGGACAGGTGTCAATCCATATCTGCCAAGTGACCCTATGTAGGGGGAACAGTCTCTATTCTGCTCTGTGTCAGTGTGTATCAGGGCTGGGCTTTGAGGACAGGTGTCAATGTTAGGTGATTTCTGCCCTTTATGGATTAAAATCAGACTCTGCATCAACTGTGCAATTTTCCATGGGAGTTTTGCCATGGATCCCCCTCTGGCATGCCACAGTCCAGGTGTTAGTCCCCTTGAAACAACTTTTCCATCACTATTGTGGCCAGAAAGAGTCCCTGTTGTTTTTAAAATTCGCCTGCCCATTGAAGTCAATGGCGGTTCGCGCAGTTCGCCGGTTCGCGAACATTTGCGGAAGTTCGCGTTCGCGAACCGAAAATTACCGGTTCGCGACAACACTAGTGTTAATAGAATCCGGGGACTGGAATTTGCTTACAGCTATTGTTCTGATACTGAGCACAGTAGATTTTTTTTTTACTCATCAATGTAACGCAATGCAATAAACTATACTTCAAAGATGAAGATCAAATAGGAGAACTAGACATTTTACATTCCAGGAGGATTTGTTTCTTTAAAAGGTGAAGACATTTGATTAATCAATCCCATCTAATTATAAATAACTGTCAGGTTCATTATAAGGAGGGTTGACTGATCCCACAATTTGAATCACATACAAATTCAAAGGAAATGTTTGATGTTGTTAGAGTGTGCAAAAAGAACTGATAATAGAGTAACTCAAGCTTTTCATCTATCACATTGAACATTTTACAGATAAAACCCACTTACCTACTAATCATTACTGGCATGGTGAGACCTGTATGTATCAAGCGAAGCAAAGTGTTTTTTCAAGCCAAGTACTATTTAAAGGTAGTGATGTACCGAACTGTTCGCCGGCGAACTTAGCGTGTTCGCTTTCGCCACGGCGGGCGAACATATGCGATGTTCGGTCCGCCCCCTATTAATTTACTAATACTAAGTAAAAATTACTTAGTATTAGTAAATTGTGCCCCTACTCGCAATACCGCGAGTAGGGGCATGTCTATTAAACAGTGAGCAGCCTGTGGCTGCTCACTGTTAAAAAAAAAAAAAAACGGGGTGGGGGACCTAAAAATCACAATAAGAGGGGGACCTATTGTCCCCCCGGCCCCCACCCCTGAGCGGCGGGTGGGGGCCCTAAAATGAACAATAAGGGGGTGACCTATTGTCCCCCCCGGCCCCCACCCCTGAGCAGCGTGTGGGGGCCCTACAAATAACAATTAGGGGGGGACCTATTGTCCCCCCCTGGCCCCCACCCCTGAGCGGCAGGTGGGGGCCCTAAAACTAACAATTAGGGGGGACCTATTGTCCCCCACCCGGCCCCCACCCCTGAGCGGCGGGTGGGGGCCCTACAATTAACAAGAAGGGAGGGACCTATTGTCCCCCCCGGCCCCCACCCCTGAGCGGCGGGTGGGGGCCCTACAAATAATTGGGGGGGCCTATTGTCCCCCCGGCCCCCACCCCTGAGCGGCGGGTGGGGGCCCTACAAATAACAATTAGGGGGGGACCTATTGTCCCCCCCGGCCCCCACCCCTGAGCGGCGGGTGGGGGCCCTAAAAATAACAATTAGGGGGGACCTATTGTCCCCCCCAGCCCCCACCCCTGAGCGGTGGGTGGGGGCCCTAAAATTAACAATAAGGGGGGGGACCTATTGTCCCCCCCGGCCCCCACCCCTGAGCGGTGGGTGGGGGCCCTAAACTTAACAATAAGGGGGGGACCTATTGTCCCCCCCAGCCCCCACCCCTGAGCGGTGGGTGGGGGCCCTAAATACAAAGGGGGGGGTGCCCTTGTTAACCCTTCCCCCCCAAAAAAAAGATCTACCTACCTACCCCCCTCACCCTAAAAATAATGAGGGGGGGGACCTTTAACTAAAACCCTGTAAAAAAATAGATAAAAACAACTTACCATTTGATGTTTTCTTTCTTCTACAATCTTCTTTTTTCAGCCCCAAAAAAGGCCAAAAAAAAACATAATAACCGACGCAATAAAAAAAAAAAAAAAAAAAAACGACCGCACAAAAAAATAATCCATCTTCACCTATGGAGGGCTCCGCGCAGACTGAGCTCTGCAGGGCGGGGGAAGGCTTATAAAGCCTTGCCACGCCCTGCAATTAGGCTAAGAACACTCTGATTGGCTGGTTTAAGCCAATCAGAGTGCTCTTTGTCATTTTACACAGCGTGGGAAAATTCCAAAGAACTTTCCCACGCGTGTAAAATGACACAGAGCACTGTTATTGGATGGCTTGAAATCCATTCAATCACAGTGCTCTGTGTCATTTTACACAGCGTGGGAAAGATCAATTTTCCCACGCTGTGTAAAATGACACAGAGCACTGTGATTGGATGGATTTCAAGCCATCCAATAACAGTGCTCTGTGTCATTTTACACAGCGTGGGAAAGTTCTTTGGAATTTTCCCACGCTGTGTAAAATGACAAAGAGCACTCTGATTGGCTTAAACCAGCCAATCAGAGTGTTCTTAGCCTAATTGCAGGGCGTGGCAAGGCTTTATAAGCCTTCCCCCGCCCTGCAGAGCTCAGTCTGCGCGGAGCCCTCCATGGGTGAAGATGGATTATTTTTTTGTGCGGTCGGTTTTCTTTTTTTTTTTTTTTTTATTGCGTCGGTTATTATGGGGTTTTTTTTGGCCTTTTTTGGGGCTGAAAAAAGAAGATTGTAGAAGAAAGAAAACATCAAATGGTAAGTTGTTTTTATCTATTTTTTTACAGGGTTTTAGTTAAAGGTCCCCCCCTCATTATTTTTAGGGTGAGGGGGGTAGGTAGGTAGATCTTTTTTTGGGGGGGGAAGGGTTAACAGGGGCACCCCCCCTCCCTTTGTATTTAGGGCCCCCACCCACCGCTCAGGGGTGGGGGCCGGGGGGGGACAATACGTCCCCCCTTATTGTTAATTTTAGGGCCCCCACCCACCGCTCAGGGGTGGGGGCCGGGGGGGGACAATAGGTCCCCCCCTTATTGTTAATTTTAGGGCCCCCACCCACCGCTCAGGGGTGGGGGCCGGGGGGACAATAGGTCCCCCCCTTTTTGTTAATTTTAGGGCCCCCACCCACCGCTCAGGGGTGGGGGCCGGGGGGGACAATAGGTCCCCCCCCTATGGTTAATTTTAGGGCCCCCACCCACCGCCCAGGGGTGAGCGCGGGGGGGGACAATAGGTCCCCCCTTATTGTTAATTTTAGGGCCCCCACACACCGCCCAGGGGTGGGGGCCGGGGGGGGGCAATAGGTCCCCCCTTATTGTTATTTTTAGGGCCCCCACCCGCCGCACAGGGGTGGGGGCCGGGGGGGGCGGACAGTAGTCCCCCCCCCTCATTATCATTATGGCCCCCACCTGCCGCACAGGGGTGGGGGCCGGGGGCGGAGGACAGTAGGTCCCCCCCCCTCATTATCATTATGGCCCCCACCCTAACCCAGGGGTGGGGGCCGGGGGGGGAAGGAGAGTAGGTCTCCTCCCCCCCCTTCAACCACTATTGTGGGTTTTAAAATTCACCTGCCTATTGAAGGCTATGGCGGTTTGCACGGTTCGCCGGTTCGCGAACATTTGCGGACGTTTGCGTCCGCCGTTCGCGATCCGAAAATTCTATGTTCGCGACATCACTATTTAAAGGTTAACAGTGTTTTATTAAAATATTTGACTTTTAACTTACATTGGCTGAGACAACAATTCATGATTTCTCACCACATGATGTTTTCATGGATGCAAAAATAGAATTTTTTTAAAATATTAATCTTTGATTATTAAGAAACTATTGCTATCATGGATGTTTTACCTATATTAAAAATGTTAAAATACGTGATGTGATGTAGTGAAAATATTGCAGAGGCACCAATTTTTTTTTCACTACCCTTACATCATGATTTCATTAAATTTGTAAATCATGAGAAAGGCACAGTTTTATTCAGAAATCAAAATATTTGACATTATGGGCAGTCCATGAATTTTGGATTGTGATTACTTTGAAATCCTTTGCACAATTTTCAGAAGTTCAACAATTTTTATCAATCGATTACTGTTGCTGGATTGTAACATATACCAATTTTTCCATATTGCAGGATGAAAATGATGAGGCCCACAAACATTGTTAAACAAATAGAGAATACCTTTACTAATAGCAGGATATAGTCAAATGTCTTCTATGAAAATGTTATTCACCAAATTGCCACAACTTTTTACATAAATTAACTTTTCATGGTTAATTAAAAGTGAATTTCACATTAGAGGCCAGAGTAGCAAAACTGAAAGCATAGCTGACACAGATAATATTTCCATTTCAGCTATTTTAAACTTAAACTTAAATTTGAATTTTGAATTGAATTCACTTTGATTTCTCACTTTAGTAAATAGCCTTGTTTATTTGAAGATTTTGAGTCTAGAGTATGAAGTAGGAGTTTACATTTTTCTGAAACATGGAGGCCATCTTCTTGATGAATAGCACAATAACCCACTTGATTCATTTTATTAAGCTATTGTTACAAATTCTCTGTATTTTATACAACCCATGTTGGACATGATTGCATCCAAACAGTTTCTTATCTTTTACTGTTTATAATTAGTCTATATAATTAGAAAGCCCAGTTAAAAAGAAGATCCCGTTATTTTAAACCAAGGCAGCTAAATTGTAAAAATCCATGAATACATGTTAAAGATTTTTTTTTTTCAAATAAATATTTATTAAGAATTTTGTTCTTTTGTTTTTTACATATAACATGTACAAGAAATTCATCATAAGTATCTCAACAATACATATATTATACAAATTCCATTAACAATAAATCAGATATTATAGTTTATCAAATAACAGTGATATTATTTAAGTTTTGAGAAAAAAAAGGAAAGCAAAAAAGTAATCAGAAGTAGTTAAAACAAACAAACAAACTACACCCAACACCCCATCAGAGCAGGAGATAATAAGAGAATAAATGGCCATATTATGTGAAAATATTGTCTAAAAATGAAAAAAAAATAACATCCAGAGCAATACATTGAACTGAATATCACAAAGATACCCTTACCCTAATACCTATATACCGATAAATATATCTGTGTGTAGCCAAGGGATGATGTATTTATATTCTATTAATTATCAATCAGTTCTAATAGACACACCATTCCTAAGAACAATTTATCTTAACTTTAGGAGAGCTTTAATAATAGTTCGGAAAACAGTTCTTCCTTCTTCTTGGAGGAAAGACCTGTATTGTTTATTAGGCCTTTTTCCATTGATATCTGGAACCTAATTTGCTTAGTTAGAAGAGATTTTAAAAAAGGGATAGATGATCTCCAGTTTCTCGCAATTAAGATTTTAACGGCCATAAAACAATGGGTAGCAATTAAAACGTCCTTTGATTTAAGGTTCCAATTCAAATGCCAAAGGGCGGCTGCCGGATTTTGGTCTATAGATGTATAAGACAAAGTACTAAAAATGGAAAATGCCCAGGACCATAAAGGACGAACCATCGGACAAGACCACCACATGTGTATATAGGACCCTATATGGGTTCCGCATCTCCAACATGTGGGGTCATAGTTCTCATACATATTAGCAATTCTTGCTGGGGTGAAGTACCATTTAAAAAGAAGTTTGAAATGGCATGCCACCAAATTCAAACAGTGAACATGTTTAGCCACATGAGTCAATGAAATACACCAATCCGTTTCGGAAATAACCATTTGTAGCTCCTGTTCCCATGTTTTAATAATCTTATAAGGAATGACATTCAAAGAATCCATCACCAGGTTGGCAATTGAAGTAACCTTATTTAAAGATTTATAATTAAAAATATGTTCTATATGGATTGAGAGTGGAGAGGAACTCTTTAGGACATTTTTATCAATATAATTTTTTATTCGAAGGTAAGTAAAAATGTCCCGTCGAGAGATATGAAGAGTATCCACAATCTGTTGGAATGGTAATATATTATCAGCTAGCCTTATGTCAGAGATTCTCATCTTATCCGTGTCTGCCCAGTGGCTTAATGAAAGATCTTCAATATTTATCTCTAATAACCTAAGTCTAGACGATCTTGGGATACGTTGACGAAAACCCAGAATATTTTTAATTTCCTCCCAAACCTCTATAGATTGTAACAAAATAGTGGATTTAATTTGAGAACTATTGATTTTATTATTATGCTCCGTCCACATAATGTATTGCAAGTTCGAGGTAGGGGTGGCAGCAGATTCTATAATAAACCAAGGTTCTGGGGTCATCAAGGGATCTTGTAATAAATGTATGTGTCTAATCATATTGGCGTAATAGTTTTTGGTAATATTTGGGAAATTTAAACCACCCTTGGAGAGTTTTTTTGACAAAACTTTTCGACTGATCCTAGGAGTTTTGTTCTTCCAAATAAATTTAGAGAAACCAACTTGAATCATTGTAAGCCAAAAATTAGAGACTTTAAGTAGAATCATAGAAAAAAGATGAGACCACTTTGATAGAATATATCAGCCATGAGATTTCCAGGTTTTTCCAGATTTTTAGTTTTGAGTTTGTATGTTTCATTAGATGTAAGAAGTTTTTCTCCATAGTATAATTTATATCTGATGGAATAATTAAACCTAGATAATTCTATTCCTTATTAGTCCAAATAAAATTGAAATTATGGGATTGTAGCAGTACTTACCCTCTCCAGGGGCTGGCCAGGGTCCTCTCTTCTCGGCGCGCGCGGTCCTGCTCCTGCACGAGCCACGCGCGGCTCAGCCGACGGCGAGATCAGGAAGGCGGGCAGTGACCGCGAGAAGCGGTCACGTGTCCCGCCTGACTCTAAGAGCGCGCCGCGTGTCTCGGGCGCGCTCTTAAAGGGGCAGTGGGAGATGAAATTTGAAACAGTCTCCCATTGGCCCCTGTCATGCCACATTCCCCATACACTCACGTTTTGGGGGCGTGGGTATGACAGGGGCCAATCAAAGTGAACTCTAGGGTATTTATACTCACCTGTTTCCTTAGTACCTTGCCCTATCGTGGTTTCTGTTCAGTTCCCTTTAGTGCTTGTATCGTTCAGTTGGTTTTTTGGTGCTTGGCCTTGGCTTTGTTCCTGACTCCGTTTTCTCTTTATCCTTGCTTGTCTATCCGCCGGTTTGCTCTCCTGTGTACCAGTCCCTGGCTAGTTCTACTTTACGCTGTCTCTCTGTTCCCTTGACCTCGGCTTGTTCTGGACTCTGTCTTTTCTTGTACTCGTCTGAGTCCAGCCATTCTAAGGTCCGGTAAGACGTATCTTGTTTTCTTGCCTCTAGACTATCTGGACTATTCTTGCGTGTTGGGGTATATTACCATGACATTACGATAGGGCCATGGACCCCGCAAGTTTAGGACAACAGACGGCCACTCATGAGGCTAGATTTGCAGAACAGGATCACCGTATGGATCAAATGGCTCAAGCCATCCAGACACTTTTATCCAGAACAGCTCCGGTACCTGTACCTGCGCCTCCTGTAACCCCTGTACCAGACACAGCTAATATGCTTCAGCACATCTAACCCCGCCACCTAGGTATAGAGGGGATGCTAAGACATGTAGGGGATTCCTTAATCAAGTGGAATTCCACTTTGAAATGTATCCACGTTCATTTCCCACTGATAGATCTATGGTGGGTTTTCTTATGCACCAGCTTACTGATAAATCACTTGAGTGGGCAAATCCTATTTGGGAGGCTAATGGACCTATGGTACATGATTCAATGTGGTCAATAGCTTCCTCACGGCTTTTCGTAGAACATTTGACACGACTAAAAGGTCAAAGAATGCCGCCAGGGCGTTAATGAGAATTGAGCAAGGAAATAAATCTGTAGCCGATTATGCTATTCAGTTCCGTACCCTTGCTTCACAGGTAGATTTGACTAACAATGGGCTTACTACTGCATTCATGGAAGGCCTATCTGAAACTATGTTGGATGAGGTAGCAGCTAAGGACCTTCCTCTACCCTTAGAGGACCTTATCTCATCGATATCGATAACAGGATTCGTGACAGGCTTTGTCCCCTTTAATTCACCTAGAGATGAAACTCCCGAGGGATCTAAAGGGTCAGAGGAGGAACCCATGCAGTTAGGGGTTGCTAAACTTACTGACGCCGAAAAACTTTATAGGAGAAAAGAGGGACTTTGCCTTTATTGTGGTAGGAGGGGCCATATGAGACAAGAATGTCCTGTGCATCCGGAAAACTACCGCACCTAAGACCGTATAGAGGACAGGCCTTGGGTGTGACATCAGAGTCCTCACTTTTACCTCTTAATAAATTGCTTCTCCCTGTTTCCCTGCACCTTGGAAGAAACTGCATAGCAGGGAATATACTAGCCCTGGTTGATTCCGGTGCGGCCGAAAACTTTATAGATTCCGGTTTTGTTAAGGAAAATAACATACCCACTAGAGAGAAGAAGACACCCTTGGCCGTTGAGGCCATAGATGGTAGACCATTATGCTCTCCAGTTATCACGCATGAAACTGTACCATTACATATGTCTACAGGGGTGTTACACTCTGAAACCATTCGGTTTCAGATCATTACTTCTCCTTCCTCTCACCTCGTGTTAGGGTATCCTTGGTTGCGTACTCATAATCCCACTATTGACTGGGAGTCAGGACAAATAGTATCTTGGAGTGATGCTTGCCAAGAGTCTTGTATTGTTAAAATCACCCCTTTGAATTCTACTAATATTCCTCCTGTGTCTACTGTTATACCCCCTCAGTACTTGTCTCTTAAATCTGCTTTTGATAAAAGGGAGGCTGAAAAGTTGCCACCTCACAGACCTTACGACTGTGCTATTAATTTACTACCTGGTGCTATGCCTCCCAAAGGGAGAATATATCATTTGTCTCTTCAAGAGAATCTTGTTATGGAGGAATATATTAAAGAATCTTTATAAAAGGGATTTATAAGAAGATCCTCTTCCCCGGCAGGGGCTGGTTTCTTCTTTGTATCCAAGAAAGATGGCTTAAACATGCCACAGTTTTTACTAAATTGGACCTTAGGGGTGCTTACAATCTCATACGTATCAAAAAAGATCATGAATGGAAGACCGCATTCAATACCAGGAGTGGTCATTACGAATATACTGTGATGCCCTTTGGTCTTTGTAACGCTCCAGCAGTTTTTCAAGAATTTATTGATGATGTCCTACGTCAGTACATACACACATTCGTAATAGTATACTTGGACGACATATTAATTTATTCAACTGATTTACATACTCATCACATGCATGTTAAATTAGTTTTGAGGACTCTTCTTGTTAACGGTCTATATTGTAAACTCGAAAAATGTTCATTTGATGAATCAGAAGTCCAATTCTTGGGTTATATAATCTCTGCAAAGGGTTTTCGTATGGATCCCAAGAAACTTTCTGCCATCATGGAATGGCCTCTACCTCAAGGTTTGAAAGCCATTCAGCGTTTTCTGGGTTTTTCAAATTATTATAGGCACTTTATTAAAGGGTTTTCTGCCATTGTAGCACCTATAACCAGAATGACCAAAAAGGATGGTAATACTCATGTCTGGAAACCGGAAGCGCTTGAGGCCTTTGAATTCCTGAAAGCTTAATTCGCTTCTGCCCCTATTTTACAGCATCCTGTCCCTTCTTTACCCTTTATTCTTGAAGTGGATGCTTCTGATATAGGGGTAGGTGCGGTCTTGTCTCAAAGAGATTCACCTGAAAAGCCATTGCATCCTTGTGGTTTCTTTTCCAGACAGATGTCCAAAGCAGAAAGTAATTATGATGTAGGCAATCGCGAACTCCTTGCTATCATTTTAGCACTCAAGGAATGGAGACATCTACTAGAAGGTACTAAGGATCCCATCCTCATTTTTACGGATCACAAAAACCTTTCCTACCTTAGTGAAGCAAAAAGATTGTCTTCTAGGCAGGCCAGGTGGTCTCTGTTTTTATCTTGTTTCAATTACATAATCACATACAGACCAGGTGATCAAAACACTAAAGCAGACACTCTGTCTAGACAATTCGAAACTGCTGACAAACTAGAAATTGATGTTACCCCTGTCATTCCCCCCGACAAAATTCTTCTTCCCTCTTACAAGCTATACAGGCTGAACAAAACATGGCACCTGGAGAGAGGCCTGCTGAAAAAACTATTCGTTGATGTTCCCGAGAGACGGGACATTATGTCATTGTATCATGACACAAAAACTGCTGGACACCCTGGTATTTCTAAAACTTTATCAGTAGTTTCTAGATATTTCTGGTGGGCTTCCTTATGCAAGGACGTCACCGATTACGTACATGCTTGTACTACTTGTGCCAGTATGAAGTCCTCCCACAGAGTTCCTTGTGGGTTGTTGCATCCGTTGCCCATACCCGAGAGGCCTTGGTCCAATCTATCCATGGATTTTATTGTTGAATTGCCCCTTCGAATGGTAAAACTGTCCTCCTGATGATAGTGGATCGTTTTTCTAAGATGGCTCATTTTGTGTCTCTTGTCAAGTTGCCCTCATCCAAGGAAATTGCCTCTGTCTTCACCAGGGAGGTGTTTCGGTTGCATGGTATTCCCACTTCGATCGTGTCCGATAGGGGTAGCCAGTTTATTTCCTGATTCTGGAAAGCATTTTGTTCAGAGATGGGTATTTCTCTCTCGTTTTCTTCCGCTTACCACCCCCAGTCTAATGGAGCTGCTGAACGTGCCAACCAATCACTAGAGCAGTATCTTCGTTGTTTCGTATCCCACCATCAGAACAATTGGGCTGACCTTCTTCCTTGGGCTGAGTTTGCTCGTAATAACGCTGCTCATGAATCCGGAGGTAAGAGCCCTTTTTACGTTATTTATGGCCGGCATCCTGTGGTTCTTCCAGCTGCATTCTCCTTACAGGGCATGCCAGCTCTGGATGAACATTTGGCTGGTTTACGTACTACTTGGGAGCAGGTTCAGTGTTCTTTGGTGGATTCCGCTGCTCGCCAGAAGGTTCAGGCAGACAAGCATCGCAGGGCGGCTCCATCCTATGCCGTGGGGGACCGGGTTTGGCTTTCCACTCGCAATATTCGCCTTTGTGTGCCTTCTATGAAGTTGGCTCCTCGTTTTATTGGTCCTTTTCGTATCTTACATGTGGTTAATCCTGTTTCGTATGCCTTGGATCTTCCTAGAAATCTACGCATTCCTAATGTATTTCATACCTCCTTGTTAAAACCCCTCCTGTGCAACCGTTATACCCGGCATGTTCCTCCTCCCCCTCCAGTTTCTGTGGAGGGCCATGAGGAATTTGAAGTGGCCACTATTCTCGACTCTCGTTTTCTTCGGGGTCGCCTCCAATATCTGGTA
Source organism: Pelobates fuscus (assembly GCF_036172605.1). Classification (NCBI taxonomy): domain Eukaryota; kingdom Metazoa; phylum Chordata; class Amphibia; order Anura; family Pelobatidae; genus Pelobates; species Pelobates fuscus. Next base: position 140,441,229 of record NC_086321.1, read on the forward strand.
CATTGGAAGGGCTATGGGCCTGAGGAACGCAGTTGGATTTCTGCTGACGCTGTTCACGCTCCTCGCCTTGTGCGTTCTTTCCATTCTCGCTTTCCTGCCAGTCCTGGTCCTCCCCGCCCGGTGGGCGTGTCTTCAGGGGGGGGGGTACTGTAGCAGTACTTACCCTCTCCAGGGGCCGGCCGGGGTCCTCTCTTCTCGCCGCGCGTGGCTCAGCCGACGGCGAGATCAGGAAGGCGGGCAGTGACCGCGAGAAGCGGTCACGTGTCCCGCCTGACTCTAAGAGCGCGCCGCGTGTCTCGGGCGCGCTCTTAAAGGGACAGTGCGAGACGAAATTTGAAACAGTCTCCCATTGGCCCCTGTCATGCCACATTCCCCATACACTCACGTTTTGGGGGCGTGGATATGACAGGGGCCAATCAAAGTGAACTCTAGGGTATTTATACACACCTGTTTCCTTAGTACCTTGCCCTATCGTGGTTTCTGTTCAGTTCCCTTTAGTGCTTGTATCGTTCAGTTGGTTTTTTGGTGCTTGACTTTGGCTTTGTTCCTGACTCCGTTTTCTCTTTATCCTTGCTTGTCTATCCGCCGGTTTGCTCTCCTGTGTACCAGTACCTGGCTTGTTCTATGTTACGCTGTCTCTCTGTTCCCTTGACCTCGACGTGTTCTGGACTCTGTCTTTTCTTGTACTCGTCTGAGTCCGGCCATTCTAAGGTCCGGTAAGACGTATCTTGTTTTCTTGCCTCTAGACTATCCGGACTATTCTTGCGTGTTGGGGTATATTACCGTGACAGGGATAGAGTTTCTATAGTAGAATTGTCCATATTCATACATAGGGCAGTAGATTTAGATATATTTAACTTAATATTAGAAACCCTTGAGTATTTATCTATTTCTTGCATTAAATATTGTAATGAGAGTTCTGGGGAGGTGAGAGTAATTAGTGAGTCATCTGCGTATAACAAATTTTTTAAGTCTTTGTCTTTTATTGAAACACCCTGAATCATAGAATTATTTCTGATATAAATGGCAAGGGGTTCAAGAGACAAAATATACAATAAAGGGGATAAAGGACACCCCTGCTTTGTGCCATTACGGAGATCAAACCATCCAGCAACTATATTAGGTCCGACAGTTCGTGCAGAAGTAGTGGAATACAGAATCAAAATTGCATTTAAAATCCAACCCCTAAAACCAAATGCAGTCAACAACTCTGCCAGATATCCCCACCCGACTCTGTTGAATGCTTTCTCAGCGTCCAAGGACAGGGTCAGGAGGGGAAAGCTTAGTCTATGAGCTTTATCCAAAATATCCAAAAGTCTTCTAACATTATTTGATGCCATCCTTCCTGGAATAAAACCAATTTGATCAGAATTGATAATATTTGATATAATTTTTTTTTAATTCTTTCGGGCAATAATAGCCGAATATATTTTTATATCTATATTGATTAGGGCTATTGGTCTGTAATTTGAGGGGTTTGGACTGTCCTTATTTTGTTTAAGTATAGGAATAATATTAGATTGGAGGAGTTCTTTTGGGATAGTTTTACTAACAGCGATATAATTAAATAATTCAGTTAATGGTTTTATCAGATGAATGTTCATAAATGTAAAACCATCAGGTCCCGGTGTTTTGTTAGTAAGCATTTTGTCTATTTGAAATTGGACTTCTTCATGTGAAATTATTTTGTTTAGCATAATCAAGTCTGAATCCGCTATCTTAGGAATCGGAATATTTGATAGTCTCGAATATCAGAAATATTAGGGTTTAAATTTAAATTATATAAATTTTCGTAGAATTTATTAAATATCTTTCCGATCTGTTCTGGGAAAGAGTGGGTATTTTGTCCAACTATAAGATGGTCCACCCTATTTTTTGCGTGTTGCTTTTGCAATCTCTTTGTAAGGTTTTTATTTGCCCTGTTCCCAGTATAATAGTTTGTAAGCCTTAATTTATTGATATTAATCCTAATTTTTTCTTCCTCGATTAGATTAATCTTCTTTTGTACGTCGTTTAGATGAAGTTTTAATTCTGAAGTTGGATGTTTTTTTATTGTTAGTAGCAAGATTATAAAGTTAGATATACAAGTCAGACAAATTTCCCCCGTTTTTTTCCCTAAAAATATAATCGAGTTTGATTAAATATCCTCTCATAACCGATTTGTGCATACACCAGTTTATCGCTGGGGAGGTATCTACTGATTGGTTTTCTTCCCAAAAGTATGTTAGAAATTTTGTCAATTTCTCTCTATTATTTTGATCCTTGATAAGAGCATCGTTCAACTTCCATGTATTTCTACCTGAGAATTGAACTGAACCTAACTCCATCAAAATGTAGCTATGATCAGACCAAGGATTATCGTTGATTGTAACTTTGTTGAAAAGTGGAATAGAAGTAGCATTAGTTAAACAAAAATCTATCCGCGAATAGGTGTTATGGACACTAGACAGATGGGAATAGTCTATTTCTTCAGGGTGAAGTAATCTCCAAATGTCATAAAGATTATGTAAATTAGAAATATGTTGAAGCTTTTTGGCTTGTTTGAAAGCTCTCTTGTCTCGAACATTTGGGGATATATAATTTTTGTCAAGTTTAACATTAATTACACAATTAAAGTCACCAGCAATAATAAGCGTACCCTTAATTATTTTAACAATTTTTTCCATTATATGTGAAAATGAGGCCATTGGGTCTATATTTGGAAGATATACATTAACCAAAGTGTATATCTTATGATTCATCTTACAGACCAAAATAATATAACGTGCATCTTTATCTTGTTCTAAATTAATCACTTCCAAATCTAAGTCCTTATTAAAGACAAGTGCAAGTCCTATTTTCTTCTTATCAGGTAAAGAAGCCTGAATAATATTTGGAAAATTAGAACCTCCCCATTTTTGTAGGGATCCAGATAGCCAATGGGTTTCCTGTATAAAGGCCACCTGAATTTTTTGTTGCATCAAGAGAATGTAAAGCCTATTTCTTTTACTGTTGGTGTTCAAACCCTGAACATTTAAGGACAATAATTTTAACATAAGAATAATATGACAATATCATGTAAGACTCTCTTGCTCTGAGAAAAAAAAAATAACAAACACCCCACAGTGAGAGAACATAAAATGTTCTCATACAAACATGTATACGATTACAGATAATAAAAATAAAAAAAGTTCTTTTAAATCCGTAATAGCTCATAGAAAACAATGTAGTACCACTACACAAAGAGGTGCGGACTCCCATGGGAGGAGATAATACTTTGTCCCCAACAGGGAAAAAAAACAAAAAAAAAACAACCCTATTCTCTTTTCTTTTCTTTTCTCCTTTTGCTTTTGAAGTAAATTAGGAACTTATGATTATACAGAAACACTCATAAGCGATATACAGTAGGATTACATAGTTATTATATGGAGTAGCTATCATAGAACCCATATAAGGTCATCATTCAATAATCAGTGCAAAATAAATCATCAGAGTCCTACATATAAATAGTGGACTTATTATATATGTTATTCAATATAGTGTAAGTAAAAATTAAAAATTATTAGTGGAAACTTTTACACAGTTGTGCATATATGTGAATATATAGAGAGGGAGACAACCCCCCCACCCCTCTAAAAAAAAAAAAAAAACCCTATTCTCTTTTCTTTTCTTTTCTCCTTTTTGCTTTTGAAGTAAATTAGGAACTTATGATTATACAGAAACACTCATAAGCGATATACAGTAAGATTAAATAGTTATTATATGGAGTAGCTATCATAGAACCCATGTAAGGTCATCATTCAATAATCAGTGCAACATAAATCATCAGAGTCCTAAATATAAATAGTGGACTTATTATATATGTTATTCAATATAGTGTAGGTAAAAAATAAGAAAATTAAAATATTAGTGGAAAATTTTACACAGTTGTGCATATATGTGAATATATAGAGAGGGAGACAAAAAAAATTCTCCTTTCCCTTTACATTATCTTTCCCTTCTTCCTATCTTAAAATAGATTATATACTTATTACTAAACAAAAACACTCATAAGCAATATAGAATAACATTAAATAATAATTATATAAAGTAGCTATCATAAGACCTATATGAAGTCACCGCACAGTAATCAGTGCAAAATTGAACTTAAAGTCCTACGTATGAATAGTGAACTTACTATATGTATTATTCAATGTAAAAAAAAAAAAACTGTTAGAATTTAATATCTCTATTCTATTCTTTTCAATTTCATCCATTCCCTTAATTTATCATTTGAGTCAAACGTATACATTTTCTCCTTATACGTTAGACTTATCTTTGTAGGATATAGCCATCTATATTTTATCTCAAATTTTCCCAATATCTGAGTAGCCGTAGAAAAAGTCTTTCTTTGCTGCCTTGTCTCAAATGAAATATCTTGGAAGACTTTTATATTGCGGAAACAGTCCGAATTTAGATGTTTTTCCCTTGTAGTTTTTAAAACTAGATTTTTAAAGTCCTCAGAATGGAAACGAACCATAATGTCTCTTGGTTTATCAGACAAAACTATCTTCGGTCTGTAAATTCTATGGCAATGTTCTATTATTTGATCATGAACGTTGACAGAGATTCCCAATGCAATAAAGTAATCTGTCATAAGTTGTTTTATATCTTCTTGTCTTCCACCTTCCGTAAAATTTCTAAAGCGAAGATTCTTTCGTCTGCTGCGATCTTCCAGGTCGTTGATTTTCAATTCAGAGTCTCGGATCCTGCGTTGTAATTTTTCAGTATCGTCTTTTAAGTTGTTTACACATAAATAAATTTCTTTGACTTGGTCATCAAACTTCTGTAGTTTATCCGCAATAAGTGTAACTTCATGTTTGATCTCTGATTTGATCCCATCTGCAGTAACACTCAGTTCCTTTTTTATATTGTCCAGATTTGCACTGAGGATTAATTGTAGTTGTGTTGTTGTAATTAGCTCTTTATCAGCAGAGAGTTTTTTAGCGTCAGAGTCTAAGCGCTCTCGACTTGTGGACGTATCATCCATCGAGGGTTTTAAAGCGGAATGCTTGTCAGTTTTCTGGTGAGGGGAGAAATGCGTAGGAAGAGTTTTATCTTGTAAATTTTCTTTTTTCTCCTTTCTGGTGGAGGCTTTTAGATCTTTCTTGGAGGCCATAATTAAATTGGATTATTATTATATTGCTTCAGTGATAATATTTATAAAGCAGTCTGTCTTCTCTTTTAGCTTTATTCCTATATTCTTTTTCTTATTCTTTTGTCATATTGAACGAGAATTATAATCACTTTTCCTTGCCCCTTCTTGTTTTATCTTACTGCAGTTCTCTAACATAGATCGGTGGTCTTATTGCTTTTGCTTTTGGCTGTTTCAAGTTACTCTTTTAAAGTAAGATTTAAAAGAGAAAAAAAAATATATAAAAATAGCTTCTGATTCGTTTTTCAATTTTAGATAGTAGTCTCGTATCAATATTGTGACAGGATCTTTAGTGTTGCCCCTTAGGAATTGCCCAAATCAGCATACTCCTCTTTAGCTATATCAACACCGCAAAAACCACCACAGAGATGTATGTGTCCCCTCCACACACTAGAAATGCTCACCTCGTGAATCTCAAATGCCTTTGTTCGACATATGGAAAAACCCCATCACGGAGAGAACACCTATATGGGATTTTCTTAATTTTGCATTTCCGGTCCGTTTCCGTATTTGGTATCTCCAATTCTCCTATTTTTCCTTCCACTCCTCCAAGTTAATGTCGAAGTCAGAATATGTGTTGAGCTGAAGAAAGGCAAAACATACTTCGAGGGAATGGCCGAGCTCAATACAGAACCGGTCTAAGTCGTAAGCCGACAAGCAGCACTACACACGCGGTCACATCTCCCCACAGGTGCCGCACCTCCTTCTCCGTCACAGCGTCCGCACGTCAACACGTCAGCACGTCATGACGTCAGCGAATACATGTTAAAGATAATGAATGCATGAGTGACACTTGTTTGTTAATAACTGTGATCTAACCAATCACAGTACACTCAGTGTTGCTTTGTGCTGTGGCATTGAAATAATGTATCAGACTGGCTCCTTTGAGAGAGACTATGTATAGGTAATCAGATGGAAAAAAATAAGATTTTCAAACTGCCACGTGCCATATTTTTGGTGGAACCAATATGTAGGCCCAAACATGTTCAGTTTGGTTCTTGATTCTGAGTGACATTCCTGGCACCAGAAAAAGACAAATAAGCAGCTTAGATTGCCATGATGGAAGAGAGGGCCAGATCTTCAGTCCCATCAAGATGTGGCAAAAAAAGATGATGGTTTGATTGATGATTAGGGGACAGTAACTAAACATTTTTTTTTTTTTCACAGATCAAGTGAGAAAAGACCAACATGGAGAAAAAAGGAGGCGCAGTCACAAATCTATATTTTAAAGCACAATTGTTGCAGACACTTTTATTGCAGCTATTGAGGGAGACCGAACAGTAGTGATCCTGTGTCATGTGCTTGTGTTCGAGTGAGAGATATCATGGGTCATTGAGTGTAAGACTAGGTTTAGCACTTCAAATAAGAAAATGAAAGAGTTTGTCAATGATTACCAAACATAGCTAACTTGAAGTTGGATTAAAATATAAAATATATTCACAGCAAAGCATATCTTGGAAGAGTGTAAGCTAAGGACTCATGTTTGATCAGTAACCATACTTACCATAATAAAATTAGTAATTGACTGTGACATACTTTTAAAATATTTAAATTTTTACCATATCTTCAGTGAGCATTCTCAGGTATTGGGCAGGAAGGCAAACATATTATTGAAATGAGTAGGAGAAGGTTTTAGCCTAAGACAAAGAAATACGTTTTAATTAACTCAAATCCTTCTGTACACCATGGTAAATAATTAATGAAAGGACTATGACAAAAGTGGTTAAAAGTAAAAGGGAGAAAATAAGAAATAAAAACACAAGATGCAATGCAGGAAAGTGTGACAATTGCTGAGCACAAGCCAAGCATCCTAATTCTTCTCATAGATTGGTTGAAAGACACAAAGCTATAGTAAGCTTGGCTCTTGGTTTGAGGTTAGTAAACCACTTTTCTTTACAGCTATTGGAGGGAGAAACATATATTTAGTTTATTTATTTGACTAACAGATTTATTTACTCCACTGGACTGTTCCTTTAATCATCCATTGTCTGAGCATGGTTATAACCAAGATTAATTCATCAGTATAATGATGTGGTGAAGAAATGTTCTTTTGAGCTACAAACTTCTTTCTATAATACAGAATGCATTAAAGGGACTCACCAAAACAACTTTAGCTTAATGAAGCAGTTTTGGTGTTTAGATCATGCCCCTGCAGGCTCGCTGCTCAATTCTCTATCATTTTCGGAATATAATCACTTTGTTTATGCAGCCCTAGTTACACCTCCCTTCATGTTACTTGCACAGCCTTCCTAAACACTTTATGTAAAGAGTAATCTAATGTTTCACTTCCTTATTTTCATATTTTGTTTAATTTAGAATTTCTTACCTCCTGCTCTGTTAATTGCTTGCAAGAACCTGCATGGGCCTCATGTATATAATTAAAGTTCAATTTACAGAGCAAGAGATAAAAATCTTAAAAGAAAGTTACATCTGATTGAAAATGAAACCATTTTTTTCAATCAGGCTGCGCCAGTCACAGCCAGGGGAGGTGTGGCTAGGGCTGCATAAACAGAAACAATAGTGATTAAACTATTAAATGGCAGAGAATTGAGCAGTGAATCTTTAGAGGCATGATCTGTAACAAAAACTGCTTCCTTTAGCTAAAGTTGTTTGGTGACTATAGTGTCCCATTAAATATGTGTAACTTGAAGGTTGTGATCCAGGAGCTTTATTAGGTATTCCCACATATACATAAGACTGTGTTTTTGCAAATTCAAGAATTTTGGCAATATGCATTGCTAGATCAAAGTTGTAGTGTCAGGATAATCTACCACCCAAAACGCAGAAAATAAGTTAACAAAGATAAAAAAATAAAACCCTAAAACATATTAATGGACCTTGGAACTGGATTTAATGTTAATACAGAAAAGTACAGAACAGGATGAGGTCAGGGAGCCAGAAAGTAAACAGTAGACAAGTCAAAACTTTATGATAGGTACTACAGAACAGCAACAGTGCTAACAGGGGGCACCAATCATTAGAAGGAACGTTGTGACAGGTACTGGCCAAATAGCCTATATATTATATACCTAGGATCAATATAGTAAGTTCCTTAGTGATCTTGCTCACATGCTAAACTGTGCCTTCGTGGGCACCTAATTAGTAGTAAATCTTAATCAGAGTTAAGCTGACTCAGGTTGCTTAGTAATCTGAGCTCTGGTACTGAACTGTGCCTTCGTGGGCACCTGCTTGTTAATTAATCCTTAACTGCCGTGTCTACAAACTAGCTGTCTGAAGGTTCCTGTGCTGTGCCTTCCAGGGCACCTATTGGCTGTAGTTGCTCAGTGAATAAGATAATACAATCTTCCTATGCTGTACCTTCAACGGCACCTATTAGCTGTAATGTAGAGGTAGTACGAACTGCTATCCTCGGGTCTGTCTAAGTAACTGGAGACCCTATAGATCCTAACATAATTAGGATGGTTCAATTCCGGTATGGATAAGATAGTTCAATTCAGGTGATGTGGGCTCAGAAACCGTGAGGCTGTATTCCCAAGCTGCTGTCTGTGTTGTCATATGCGGTGGTAGAGTGCCGTTCAAGAGAAAATACTCTTTTTTTAAAGTATACGAATAAATATACGTTTTAAACTTGATAATAAATTCTTAATTTTTTCATTTATTGATATCTGTAGGCAATGTTCTAGTTCTCATCTAATATGTATTACCAAGGGTTACTCCCTTATTAAGCCTACATCATTGAGCTCACTTTTTTCTTAGTTAAATTTTCCAGTTGCTCAGATATATTTGCTAAAATTCTGGGACAGTCTCTATAAGGAATCTGATGACTTTTTAGGCTTTATAAACAGGAAGAGTTGACTTACAACTCTTCTGTCTCATTCCGATAGCCTGAGGTGAATGTCTGTTTGATCTGTGGGTTGTAATTGGATTAGGTCCATACAAAAGTGCAGCAACCACATGGCCTTCCGAGTGGACAGTGGAAGCACTTTCACTCCCATCACTCTGATCCTCCTGATTACTGTCATAATTCTGCTCATTCTCAAAATCCTTACCGCTTTCAGGATCCTGGTCACTTTCACTCTCATCACCCTGAGTCAGATTCTTTCTCTCAGATTTGTTCAAGATAGTCTGTTCAAATTGTTTGGGCGAAATTTTAAGAGAGAAAATACTTCAATGGAGTTTTCACTTGTTCCTTTTTCTTGACAGATTCCTCCTTTCTACAGTTTTTCCCGCATCTTGAGATTTTTTCACTTTCCTGCTGATAGTCTACTACCTGTCTTTTGAGTTTTCTTATTTTCTGCAGATAATTATCCATCACATTTGCCACTTATTTTACTCTGTCTAAAAACTCTTAAACTAGTGTTCATAAAGAATATTATATTCAGCAGATTATAAAAGAATATTATATTCAGCAGATTATTCATCATACTTAGACTGTACAGATTCCAGATACTTGTGGTATTTGTCCAGTTTCTTTTCCCTTTTATAATATTATGTTAGCATTTTAGAATGACCGTTGATGAAATATGGCCATGAATATAATATGTAATTGATTTTATTTTTCATATATTCCTGGTTATTTATGTCACTCAAATAATTTACCAAAGGTGATTCATCAGGCTCTGAGTCTCTGATAGCATATTTTAGTTATTTCCTTATATATTCTAGCCACTTTTCATAGTCCATCTTGATTTTCATATGTCCATGCAAATAGCCTATAACAGTATGCTTCATAACTATGATCTGTACCTCTCTTTCTGACACAGGTGGATTACTGTGTTCAGCCATATTCCCTATTTTTTTCGACAATATTTATTTTGGTTTTTTTTAATGCCAGTAGTAATATTAATACAATCGCGTGAAAAGAAAGTATGCAACAATATTATATGAACAGCAAGCTTAAATGAAAACTTTAGGGACATGCGTCAGTTTCAGCCATATTCTCTATTCACTAATTAATTTTGATACAAATTTTTTTGTATATGAAATTTAATATTGCATGAATTACTCAAATAAACAGTACCTCCAAATATTGTGTGAAATATGACTTTTCAACTACTCGATCTCAGCAGTGCCTCCAATTTGTAAGAATATTTATGGGGTTATTAAAATATAAAAAATATTAATTATTATTAATATTACAAATGTATATTATGGCACTGTTTCCCCTTGTTAAGTAAATCTAAGCGTTAACTTAATATAAAAATATATATAATTCATCATGACATAATAATATGATTATTATAATATAATATGTAAACATGCGTGACAATCAGTGAATATTCGGTAGCAATATGAGGTAGAATATGGGAATATTTAGATTACAATATCTACAACAAGAAAACTTCTAAATTACTGTCTTAAAGTGATGGGGTTTGTTGTCAACCCAGAAATTATCTAGCAGTAGGTGCCAATAAATATAGCAAGTAACAGTATAGATTTTAGTACACATAAATAATCAGCTTGCTATTAGTAGTAACAGTATCCAGCCAACACAAAGTTAATTCCTAAAGAGAAAATGCACATTAAACATTTGTATATCACCTCTAGAACTAAACCAATATTGTATAAATTTCGATTAGCATAATAAGACATATGTTACGGTTACTCTTAGGCTTGCTGAGAGCTGGACCGTTTGGACGTCTGGATTCCTAGCTGCTGAAGAGAGGGGAAGCCGATTTCCATAGTATTCCATATGAGTCCTGTAAGTGTAGAATCATCCCACTAGCTATAGCATAGCTAGGATACCTTTCTGCCCACAAAACGAGTCAAAGCAGCGATTTGAGGGTCAAGTAAGAACTGAGGTCTGGAACACCCAGCCTGCTTTTTATTACAGTCAGGTACACGCAGACCCCTCCCAGGGGGAGGTATAAAATAACCAATAACAGCATAGTACAGCCCCCTGATGCCCTCCCCTCCGCTTGGGAGATAATTGAGTTTCCTACTGTATCTACTCAATTATCTCCAAGCTAAAACTTATACATTTTTATACATTTTTATAACTTTCTTATTTTACCTAGCACATTAATAAAACTTGTATTTTTGTGAACAACATACAGTGGGGAACAACATACTCAAATTTCGTGTGAATCCGTCCAGTAGTTCAAAAGATATTAAAAAGTCCTTGTTGGACCGACCGCACGCCTGTTTGCAAGTCCAGAACCAGTTCCACCGAGTCAGGCTGTGTGGTCGGTTGATGTTCGGCCGGAAAATCGGTAAAGTTCCATCCGAAGCCGGGGTTTGAATATTCGAACGTACTTCGGCTCGTGTCGAAGTGTCGGAGAAGACACTGGTTACCGATGACCGCATTCGACTGCATTAAAATGGCCGCCGCCACGTGTTCGACTGTAATGGCGGCCGCTTCGACTACCTCAGGGATTTCGACGGTTCCGGCACTTCGGCGTTATTTGAAGTGCCGGATCAACTATTGCAATGCTGATCCCAAGTAATTGAAAGGCACATAATTCGAACTAGTGTTCCTGTAACAGTGCTCCCTTTTTGTGGAACACTCTGGCAGACACCGTCTGACCCCTTTTCGGGGCAGACTAAGGCTGTCCAGACCGTGGGTTATGCTGGGCTGAGGTCCGTTTGTCTGGACAACCCGTCCGCATTGCCATTCTGTTTCCCGGGTCGGTAGGAAATGGTGAAATTGAAGGGTTGCAATGATAAGCTCCAACGTAATAACCTGCCGTTATCGCCAGAGACCCGGTTTAGCCACACCAACGGGTTATGGTCGGTGACCAGAGTGAACTCTTGTCCATATAAATAGGGAGTCAATTTCTTTAATGCCCATACCAAGGCCAAACACTCCTTTTCGACCGCTGCATAGCGGACTTCACGGGGCAGGAGCTTCCGGCTGATGTAGGCCACTGGATGCTCCCCTCCATCTTCACCTACTTGGCTAAGGACGGCTCCCAGCCCGAACATGGAAGCGTCTGTATGGACGATAAAACGTTTATTAAGGGCTGGGGCCGCCAAGACAGGAGCATTAACCAAAGCATTTTTGAGGGCCTGGAAAGCCGTTTCACAGTGGGGAGACCACAGGACCTGTCGAGGTAAGTTTTTCTTGGTCAAGTCAGTCAGGGGTTTGGCAAGTGTGCTGTAGTCGGGTACAAATCGTCTGTAGTACCCTGCCGTGCCCAGAAAGGCTAAAACCTGGGTTTTAGTGATGGGGGTGGGCCAGTTGGCAACAGCTTCTATCTTGGCTGGCTCTGGTCGCTGTTTTCCGCACCGAACCCGATGACCCAGGTACTGTACCTCGGCCATCCCAAAGTGAAATTTTTCCGGTTTCAGAGTCAGGCCAGCCGCCCGGATCTGATCTAGAACCATCCCTACATGAGCTAAGTGATCCTCCCAGGACTCACTGTGAATCGCTATGTCGTCCAGGTATGCACAGGCAAAACTCTGGAAGCCATCCAGGAGTCTATCCACCAAGCGCTGGAAGGTAGCTGGGGCGTTCTTCATCCCAAACGGCATTACCTTAAACTGGTATAAGCCGAATGGGGTGACGAACGCCGACTTGGGGATAGCCTCCGGGGCCAGGGGGATCTGCCAGTAACCCTTACAGAGGTCGATAGTGGTCAGGTAATTTCCCCTGGCTATACGATCGAGTAGCTCGTCTACCCTGGGCATAGGGTATGCGTCTGTCACTGTTTTTTCATTGAGTCTCCGATAGTCTACACAGAACCGGGTTGTCCCATCCTTCTTGGGTACCAGGACCACCGGGGAGGCCCAGGGACTATCGGAGGGCTCAATCACCCGGAGTTGGAGCATCTCATCTATCTCTTTCTTCATTCCGGTTCTAACTGCCTCGGGGATGCGATACGGGGGTTGGCGTAAGGGTGTTTGTCCGGGGGTATCGACCTGGTGGGTAGTTAAGGTGGTGTACCCCGGTTTCTGAGAGAACGTGAGGTGCTTGGACTGGAGAAGGGTATTGAGCTGCTCCCTTTCAGTGGGGCTAAGTCGGTCTCCTATCTGGACCTGGGTTACTACCCCTGTGGGTGGACCTTTTTCTAGTAGGTCAGGAATGGGTAGACTGTCGGGGTCTTCCTGGGGCGGACAACATACGGCGGTCACGTTCTCGGGTCGCTCCAAGTACTCTTTGAGCATATTTATGTGGAATGTCTTCCTAAGGTTGTTGTCGTGACAACTAGCTATAACATAAGTGGTGTCGCCCCTTTTTTCTACGATCTGGTATGGGCCCTGCCATGACGCTTGTAATTTGTCTGTCTTCACCGGCTTAAGTACTAACACCTTTTGTCCTATGTTAAAGATTCTCCTTCGGGCTCCCCTATCGTACCATACCTTCTGTCTTCTCTGGGCCGACTGGAGGTTAGCCTGTACTGATTTGGCTAGCTGCTCCATGCGGTCTCTGAGTTCCAACACGTATGGTACAATGGGGACACCGTCCGTTTCCGTCTCTCCCTCCCAGTGCTCCCGGATCAGGTTTAGGGGGCCCTGTACCTTTCGTCCGTAGAGCAACTCAAAGGGAGAGAACCCTGTCGTTTCCTGGGGCACCTCCCGATACGCAAATAGGAGATGCGGCAGGAAACGTTCCCAATCTCGGTACTCCTGCGTGAACGTTTTGAGCATTTGTTTGAGGGTTCCGTTGAACCTCTCACAAAGTCCGTTCGTTTGGGGGTGATAGGGGGAGCTCAGGAGGGATTTAATTTTGCAAACCTGCCAGAGTTGTTGGGTCAATTCTGCTGTGAATTGGGTGCCTCGGTCAGACAGAATTTCTTTTGGAAATCCTACCCGGGAGAACACTTGTACTAGTGCATTCGCCACCGTATCCGCTTGGATGTTTGATAGGGCGACTGCCTCGGGGTACCTGGTAGCGTAGTCTACTACGGTAAGGATGTAGCGCTTACCGGAGGGACTAGGGGTGGCCAGTGGCCCTACTAGGTCAATAGCAACCCGGCTGAAGGGTTCCTCTACAATGGGCATATTGACTAGATGGGCTTTAGGGTGATCGCCTCGCCTTCCTACTCGTTGACATATATCGCAAGTATTACAGTAATTCTTAACATCAGCGTGTACTCCTGGCCAAAAGAATGTGTGGGTAATGCGGTGTAGCGTACGTGTTATAGCTAAGTGACCTGCCAAGGGGATGTCGTGTCCTATTTTGAGGATTTCCCGACGGTATTTGTGGGGTACTACCAGCTGTCGCCTATGTTGTCCCTTTTTCTCTGTCAAGCGGTATAGTTTCCCTTTTTCCCACAGAAAAGTTTCGTTATCTGCCCCGCTCCCCCCGGTCTCTGCTCGTTCCCGGTATTTTTGTAACGTCGGGTCAGTCCTAGACTCGGCCTTGAAGGTAACTGGGGTGTCCCAGGGTATGGGGCCTAACAGGTCAAGAGAAGTCTGGGTTGGTCTTACCTGGGTCTCCCGCACTGGTGAGGGCGCTCGGTCCGTCCGGGCTTGTGCTCGGGTAGTCACTGGGTTTGCTTCGTTGTTATATGCTGGGGCATAGGCAGAAGTCATGGGGCCCAAATCGTTGCCCAGTAGTACTTCAGCAAGCAAATGGTCCATTATACCCACGTTCACAGCCCCTTTTCCCGCTCCCCAATCAAGATGTACTTTAGCGGTCGGAACTTTGTACACATCCCCCCCCGCCACTCTGATGGCTACGGTCTGCCCTGACCGCCTGTGTTCTGGCACCAAATGACTCTGTACCAGTGTTATGGTGGCCCCTGTGTCTCTCAACCCCTCGGTAGATCGCCCTTCGAGCCATACCTTCTGCCGATGGTGCTGGCGGTTATCCGAGGCCGCATATACTGGATCTGCCTCGTGAAGCGGCCCCAAATATTCCTCCATAGGGACCTCTTGGTTAACACAGAGGGCTCGGGCCGGACGGTATGGCCCAGAGGGGTAATTGTAATTCCTGGGCGCCTGGTGCGGGCTAAGAGGGCAGTTAGCCATGAAATGCCCTGGTTGCTTGCATCGGTGGCAAGTGGGTCTGGAACAATCAACATTGTTATTAGGTGACCCTGAGTGTCTGGGGGGCCCGGCGGGTACCGGGGCTCGGAACTCCGTACGAGGAGGTGCACGGTAAACCTCTCTGGGCTCAACCCGTGCTGGAGTCCGGTATTTTGTGGACTCGTGAACACGTGAATCATAGTGTTCATCAGCTAATTTGGCCGCTTCTTCTAGGGTGGAAGGTCGCCTGTCTCGCAGCCACTCCTTCTCCGTTTGTTCCAGGCCATCATAAAAATGTTCTAAGAGGAATAATTGTAAAATTTCCTCACCAGTCACCGCTTTACTCCCGCTCATCCAGTGATTTGCCGCTCTCCGCATTCGGTGTGCCCATTCCATATGTGTATCGTTATGCTTCTTTTTCGTGTCCCGAAACTGCCGGCGATACGTGTCTGGAGTTACCGCGTATCGTCTTAGCAGAGTCTCTTTAACTCGTTCATACTGGGTCACTTCCTCAGCACCCAAGGTACGAAAAGCTTGCAGGGCTCGCCCAGATAGTTTTCCGGACAGGATCATGGGCCACTCTCCGGTGGGAACCTGGTGCAGGGCGCATTGCCTTTCGAAGTCCGCCAGGTACTCATCAATCCCTGTCTCGCTCTCTTGGAAGGATCGGAATGCCGCAAAGGGTATTTTCGGCTTCCCAGCATTTTCAACAGGAACGATTACCTGCGGAGTTTCAGTATTGCGTTGTGCGTTGGCCATCTCAACGTTGTAGGCCCGGTTCTTTTGTAAATCCGCGTCTGCCTCCACCATCAGTTGTTGTATCAGTTCTATAGAGGGGTTTGGCCCGTATAAGGGAAGCCTTCCCCGAACAATCCTTGCCTTTGCATCATCATCCGTGATTGGGATTTCCGCCATTGTGGAGCTTTGATCCAGTTTTGTCAATTCTGCGATTAGTTCCCTCTTTGGCCGGTTGCTGGCGTGCCCTCCTCTGTTTTCCAGTAAATCTTTCAGGGTTGTACGTTTCAATTTCGTGTAGGTGCTCTCCATCCGTTCCGTGCTTCTCCTAGGATATCCAGAATCATCCCGCCGCTGCCACCAAATGTTACGGTTACTCTTAGGCTTGCTGAGAGCTGGACCGTTTGGACGTCTGGATTCCTAGCTGCTGAAGAGAGGGGAAGCCGATTTCCATAGTATTCCATATGAGTCCTGTAAGTGTAGAATCATCCCACTAGCTATAGCATAGCTAGGATACCTTTCTGCCCACAAAACGAGTCAAAGCAGCGATTTGAGTATCAAGTAAGAACTGAGGTCTGGAACACCCAGCCTGCTTTTTATTACAGTCAGGTACACGCAGACCCCTCCCAGGGGAGGTATAAAATAACCAATAACAGCATAGTACAGCCCCCTGATGCCCTCCCCTCCGCTTGGGAGATAATTGAGTTTCCTACTGTATCTACTCAATTATCTCCAAGCTAAAACTTATACATTTTTATACATTTTTATAACTTTCTTATTTTACCTAGCACATTAATAAAACTTGTATTTTTGTGAACAACATACAGTGGGGAACAACATACTCAAATTTCGTGTGAATCCGTCCAGTAGTTCAAAAGATATTAAAAAGTCCTTGTTGGACCGACCGCATGCCTGTTTGCAAGTCCAGAACCAGTTCCACCGAGTCAGGCTGTGTGGTCGGTTGATGTTCGGCCGGAAAATCGGTAAAGTTCCATCCGAAGCCGGGGTTTGAATATTCGAACGTACTTCGGCTCGTGTCGAAGTGTCGGAGAAGACACTGGTTACCGATGACCGCATTCGACTGCATTAAAATGGCCGCCGCCACGTGTTCGACTGTAATGGCGGCCGCTTCGACTACCTCAGGGATTTCGACGGTTCCGGCACTTCGGCGTTATTTGAAGTGCCGGATCAACTATTGCAATGCTGATCCCAAGTAATTGAAAGGCACATAATTCGAACTAGTGTTCCTGTAACAGTGCTCCCTTTTTGTGGAACACTCTGGCAGACACCGTCTGACCCCTTTTCGGGGCAGACTAAGGCTGTCCAGACCGTGGGTTATGCTGGGCTGAGGTCCGTTTGTCTGGACAACCCGTCCGCATTGCCATTCTGTTTCCCGGGTCGGTAGGAAATGGTGAAATTGAAGGGTTGCAATGATAAGCTCCAACGTAATAACCTGCCGTTATCGCCAGAGACCCGGTTTAGCCACACCAACGGGTTATGGTCGGTGACCAGAGTGAACTCTTGTCCATATAAATAGGGAGTCAATTTCTTTAATGCCCATACCAAGGCCAAACACTCCTTTTCGACCGCTGCATAGCTGACTTCACGGGGCAGGAGCTTCCGGCTGATGTAGGCCACTGGATGCTCCCCTCCATCTTCACCTACTTGGCTAAGGACGGCTCCCAGCCCGAACATGGAAGCGTCTGTATGGACGATAAAACGTTTATTAAGGGCTGGGGCCGCCAAGACAGGAGCATTAACCAAAGCATTTTTGAGGGCCTGGAAAGCCGTTTCACAGTGGGGAGACCACAGGACCTGTCGAGGTAAGTTTTTCTTGGTCAAGTCAGTCAGGGGTTTGGCAAGTGTGCTGTAGTCGGGTACAAATCGTCTGTAGTACAAAGAAAATTACAGGATGTGTCAAGGATTCAAGGGGAAAAGAGGTGTGTTTGAGAATGTGCCACAAAAGGTGTCTGTCTTTAAGAGTGTTTCTAACTTTTAATGCACTTCTTATCTCCTTTTTTAATGCCCACCTTTTTGAAGTGACCAATGGAACCAGATGGGTGTTCACTATTATAATCAGTGATGACTCATCCTAATGGTTAATTTATCGAGTTTAACCAATAGATGTCATAATTGTTCCATGATTACTTTCATCATTGCTTTTACTTAAGGAGTTAACTAAATTTGTTGATGGAAAATTATCTTCCAGTGTAGTCATTTTAATGGCTACCCCATCATGTAAAAAGTTTCACATCAAAAGAGGTTTGGTTAGTTTTAACAGACAGAGGAGAGGGGCACCTTAATTTAAATGGCTGACACATATGTCATCCGATTCACCTTATGACTCACCTTAAGTTAAATGGTTGACACATATGCAATCCGATTCACATTTCAAGTCTGAATAGGGCCTTGTAGAAATATCTATTAAGGGTAGATTCTTCTATTGTTTTAATTAAATTGCTCATCAGATGAGTATATCTTATGAGATATGTACACATTATCTTATATGTGTCTGGATTTTGGGCTACACTGACTATATTGTTTTAGAATATAGATGTATGTGTATTAGTAATATCTTTTTAACATATAAACATGTATATATACATATAGTGTAAGAATTTAATTTAAAAAAATTCAAGACACTATCTATATGAATATAAAAGAATTATTAAAGATAAGTCATATCTTTACAATTCTATGTTTTAAGTATGGGCTTTTCTTAACCCCCTTTCTTTCTAACACTTTGGTTTGTAACATGCAAGGATGCTCTACATGATACAAACACCTTATCTCACATTCGTTCTTAGTCTGTCAGGGTAATGTTTATACAAACTTGCATTCCTCAGCTTATGATCTCTACTGTAAACAAGATAGACACAAGCCTTATCTTTTCATTGGATTAATAAAAAATGTGTCTGTCTTTTACATGCTGCTAGCAAACAAGATGGAGTCACAGTTGCTAAACAGTGACTTGCAATATAGCATTGATTTTACCAACAAAATGTCTGACAGTACTCTAGATCAAAGGGCTATCTATATGTTATCTCCCTTATAATGTCATCATGTTATTCCAGGATTCCAATTACATGAGATGACACAGTTGCATAGGATTTTAATGCAGAAAAACAACAATTGGTGAATTTGAGGGATCATAGCCCCAATCATCCTCGGACAGCTATGGGACTAATATCAAAGTTTTCTTAAAACTGCACTTCAACCACTTTAACAGCCTTCTTCAATGTTATGGTGTAAGGAGTGCCTTGGTGACAAAGTGTAAGTAATCAATCAATTTACTAAATACTTGACAGCTGGAGTTCACTTGATGTGTGGTGCTTCTTTATCTGCAGCCTGAAATCTCTGCACTGATCTAGCCCAGAAATGCAGGTGCTCATTAGATAGGAGTGCTCAGCTGACGCTCTCTGCCAATGAGCTGGTGCTGCTCTACATGACTTAGTTCAATGGAGCTATCTGAAGTTCCTTGCAGAAGCATCTGGGCTCCAGAGGAGGAAGCGACTTGTATCTGGTGGAGCCCAAGTAAGTTGTTGAACAGTTCACAAATGGTTTGACTACTCACACTGGGAGTCAGGGCTCACATTGCACCATATTTGGCACAGTGGATTGTAATTGTTATGATGCTTGGAGTGTTCCTTGCAAATGTGCCTTTAGTATAGGCTCCAAGGTAGGGCCAAGGCGTTGCCTCACAACATTTTGATTTAAAAATATTTATCAAGCTTAGACTATATTACACATGTGCACCAGTGAAATGTTTGTTTTGTACAAATGAGGAGGGGGCTGGTGCTGTGGGGGTTAATTCCCCTGCAACACGGAGTCTATTAAACGAGCAAAACGAAACAAAATAAAAAGGTAATGCCTTCGGCATTTTCCCTTTCATTTTGTTAATATTTAGTTTTTCGGGCTGTCGTTTACATTTTAGCAAATGAATACGAAAAAAATAGAATTTTCTGACAAAATCATATTTGTACAAAAACTAATGCACATGTCTACTCTGGGGATGGCAATCCCACAAGACAAACCTTCATCACTAAAACAATATGAATGAGGCCCTGCAGCTAGAAAGGTATAGTGAGTGTGTGACAAAAATATACTATACAGTCCTCAGAGTTTTATTGTAAATGCCTAGTTGAGTCCCAATTATGTTGCAATTTTGCAGATATCTAATGAAATTTTACAAGTCTCAAATGTGATAGGAGTGATATGGAGTTATTTGCTGTCTAATTGCATGAACGAGTTAAACGTGTGATAAATGCACAGATCTAGGAATAAGTTGATCCATCGAACAGATTATAAAGCAAGGTAACTTTCAATCTGATTTGTCACAGCGATTCATTAAAAGACAAACCATAGTATAAGAAACTGAGTATAAATATATGGTGCTACAGAACAAATTTGTAGTCACAAAACAGCCTCCAGGACTGTAGACTACATATTTATTTAATTTTCCAAAATGCCAATATTTATTTTTAATATTTTCTGCCAACACAGCAATCATTATTTTTCATTTTTAGTGTCAGTGCTACCCAGCTGAGGTAAAATAATACATCCTACCTTATAAACGAACCTTGCTCCCTAGATATAATTATTACTTTATTTCCTTAAGCTGCAGACGTCTCAAACAGGACATCATTACACAAATCCACCATAAACTCATTCTGCTCAGCTTGTAACTGAATTGTCTCTTGCAAATAAAAAAGGTTAAATTATGAATAGCCTGAGTACTGTTCAGGCACATAAAACCTTCAATTTTTCCTTTGCACAGCAAGAAAAACAGTAAGGTTTTATGGGTGTCAGGTTCTAACTTTTTAAAATCTTACAAAAATTCTGTCACTTTAAGCCATTGCTTTTAGACTCAACATACAAACAAATAGCACCCCTGGGAACCTGTGCTCTAATTTTTTGTGTACAATGGCTCTGGAGAGGCAATAAGTTAAAACAGTTAATTACTAACGCTCAATTTCTCAAAAGAATCAGGCCAGCAATGCATTACAATGAATTAGTTTCAAGCACTGGTTAAAATGTAGGTTTGCAATTACTTCTCTATATGTCATTTCCTGTACACCAACCTTATAATAACTTGAACCTTCCTTCAACAAATTGCCAGTTATCTTTTGAAGATGCTGATGGGAAAACAAGTTAATGGAGGCAGCTGCTGATGTTCTGGAGTGTCATTTCCATCAATCCAGGTTACACTAAGGCAGAAAAATACAGGGAGTGCAGAATTATTAGGCAAGTTGTATTTTTGAGGATTAATTTTATTATTGAACAACAACCATGTTCTTAATGAACCCAAAAAACTCATTAATATCAAAGCTGAATATTTTTGGAAGTAGTTTTTAGTTTGTTTTTAGTTATAGCTATTTTAGGGGGATATCTGTGAGTGCAGGTGACTATTACTGTGCATAATTATTAGGCAACTTAACAAAAAACAAATATATACCCATTTCAATTATTTATTTTTACCAGTGAAACCATGTTGAGATGTATAACATCTCAACATTCACAAATATACATTTCTGACATTCAAAAACAAAACAAAAACAAATCAGTGACCAATATAGCCACCTTTCTTTGCAAGGACACTCAAAAGCCTGCCATCCATGGATTCTGTCAGTGTTTTGATCTGTTCACCATCAACATTGCGTGCAGCAGCAACCACAGCCTTCCAGACACTGTTCAGAGAGGTGTACTGTTTTCCCTCCTTGTAAATCTCACATTTGATGATGGACCACAGGTTCTCAATGGGGTTCAGATCAGGTGAACAAGGAGGCCATGTCTTTTATACCCTTTTATACCCTTTCTTGCCAGCCACGCTGTGGAGTACTTGGACGCGTCTGATGGAGCATTGTCCTGCATGAAAATCAGGTTTTTCTTGAAGGATGCAGACTTCTTCCTGTACCACTGCTTGAAGAAGGTGTCTTCCAGAAACTGGCAGTAGGACTGGGAGTTGAGCTTGACTCCATCCTCAACCCGAAAAGGCCCCACAAGTTCATCTTTGATGATACCAGCCCAAACCAGTACTCCACCTCCACCTTGCTGGCGTCTGAGTCGGACTGGAGCTCTCTGCCCTTTACCAATCCATCCATCTGGCCCATCAAGACTCACTCTCATTTCATCAGTCCATAAAACCTTAGAAAAATCAGTCTTGAGATATTTCTTAGCCCAGTCTTGACGTTTCAGCTTGTGTGTCTTGTTCAGTGGTGGTCGTCTTTCAGCCTTTCTTACCTTGGCCATGTCTCTGAGTATTGCACACCTTGTGCTTTTGGGCACTCCAGTGATGTTGCAGCTCTGAAATATGGCCAAACTGGTGGCAAGTGGCATCTTGGCAGCTGCACGCTTGACTTTTCTCAGTTCATGGGCAGTTATTTTGCGCCTTGGTTTCTCCATACGCTTCTTGCGAACCTGTTGACTATTTTGAATGAAACGCTTGATTGTTCGATGATCACGCTTCAGAAGCTTTGCAATTTTAAGAGTGCTGCATCCCTCTGCAAGATATCTCACTATTTTTGACTTTTCTGAGCCTGTCAAGTCCTTCTTTTGACCCATTTTGCCAAAGGAAAGGAAGTTGCCTAATAATTATGCACACCTGATATAGGGTGTTGATGTCATTAGACCACACCCCTTCTCATTACAGAGATGCACATCACCTAATATGCTTAATTGGTAGTTGGCTTTCGAGCCTATACAGCTTGGAGTAAGACAACATGCATAAAGAGGATGATGTGGTCAAAATACTCATTTGCCTAATAATTCTGCACTCCCTGTAGGTTTGTAAGCATGAGTTTTCTCGAAACTTCAAATAAGCTCACCATATTTTAATTGTTGGTCTCAGGTGAATGCAGACACTTTTTTGGGGGTAAAAGCAAAAACCAGTGGCCAGAAATAAAGCAATATAAATATTTTGAGCTTATTTGAGTCAAGAATTACTAAACTCCATTCAATATTCTGTCAGTAGCAGAGTTAGAGTATTAACACTGGTTTGAGATCTGTTAGTAGTACTCCTTGTGAGACTGCCTCATATACTCTTCTTCCCTCTCCTGATATTCTAATAAAGTGTACAAGCCCTCTCTTTTCTTGTTCTGTCCTCAGACCATGCTACAGTATGAAGACATATATTCTTCTACATATGAAGAAATATCTGAAGACAGCAAAGGGTAACTTGATTATTTAACGTGATATTTAACCAAACTGACTTTTTTTTAGAAATACTGTGATTTAAATGTTCTTACAAAAACACAACAGATTGTTCCAGCAAAATATCCAGCAAATATAAAAATGTATGTATATTTAAAAAATATTTACCTCATATCCATGTACATCTGTGCCCCACCAGTCAATATTCTATTAACAGTGCTTTTCTGCCCTAACCGATTACAGTTGAGGTACAGAATTTTTATATAAAATGTAAATTAAATAATTATTAGACAGAAGACGCATGGAACGGACTTGTCTCTCATGCGGTCTGTTCTACCCGGGGATAAAAACACTGTTTTACCCTATTATGCTCACCACAATAGCTCCCACAATGTGCATCCTGCCTTGCCACGGTAATGGGACGCAAGAGCAAAAAATACCGGTTGGAAAAGCCTCCATTCACCGCCGATATCAGCGCATTTTTGTGGAGGCCGCAAGCATCCTCGAGGCCTGTCATGGCGCAGCTCTCTGACCTGCCCTCCCGAACATCCAGTGAAGAATCTCTCTCCAACCTGGAACTGATGGCTGAGACACGGAGAGCAGGCAAGCCTTTGGTGCAGGGAAGCTCTCCAGTCACTGAAGATAGACAGAAGGCCCTCCTGAATCACCTCCGCCGCTATATTATGGCAGACCAATTTATTTAAGGAGAAAATTCATGGAGTGTCAGTGCGACTACAATACAGAAATCAGCACTTTAGCACATGAGGCCCGCATTACTAGCCTTGAAAATGAGCTGATAATGATTAAGAAAGATCTGAACCATAGCTTTGGGGGGAGCAGGGAAGGGGGGGGGGGATGACCAATGAGCGAAACTCCCAATCCCAGAGTGCTCCGGATAAGGTTGGATTCTCTAGACACATTAGCCACAGCGGGATTAACAGAGGTGGACCCTTCTCCACCCAACCCAGCAGCTGTGATATATATGTCAGTTTTTAATAGCAAACATATCTAATATGGAGCACATGATTAACCCCTTAAGGACTGGACTGTTTTTGCGATGTTGTACATTTGCGATCAGGCATCTTTTTACACTTTTGTGGTGTTTGTGTTTAGCTGTAATTTTCCGCTCTCTCATTTGCTTTTCCCATAAAAATTATATATTGTTTTTTTCAGGACAAAAGGGGCTTTCTTTACATACCATTATTTATATAATCTCATGTCATTTAATTTAAAAAAATAAATAAAAAATTATGATGCTAAATTTAAAAAAAAAATATTTTTTTTTTACTTTTACTTGAAAAATCTTTTACTCATCTACAAAAAAACTGCTAAATAGATTAAAAATGTTGTCCTGAGTTTAAAAAATTGTCCTCTGTTGAGCGATCACATGGCCCCAGGGGTCCTAATCCACCGCGGGGAGACTGTCTTGGCTGCAGGCGGTCTCCCCACAACGGGTAAGTACATTGCATCGTTAGGACGGTTCAGGACCATCACCGGTCGGCAATGCAAAAATGCCGGTCCTGAACCATCCTCGGTCCTGAAGGGGTTAAAATCAACATATGTTTATTCCTGCACACAATTTCAAACTGTCACACGGATACTGATCTACCTGTTAACCTCATGTTTATATCTGTATGATTTCTGTACCTGTCTATACCTTGACTTCATCAAAAATAAAGATTGTCAAAAAAAAAAGATCTGACGCAAACTCAGAGCCAAGTTGGGGCCATGGAGGATCGCAGGCGATGGAAAAATTTCAAAATAAAGGGACTGGGACTGTTGCATTGGTGGAAATACCCCACCTCATTCGGAGACTACTATCCAGTCAATTTTCTCCCAAACAAGCTAATTCTATGATTCTGGATGGATGCTACAGGCTACCACAACCTCGGGCAACCTCCCAGCAAACCAGCAGGCATGTTATTATACGGTTTTAACACAGTCCAGACAAGCAAACTTTCCTGTCCGCAGTTCGCAACACCTCTCCATACCAATTTGAGGAACATTCCTTGTTGTTCTATCCTGACATATCTCGAGCCACCATTTACTGGCGAAGGTCCCTGAGACCCTTGACCACATTGTTGTTAAAGCACAAGATGCCCTACAGATGGGGTGCACCAAGATGCCTTCTGATCCCTCGCAAGTCTGGGACTCTCAAAGTTACTGAGGTTTCTGAAATGGGTACTATTCTCCAACAACTTGAACTCCCACCAGCTAAGACGGTGCCGCAGCAACCAGCGTCCAAACCACAGTTTGGTCGACATGGGACCTGGCCACAATCCACCCGTTTATCCCGGCTATCCAATGGAACAACCCCGCTGCCACCGGGATAGCTTGAACGTTCACTGCTACCACACGCTGATAATAGTTTCACTTTTATCTAAGTTCATTTTTGCTGTAGCATACCGTTTATTAGTTACTTCGTTAGTTACTTATTACTGCATACTATGAGGTCTGATAGCTGTCCTTTGAGACACATTCCACCAGATTTCCTCCTGCTGGCTTAGGGTTGCAAGTACCCCTCTCTCCATCCCCCCAAGCAACTGGTTTCAGCATTAAGCAACATATTAGAGTGTCAGCATCTTGCTCTTTGTTGATAGGTGATATCACCTGCCCCAAACTAGATGGTTCAAGAGGCACATAGCTTTTTCTGCCCCGCAGCAAAAAACAATTATACCGATAGTCTCCTTAGTTCGTCCGAGATGTTTCGCTACTGTTTTTCTTTATACTTTATTATAAAACCCTCAGTCCAGTTGTAATCCATAATGTTATATATGATATGCTATGCTGGTTTTGACATGTATTTTCTGTCATGTCTTACCGTTTGACTGACAATAAAAACAGATTTACACAAAAAAAATGTATTAGACTAGGAGATTAATTTCGGTCTGAACTGCGATTCATCCTAATTTGGTGTAATCAGGTGATCTGTCCCAAACTGCAAGCCAAAATATTCCCAAATCACAAAACACTCGAAACACAAGGATTCTGGATTCTGCCCGTGGCACACAAAACAATTGGGGGGGGGGGGGGGGAGAAAGACTGATGTCTATGGGCAGTTACTAAAAGTAGATTTTATTATTTTATTCACAGATCAACTAAGAATATTATATATGTAATACTGGGATGAAGTGAGTACAATGCACTAATTCCCACCTTACCAATGAGACACATGGGAGATTGTTTTGCTTTTATTTCATAAGGTTCAAGGATGCACCAATTGTCCTTAACCAAGGAAGGACAAAACAGTATAATATTTCTAATTACAAGTCATTAAGGATAACATAGTATAATCTTTCTAATTACAAGCATTTTACAAAAATAAAGTAATACATCACCAATTAATCTATTGTAGAACTACATCTAGGCACACAGTCATTGTTTGAAAGATGTAGTGTGCCCAGAATATTGTAACATCATAGAATAATGTGGTATTTAACTAAATAGCTCTAGAAAGTGACAATCAATATATATCCATAGAATTAGCAATACAGAGATCAAGAGAGGGGAGGGAATCCCATCAGACCCAACCAGATTCCACTAGATCCTAAAAAGGTATGCAAGCAGGGGGATGGCTAAATATCTGTAAATTGTTATCTTTGTGTGTATATGTTTGTGTGTGTACATATGTGTATGTATAAGGAAGGAGAGAAAGGTGGAACCACAGAGATAATATATCAAATGAAATATAAGCAAGTAGTAATATAGAAATAAACAATGACATTTACCCGTAATACAGAAAAAGCTAATGAGCCATATGCATATATGATTTTATATCATTTTATTAACCCCTTAAGGACACATGACATGTGTGACATGTCATGATTCCCTTTTATTCCAGAAGTTTGGTCCTTAAGGGGTTAAGCATGGACTATTAGTTTTACTTTGGTTGCATAATTGAGTATTAATTCACTCCTAACTCCCTGGCGCATCCTACTGTGGGGATTATACCACTGTACGCTGTTGATACTATAGCTAGTTTTTAGCTCTTAAAAATGTGAGAAGGACCATATAGACCTCTTCTATCTGCTGCAACCTATTTGGGTTTTATTGCACTATTAGATTTTCTTTTCTCTTTCATACGGATCCCACGAACCCTTCAATCCCACTACTCCATAGACGTCTCTATCTCAGATATAACTGGGATTGTTCTCTCATCCAAAGGTTTTACTGGACTCTTTTTGGACTGTTCCTTTAATATATATATATATATATATATATATATATATATATATATATATATATATATATATATACCTATTATTATTTTTATTGTTCTCTCTCTGTATTATATGTTTATTTATATATTACTACTTGCTTATATTTCATTTTATATTATCTCTGTGGCGCCACATTTCTCTCCTCCCTTTTACCTATATACCTATAGGGGCTGTGAGGAAGCCCTATCCTTTAGGTGTGCTGCCTTTATTTAAGTTTTAAAGCGCTGATCCTTCTGTGCACTTTTCACATAGTTATATGGGTGTATGTGTGAAAATGTGTGTATGTGTTATCTGTGTGTGTCTGTGTCTATATGTCATTTATGTATATATGTTATATATGTGATTACTATAGTTGCTGTTATTTCAAACATAAATTTGTCTTTGCCTCATCTCTCCTTTTTTTCTCCACCCCATACTACCATGCTGCTCCCCTGCTCCAGGCTTCCCCTGCTTTCCTCTGCCACATGTGTGTGTGTGTGTGTGTGTATGTATATATATTTCAGATACACCGACACACACACACTGTCCCACATGCCAATACACAGACACACATATAACACCAACACACATATGCAAACACTGCCACACATGCAGTTGCAGAGACACACACACTGAAAGGCATGCAGATACACAGATAAAAACACTGCCAAACCTACAGATGTACAGACACACCGATACAAACACTACCACACATGCAGATACACAAACGCACAGATACAAACATTGACACACATACACAGATACATACATAACAGGTACACACACTGACACACATGCAGATACATAGAAACACATATACAAACACTGAGACATATACAGATAAAGACACAGATACAAACACTGACACACACTGACAGAAATGCACAGATATATATAGCCAAACATGTAGATACACAGACACACAGATACAACACTAACATACATACAGTTGAACAGACACACTGATAAACACAGGGACACTGATAAACACAGTGACACACATGCAAAGATATACTGACATACATATAGATATATTTGCACAGATACACACTGATGCATACAGACTAATACAGATGTACACACACAGAGATAAAAACACTGCACACATGCAGATACACAGATGCAAACACTGACACACATGCAGATACACAAACAGGCTTGCTCCTCTCCTGGTCTGTCTGCCCTCACAGCTCAAACCTGAGCTGGGAAGAAGTGACCAGTATTTCCTTCCTTCCAGCATTCCCTGTTAAAAAGAAGGGGCCTGGTCGGCTATTAAAGAGCTGCAACATATGACCTGTCCCTTGATGGCACATGTCCATCGGGTGGTCCCAATGGGCCCCTGACCTTGTGGTTCCCCAACCTGTGTAGTGCTGCTGCACCGATAGAACTATCATTACTGAATTATTTTTGCATACCCCTGCTGGATTGTACCTATGAGGTACATGTACCACAGGTTTGGAATCACTGCTCTATTGTTTACCTCTTCTTACTTGATCTGTGCTTTTGATCTGTGCAAGAAGAAATTGCTCCTCCTAGTGTACTGCAAAATATATAAAAATATGATATTCCCCATTTTGGCTCCCGTTTGGTTCATCTGATTTGATCCCTAAATCAGTTTTTGACCAAAACTCTGCTAAGTGAATCAACATATGGCCGAAATTCGGGCATCCTGAAAATGTTTCTAATTTTGGGAAAAATGAGTCGGCCAGGTCAAAAATCCTCACCATACACAAGTCTAGTAATTATTATATAATATATACTCCAGTGATGTTTAACCCCTTAAGGACCAAACTTCTGGAATAAAAGGGAATCATGACATGTCACACATGTCATGTGTCCTTAAGGGGTTAAATGCTATGTATGAAAGACTACCTTAAACAAAATTAAGGATTTGTAGATGAATGACAGGAAATACGCTATACATAAATAGATCACATATAGATATGCACACCAATTAAAGCTTATAAAAACAACTTTATATTTCACAGTATATTAATTAACAAACAAATAAACAAAAATGAATCAACTTCACAATATAAAACAATCCATAAGCAATATAAAGCAAGCAAGAAAGCTAAACATGTATCAACCTAAGCAAAAAATAAACAAAGAACAACTTACTGAGCGATTTGAGTATAAATCTAAATCACATCACGTTGTCCCTTTGTTAGCAGTTGGCACTAAGAAAAAAAAAAATCATATTACCAGTTTAACAATAAAGGTGAATCTGATGAAATGTCTGAGATCTGCCATATTCTAGTAATTTAAACAATATATTTCAAAATAGGAAATATGAAAAGAGAACTTAATGAAAGCACATGGTTTATAGGTTGATGCAATATTAGCATTTTCCTTATTTCTTTATGGCTGCTGTACACCTTATTCATATTTAAAAATGTCACCTTATTGCTACTAAAAAATAAATGCAACACAGACTAACAGCTGCACTAATGTAAATGCCAACAAAATGAAAAGAAAGCAATCGATATTTATATTATATCAAAAGCATCCACACATCTTATAACAAAAACACAAAAACAAGAAAGAACAGAACATAAAAAATACATAAACACATTGACCAGTTACTTAATATGCATTTGAGTTCATATAATAAATTTATAATATTAACTTCTGTCTCAGAATTGTTCATATCGTTTTTTTTCCATACAAAAAACATATCCAGGGCAGTTGCCCTACACTAAACACGATAAATACAACCTTACAACAATCTACATTGTGATACAACACTTACACACAACACCTTTGGGGAATGTTGGGGGGGTCTCCTACCCTTATTCTTCGTAGCAACAGTAGTTTAATACGGAAAATTTGGTTCAGGTATTAATTCCCTCACTCTCCATTATTTAAAGCCAATGCTTGCCTGATTTTTTTTTATATGGCTTTGAAATTAGAGATTCCTTAGTTGGTATAGGACTTGTATTTTAAAATTCTCAAATATAAAATGCGCTGAGCTCTTTCAATTTCGTGCAACAATTAATTTGGCTGAAGCCATATAATGTGTGTATGTATATATATATATATATATGTATATATTGTCTGCTGCTACTCATCCCGGGACAAAACCTATTTGGTCCTTATTAATGATGTTATTCAAGATATCCTTGAGCTTGTTTGCTAGTATTGCTGAGAAGATCTTTACGTCAGTATTTATTCCACTTTTGATGAATCTTTATCCTGCTTTAGTATTGGAAAAATGTTAGCTCTAAGCATTTCTTTAGGAAAACCTCCCTTTGTAACAATATAATTAAACGTGGAAGTTAGATGAGTGCTTATCAAATCTGCAAAGGATTTGTAAAATAAATTTGAAAAACCATCTGGTCCTGGGGTTTTCTTACATTTTCTTACATTCTCTACCTCCTGGACAGTGTTAGTGCAGTTTTAGCTATTTTTTTTGTGGCTATCTGAGATCTTAGGGGTGTTATTAGTCTCCAAGTAATCGTCCATATTTGTATTAATAATTGGGAGATTATACAAATTGTTGTAATATAAATTGAACCAATCTCCAATCTTTTTAGGATTACGGTATTCCCCTTCATCATCTGCCAGCCTTACGATTCTACTTGAGGCAACCTTGTCTCTCAACTTTTTTTTCAATATTCTGTCTGCTCGGTTTCCTTTACTATAGGACTTACATCTTAATTTAGTTAGGATTTTTGCATTATTTTCTATGAGTTTTATGTTTATTTGATTCTGTATCTGATGTATAATGTCTGAGTTCTCTCTAGAGGGAGTTTGTTTATTTTTATCAGAAGCTTTTTTTAATACCACCTGCAGAGTTATCATTTCTGCACTACATTCTGTTTTAAACTTCGCATACAGACTTATGAAGTTCCCTCTCATGGTAGACTTGAAAGCACACCAATTATTAGTGTATGAGGTGTCTCTAGGGTCATTTTCTGCAAAGAAGGATGTGATCTGCTTTTTAAATGTCTCAAGATATTTTTTATTATAAAATAGATGATCATTTAACCGCCAGGTATCTCTATTGATATTATTCCATTTATCCTTCACTGACTTCATATTAATGCTATGATCTGACGGGGAGTTGTCCAGAATTCTTATAGCTTCTAAATTTTCCAGAAAGTCAAGTTTGCCCCAAATCCTATCAATTCGCGAATATGACAAAGGTACTCTGGAAAAAAAAAACATGAAATCAGACTTCCCAGGATATCAAGTTCTCCACAAGTCAAAATAATCAAACTTATTCATATTACTACTTAATGATTTGGCCAGTTTAACTAATCTATGAATTGCTGGTTCTTTCTTAGAGAATGTTTTATCTATTTTTGGGTTCAGCACACAGTTCAAATCCCCTGCTATTAAACAGATTCCTGTTTTTAATAATTCCACCTGTTCCAGAATTTCTTTTCAAAACTAACCATGGAAGAGTCATTTGGTAGATAGATGTTTATCAGTGTGTATTTGATCTCATTTAACTTACAGATAATAATAAAAAAAATCTACCCTTCGGGTCTTTATCCTGATATAATATGTCCACTTTTAATGATTGGGAAAATATTATCGCTACTCTTGTTTCTTTTTATTATTTATTATTATTATTATTATTATTGCCATTTATATAGCACCAACAGATTCCGTAGAGCTTTACAATATTATGAGAGGGGGGATTTAACTATAAATAGGACAATTACAAAAAAACTTATAGGGGCGATAGGTTGAAGAGGACCCTGCTCAAATGAGCTTACATTCTATAGGAGGTGGGGTGTAAAACACAATAGGACAGGATCTTTTACTGAATCTTGAAATAGGATGGGAAATCTAGTACCTCCCCAACAGATTTTATCAACTTCCCCCCAGTGTGTTTCCTGTAAGAAGCCCACCTCCACTTTGTTTTTAACCATATAATTAAATGATAAAGATTTCTTATGGGGAGAGTTTAGGCCCTGAACATTCACCAACATCATTTTAACCATTCTTGTATGAGATAAGCCTCCCTCCATGCCCAGAGGTGTGTACATAATTACTAACATAACATATACATAACATATGTGACATACAAAACTTGCCCCCCTAGTTGAATCAACCAGATTGGCCTGGATCGACCTCTCTCTCAGGGAGAACGGGGAGCCACAGTGACCCAAAATCAAAAAGAGCAGACCAAAATAAGCTATTTTTGTCACTCCCCTCTCCCTCTGAGAATGAGTCAATTATATGTGGAGTGGGTAGACTCCCATCGACTCCTCTGTTTTTCTGCCTATAAATTAGACATTCGGAGAGACATGAGTTATTGCGAGATTCCAGCTCCCTTTCCCATGATACAACAACATTTGATACTTGGCTTATCTTATTATTGCTTCTAGCAAAAAAAAAAAAAAGAATTGTTCATATCTTATATTGAATACTGACACAATTAAACAATGACACCTTCATTAAATAGAGTGTATAGAAAATAACTGATCATCAATGCAAGAATTTGAATATACATAAAAAGATGCTTGCTAATGGAAATCATGAAAAACATGGAAAGCAACAATTTATCTTTGATCCTAAAGGCAAGTGGAAATTTGAAGTCTTTGATATATGAAAATTGATGTGGAAAGTAATGCACATAGTTCATTCTAGAAGTTTCATGCTTCTAGCACATTGCTATTTTTATAATAAACTTCTTGATAGTTCCATGCTTAAAACCAAATACTGCTGCAACCTACAATTAAAAAAATGAGTAAGGAGTACTATGGTTAAGGTTAAAAAACACGGGGTAATTCACTAATGTCTAAATGGTTCTGTACCAAATGAACCATCTTGAATATGGGGCCTTTTGGACTGCAAATTCTAAACATAGTTCATGCTATTAAACAATGTCTGGACTTTGAAATTTCAGCTGGACCAAACACTATCAGATGGCTGATACCCAGAACCTTGTGTGATGAAGCATACCTCATGCCAGTCATTGGTTATGAAGAGGTTATAGCCTCATTGCATCAGCCAGGAGATGGCGGACAAGAGTGTGGGAAGCCCTGGGCACCTTTCTGTGTTTCTTCATCTATACCCTGGCGCATATGGGGATATGGGTAGCAGATCACAAGGCACCCTTGACTAAATTTCCACACATTCAAAAAACTTACCACCCATCCCACAGCATTGTTTCATGCCATTACACACATAGAACTAGTAACCCATAAATTCTCCAGGTATTGTGAGTAGGTATAGGGAGAGTCATTTGGACTTGTTAAAGGATCCTGGGACCCTTCATTTATATATTATTTTTATTAGTTTTCAAATTATTTAATGACTACCTTGGACATTTTACAGGCTTTATTAGTGAGCAATTTCTGAACTAGTCAGCTTATCTAAGTCATAACCCAGAGCTTACTGAAATCTTAATTTAGATAATAATACTTTTTATTACAGTTCTTTAGTGATTTGTACTCTTGATATATATTGAATTTCCCTGAATTATATTTTGTGAATGAATAAATGAAAGCTCTATGATTTCAGTGAATGCCTTTTCGTGTTTCTACAATGTAAACCTCCCATATTTTTTCGCTCACAGAGTGACACGTTTTGTGCCACATTTGTGTCACTATACCACCCTCCCTCTAGCATGCAAGTTCTTTGAGCAGGGCCCTTAACCCCTCTGTTCCTGTGCGTCCAACTTGTTTGGTTACAATTACGTGTTTGTTAGTCTACCCACTATACAGCGCTGGGGAATTCACTGGTGCTTTATAAATAATAATAATAAGGTAAATTTAACGTCCTGGCAGTTTCTACAATGACAAAACATTTCTCCACCAATTAATGCTTTTTTCAGTGCTGGTGGCTTTCTTTATTGGTCTGTTTTTAATCATGACATCATGACCCTAAATTTTCATGTCTCTATTGTTTTTTGATATT
The DNA here is from genome assembly GCF_036172605.1 of Pelobates fuscus. Classification (NCBI taxonomy): domain Eukaryota; kingdom Metazoa; phylum Chordata; class Amphibia; order Anura; family Pelobatidae; genus Pelobates; species Pelobates fuscus. The sequence continues at coordinate 140,475,234 of NC_086321.1, forward strand.
CTGAAAGATTGTCTTACCAGAAGAGCAACTACACCATGTAGCTAGTTTTATGATGCAGTGTGCATAATGTGTGTCTGGGAAGGTAGCCATTACTTTTTACAAAACATTTAAGAAATATTTTCGGTATAACACTTTATTTTCAATGAGCCTTTGGAAAACATTAATTTCAGCTCTTTTTTTTTGCCAGTTTAATCTTCTAAATAAAACTAGTAAGTCTACATTTTGCAATTTCTGGACAATTCAATTCAACACATGGTTTATAAAACCCATGTACATTTTTACTGTAATTAATAAGTTTTTTGGACAAAATCCTGTGAACACTACTGAATTCTACCGACAATTTGCAGAATTACTAACCCCAAATGCAGTCAGGAAACATTAATTCAGAATTGTTTGGAAAATCAGTACTATTTGTGACTGAACCAATATAAGGAATAGGAATCAGATATGCATAATCAACTGCATGGCAGACAAAGTTAAATCGAATGCATTTGGCAGGTTGTACATCCGCAAACTATCATTTGCTGTTTGCAAGTGAATTAATAAGTTGACAAACTATTTGCCACATGGGTGGGGGCCAGAGGAGGGGACAAGAGGTCCCCTTTTTATTACTAATATAAATAATAATAATAATAATAATAATAATAATGGGTAGTGGTAAGGGAGTGAAACTAGGTCTTCAACAATGAATATTTACAGCAGCCCCACCCAATGCCACTGGGTGGGCGCATGATGAGGACTATTCATTTTCTAGAGACTGGCAGCAACGGCTGACCAGTCTCTAGTTTTAAAAATTTAGGAGACATGCCCCACCTCTATTATAGTAATATGGGTGTCTCATGGACCCCCGAAGGATTCTTATTTATATGTTTTACTTTTTTAATGTGGCGGCTGACTAGCAAGCACTGGCCAGCCACCACATTATTAACCCTCGTCTGCCAAAGGCTTTTAACTATTTGCTTACTGTGTAGTGCTGCCAACAGGCCAGCTAAAGTTTGAACATTCAGTACAGATGTCATCTGTCTGGTGGTGTTCAGTCCGTCTGAAGTTAGGATCAGATGTGAACATTGCTGAATAATTTGAGCAATGTCTGGATTTTGTAGTTCGAATTACCTCGCATTAAGTCAGATGTTTTTTTTCCCTACTCAGTATGGGACCATTAGGACTTCAGTGAATAACCTCTATAGTAACACATTTATAATTTTAAAGGCCAATATAGGACTGAGCAAATTCTGAAGAATATAGACACTTGCAATATTTACAATTTTTTTGTAAATGAATATGAAAACACTGTAGGCAAAGTAATCTAAAGTACTGGCTTCTGCATACAAATTACATTTTGCAGTTTTATATGCAAGAACTGCCTTTTCCCAAGAAGAAACTGTATTAGTTAACATGAGATATAAAACCATTATTAATGTGCAAATTAATTGAGCGCATCTTTGTTAATCCCACCAGACATATTAGCAATGCATTTTCAAAAAGCTTTGATCATTGGTCAGTTAATTATAGCAACGCTCCAATGAAACGTTTCGAATTACCATAGGGATAGAAACAACATCTCTGCTCAGTAATCAATTTTTATACAGAAAGGATTGAGAGTCTCATTTTTCACCGAGACTTGAGTCAATACAAAGAGCTGTCATATCTTCATTAATATATTCTTTAGATGGATATATTCCATGCAAGTCTTTGAAGAATGATTTCCTCCCTTGAAACAAAGTACACATAAATGAAGATCAATTAATAATACTAAAAATGAAAAAAATAAAAAATACAAAGTCTTTTATGTCTCAAATAATTTCCCTCCATGGTCTTAAAATTCAGATCCTTCCAGCACTGAACTGGAAGGCTGTGCAGCAATGAGAGCAATACAATTAACATCTTTGCACTTTGCAAAAGCTTTTTTACAAATATCCTAATTTATCAAACATAAGGGACTAATATATCAGTATTATTTTTTAATGTGCCGTATATAGCTTAAGGGACACATTCAGTATGGAATTCTAGGAGCTACATTGATCCCTTTCATTTTTATTTTCCTTATTTCTTATATAATTTACTGTTTATAGATAGTCCTAATATCAGATTAATATTTTAGCAATCTTAGTTGTATTGCAATTACCCTCCGGACGGGCCACAAGTGCACTACTGCCTTTAATAGTGCGACCAGGACCCTTTAAAATTGACGGTTGGTCACTTCCACACAGCTTACTCTGCATGGGAGGAAAGAGGAAGAGTGGAGGCCGTGATGAAAGTAGAGTCAGCTGCCAGACCGACTCCCAACAGCCCCAGCCACCCTCCTGCACCCAAAATGTAAGAAACAGGAGGGATAAAAAAATACCTCCATGTGTATGTCAGTATGTATGCCTCTGTCATTGTGTCTGTCTGTCAGTGTGTGTCTGTGTGTATCTGTGTGTTAGTTTGTGTGTCTATGTGTCAGTGTGTGTATCAGTTTGTGTCTCTGTATGTATCCTTTGTTAGTGTGTATCCGAGCATCTGTTGTGTGTGTGTGTGTCAGTGTTAGAATGTGTGTGTGTGTAACTATGTGTTATTGTGTGTGTCTGTGTATCGGTGTACCAGTGTGTGTATCTATGTGTAAATGTGTGAAACTGTGTGTATCTGTGTGTGTGGAAATGTATACACTAAACACAAATGCACCCCTGCATTTTAAACAACAACATTTACACATATAAGTCATACAAAAATTGCTTGCATTGAAACACATATTTTGTGTATCTATCTACCTATCTATCATCCATGATTCTGCACTCACATTTTGTAGTATAAGTGCAACGGTGCTCTTTCAGCCAAATCAACATAAATCTCCATGAAGAAAGGCACAGGCTGGGCTTCTTGAAGAAAATTAGTTGTCTTTATTAACCCGTTAACGCCGTTATGGCGTGCTATGCCATCCCGGCATTAATGGGCTTAAACGCCATTATGGCGGCATAGCACGCCACAACGTTTAAGCCTACCCACCTTTCCCCAAACCCTCCCAAAATGCAGTACGGGGGCCTGTCTGGCAACCCAGGCAGCCCCCCTGTGGCCAATCAGAGGCGATCTGAAGTTTGTGATCGCAATGACAGCCAGTCACTGCGATCACTGTTACAACATGTCGGCAAAGGATTTGAAATCACTGGCTGACACATTGTCTCTGCCCCTCTCCTCACCTCACTTCGATCTGAGAGAGAGAGAGAGAGAGAGAGAGAGAGAGGCAGATATATCATTCCTGGTGGTCCCTGTAGGAGAAAGAGTTCTAAAAATTCAGTAATTTAAAAAAAAAAAAATACCAACATTTTTTAACCCTTTCACCGCTGATCACAGCATTAACACTGTGATCAGCCTGATTAGGGCTGTTAGTACATTTGTACTATTATTCATTATTTTTTAGGGTCCATAAATATTTTTTAAATCTTTTTTTCACCCTTTGTCAGCCGCAGCAACCCAAATCTCCCTTAACCACTTCCTTGCTGCCGTGATCAGTATCGCTGCAGTACAGTACTGTAGCAGTGATCACTGTGTTCAGAGGGCTCTCTGATCAGGCTGACTCTTTTTTGGAGGTTATTTTTATTTAAAAAAATATATATATTTATATAACAAAAAATAACCCTCTCAGCACTGATCGCAGCAGTCTAAACTGCAATCAGTACATTTATTGTATTTTTGGGGGGTTTTTGAGGGTGGGCAGTAGGTTGTAGGCAGGTAAGAATTTAGTAACTTCCCCCCTAGTTTTTTTTTATCAATTAATGATTAGTCCCCCCTCGAATGGCATGTCGCTACTCCGCAGAGGTTGCGTATGCCATTCTGGCAGGCAGTGATAGTGACACTCTGCAAGAACGTGACATTATCACTGCCTCTGACATTTAGCCTCTGAGTGAGTCCTCAAGTGATGGTGCCCCATCACCTACAAGAGGACACTCAGCAAGCCCAATACCAGATAGAGACTGAGTGCTCCCAAACCGGACGTCTCCAGAAATACCCCCATTCACAGCGACCCCTGGCATCGCTGTTATGGTGGATGCTTGAGTGTCAATTAAATATTTTGATCTGTTCATGTTAGAAGACATTTTTCAGCTAATGGTTGAGCATACCAATTTATTTGCCAACCAATATCTGACTGCGAATCCGGGGTCAAATTACAATCGGTAAAATATGTGACACCCCACGGATCTCGCAGAAATGTGCAAATTTTGGGCCCTAACTCTAGTTATGGGTATCATCAAAAAGCTGAGTATCAGGTCCTACTGGTACAAGCACCCCATCCTGGCTACCCCTCTTTTCCCAGGGGTTATGAAGAAGGCTCGCTATGAGCAGCTGCTGCGTTTCCTCCACTTCAACAATAATGCACTGTGCCCCCCCAGAAACGACCCATTGTTTGACAGGCTCTACAAAATTCAGCCCCTAATTCAACTCCTGTCAGACAAATTCTCCCAAAATTATGTCACTGAAGAAAATATTTGTGTAGATGAATCCCTAATGAAGTTTAAGGGTAGATTACTTTTCAAGCAATATATCCCTTCTGAAAGGTATCGATAAGGTGTCAAATTTTACAAATTGTGCAAATCCAAATCTGGATATACATGGGTGTTTCGTATTTATCAGGGGAAGGATAGCCATCTTCACCCACCAGGATGCCCTGATTCTGTGGGTACAAGTGTAAAGATAGTATGGGCCTAAACCTTCCCTTGTTAAATAAGGGATGCATGCTATGGGTTGACAACTATTATTCAAGCATAGAGTTATTTAAAAGTTGTGGCACAGTGTGGAAGAATCGCAGAGGTTTCCCCCAAATTCTGGCAAGAGGCAAACGAGGTAGAGGCTCCTTATCAGCGCTCTGCCTGGATGAGTTGCTTGTCCTTCGTTTCACTTATAAGAAGGATGTATTCATGTCTACAATGCACGACGAAAGTGCCAGTGTCTGTGAGAGGTGGAACTGAGCAGCTGGATAAGCCGAAGTGCATTGTAGCCTACAGCAAGTTTATGGGGGGAGTAGACTTGGCTGACCAATGCATACAGCCTTATCTGGTGAACCGAAAGAGTAGGACCTGGTACAAGAAAATTGCAATCTACGTAACCCAGATTGCAATTTTCAACTCATATGTGCTTTATAAAAAGAAAGACATAGGTAGACCATACCCATTTCTAGAGTTTATGGTCCAAATTTTGTCTCACATTATATTTGCCCAGGTCCCCAATCCTAACCCTCCTTTGGAACCAGAAGATGTCCAAAGACTTTTCAGCAAACATTTACCTTCTCGAATCCCCCCCACCCCGTGTAAAAGGTCACCCCAACGAAAATGCTGTGTTTGCTGGAAAAGAGGAGTCCGAAAGGACTCCAGTTATTATTGCCCCTCCTGTCCATCCCTACACGCCCTCTGCATAACATACTGTTTCAAAGTCTACCATACAGAGCTGAACTACTAAATCACTCTGTATGGTACTTTGGTAGTTTGCTTGATTTCCATGGATTCCCTGATGTCGGCTTGTCCTGACTACGCTTTGTGATCTGCCTGTACCGACCCATTGGCTTGTTTTACCGACTACTCTGACTTCTGGATTTCCCTGACCTTGGCCTGTCCCTGTTTACCTTAGCCATTCTAAAGTGGCTACACCACACAGCTCAAAATACTACATTTGTAGTACTTGTTAAAATGTGACTTTACAAAGTAAAGCTCTAATCACAGGGTTAATACTGTGATTAGCACTGAAAGTGTTAATAAAATCACTTTAAAAAAAAAAATCAAACTTTTCACACAGTGACTCTCTGTATGAGATTAAAGATCTCTCCCTCTCTCTCGCCTTCAGAACAAAGTATATGTGGGGATACTGTTCTATTTGTAAAAAACCTGCAAAAATGGTAAATGGGGTTACTGTTATATTCAGGAGACAATTTTAAATAAAAATACTGATGTTTTATTGCACTAACTAATATCAAGATTATGAAATTTCCCGTGAAAATGGAGCATGTGTGTAAAAAAACCCAAATATAAGTATAAATCGCTACATGAGCACTGCATGTCTGTTAAAGTGGCTAGACCAAACAACTCAAACTATGCCATTTGGAATACCCTGGGCTGCCTGCTTTTAAAAATACTATGCCATCATGTGTGTAATTTTCTCTCCTGGGCTGCCATACTTTCTCAGAAGTGACACATTGTCAAAAGTGACACATTTTCAGACTTACAAGCTGAAAAGGGCATCTAATATATTTGGCCCTGTGAGTTCCCGAAACAAATTGAAATAATGGTACGTGGGGGTACTGTTATATTCGTGAAACAATGTGTGATCAAAATACTGAGGCTCTATTGCACTAACCCATATTAGAAATATAAAATATCCTGTGGAAATTGAGTTAATGTGTTTGAAAAAGCACAAATAAAACTATAGCCGCTATCTGGGCCCTGCATTTCTGATAAGGTGATTAGGCCAAACATATCAATACACACCATTTAGAATTCTCTGGGTTGCCTACTTTTAAAAATGTTATGTCATAATAGTGGAAATGTTATTACTCAGACTGCCATACGCTCTCAAAGGTGACATAGGCCCAGAAAACCAATCTACCAAATTTATATGTTTAAAAACATAAATGGACAAGCCCTATATTGGACCCTGTAACTTTCGAAAACACCATAAAACATATACATGGGGGGTTCCGTTGTACTCCTGAGACATCACTGACCAGAAATGTGAGTGTTTCAGAGCAGTAAAATTTATAAGAACAATAATATCATCACTGAAAGTACAGTTTTTTTGTTAAAAATTCAACAACAAAAAAATCTGAACACCAACTTTGGCTACTGTTTGTGACTTTTGAATACCCTGGGATGTCTACTTTTCTAAATGGTATGCCAAGATGGGGGTAATATTCATTTCTGGGCTGCCATATGGTCTCAAAGGCAACATAGGCCCAGCAAACCAATCTACCAAATTTCTATGTGTAAAAACATAAATGGACAAGCCCTATATTGGACCCTGTAACTTTTGAAAAACCTATAAAACCTGTACATGCAGAACTTAGAAAATAAAATTTTTCAAAGTTTTTTTTATTTTTTTCACAACAAAAGTTAGTTACATATATAAAAATTTGATATGAAAGCTCTGATTCTCCTGAAAAAAAATGATATATAATAAGTATGGGTGTACATAATATGAAAGAGGTAAATTATTGTTGAACAGACATATAGTCAAATTCTGTGGTTTGTTTAAATTTTTTTGGGATCACAACTTGTACATTTGGCTCCATCCTTAAGGGGTTAATAACACGGGTTACAGCAAGTTGACATTGCAGTTCATCATAGGACTTTCATCAGGATAACTCCAAGTTTTAAACAATCTTTCTTTACCATACCTGAGCAACTTATCGTTCTTTCATTTTAATAATAACACACGGGTTACAGCAAATCGACCTTCTACCTCTAACAACCTCACGCAGGAATTCAGGGGAATCTTTAGCATTCTTTTTATATAGTTGTTTATTTGTTTTTTAATTCTTTATTTTTGGTATGCAGGTAGTTACAACAGTGCCTGTGTTGCCATAACAGCATTAGCAGGCTCAGTTTTCATAGACATATGATAGCAGTATTGTGGCAAGTATGCATACATTTGTTTTTTAAAGTGAAAAGGGTAACGATACAGCAAACGAGCTATTAGCAATATAGTTTGAGCTAAATTAGTGAGACTAGCTTGAGGCATCATGGTGAGATCGACAGGCTTGGATATTTATGAGAAAACAGTAATGTACAATTCGCTTGCCGTGTTTTAAAGCGCACAAATTTAGTTTGACACTGCTTTTTTTTATTTTATTTTTTTTGTGCTGGTGGTAACATAACGTTTCAGATGCAACAACAGCGTATTTATATATAGTCTCATAATCTTGGTATACAGTGGCATAATAAAAATGCACAATTTTTGTTTTATGGCTCGCTTAAAGCGGCACTGTCATGCCGAATCCCGTTTTTTTTTTTAACCCCCCTCCCGCCTCCACTACATCCAATCGACCCCCTAGTCACCCCCAAATGCCCCTAAGCCCCCCCAGATTACCTATTTTTAAATCTGTATCTTCTGCCCCGATCTTTATTCAGGGCGCCGCCATCTTTGTGTGGGTAGGTGAAGTCCCTGTGGGACACGTCATCTACCCACACTAGACAGACTGTGAGATTCCCGCACATGCCCAGTGAAACACCTGGACATGCGAACGGGAATTTCATCTATTCATTCATTCATCAGACAGACGAATGAATGAATAGAAAAAATCAGACAAACAAACTAACACTGAGTATCAGTGTTTGTTTGTTCGATCAGTTTATTACAAGGAGGGAGCTACCGACGTGCAGCTCCCTCCTTGTAATATGTAAAGACAGAAGCAGTGGGGAGCTGTGCTCCCCACCACTTCATAAGCCCCCCAGGTCCCCCCCTCACTCTATGGGGGTCAATATGACCCCCATAATAGCACAAGGGAGATTAAAATCTCCCCAATGCCCCTACTCGCTATACCGCGAGTAGGGGCATGTCCACTAAACAGTGAGCAGCCTGTGGCTGCTCACTGTAAAAACATAAATGGTAATAAGGGGGGGGGGGACCTACTGTCCTCCCCCCTGGCCCCCACCCCTGCGCGGTGGGTGGGGGCACTAATAAAATAATAAGGGGGGGGACCTACTGTCCTCCCCCCCGGCCCCCACCCCTGCGCGGTGGGTGGGGGCCCTAATAAAACAATAAGGGGGGGGGGACCTACTGTCCTCCCCCCGGCCCCCACTCCTGCGTGGTGGGTGGGGGCCCTAATAAAATAATAAGGGGGGGGACCTACTGTCCTCCCCCCTGGACCCCACCCCTGAGCGCTGGGTGGGGGCCCTAAATAAAGATAGGGGGGGGACCTACTGTCCTCCCCCCTGGCCCCCACCCCTGCGCGGTGGGTTGGGGCCCTAAATAAAGATAGGGGGGGACCTACTGTCCTCCCCCCTGGCCCCCACCCCTGCGCGGTGGGTGGGGGCCCTAATAAAATAATAAGGGGGGGACCTACTGTCCTCCCCCCTGGCCCCCACCCCTGAGCAGTGGGTGGGGGCCCTAATAAAATAATAAGGCGGGGGGACCTACTGTCCTCCCCCCTGGCCCCCACCCCTGCGCGGTGGGTGGGGGCCTTAATAAAACAATAAGGGGGGGGGACCTACTGTCCTCCCCCCTGGCCCCCACCCCTGAGCGGTGGGTGGGGGCCCTAAATGAACCCCCCCCATCAAGGTGACTAGGGGTCCCAAGCCCCTAGTCACCCCCCCCCACCCCAAAACATTCTAACCCCTACCTACCCCCCTCACCCTAAAAATAGTGAGGGGGGAATAAAATAACTAACCTGTAAAAAAAAATAATTAAACTTACCATTTGACGTCTTCTTTTTTCTAAAATCTTCTTTGACGTCTTCTTTTTTCTTCAGCCCCCAAAAAGGCCAAATAAAAATCCATCATACCCGTCGCACTTTAAAAAAAAAAAAAAAAAAAACGAGCGCAAAAAAAAATTTAATCCATGTTCACCCATGGAGGGCACGCCGCGTACTGAGCTCCGCAGGGCGGGTCAAGGCTTATATAGCCTTGCCCCGCCCTGCAATTAGGCTTAGAACACACTGATTGGTTGGTTTAAGCCAATCAGAGTGCTCTGTGTCATTTTACAAGCGTGGGAAAATTCCAAAGAACTTTCCCACGCTTGTAAAATGACACAGAGCACTGTGATAGGATGGTTTTCAAGCCATCCAATCACAGTGCTCTGTGTAATTTTACAAGCTTGGGAAAGTTCTTTGGAATTTTCCCACGCTTGTAAAATGACACAGAGCCCTGTGATTGGATGGCTTGAAATCCATCCTATCACAGTGCTCTGTGTCATTTTACAAGCGTGGGAAAGTTCTTTGGAATTTTCCCACGCTTGTAAAATGACACAGAGCACTGTGATTGGATGGCTTGAAAACCATCCAATCACAGTGATCTGTCATTTTACACAGCGTGGGAAAGTTCTTTTGAATTTTCCCACGCTGTGTAAAATGACACAGAGCACTCTGATTGGCTTAAACCAACCAATCAGTGTGTTCTAAGCCTAATTGCAGGGTGGGCCAAGGCTATATAAGCCTTGATCCGCCCTGCGGAGCTCAGTACGCGGCGTGCCCTCCATGGGTGAACATGGATTAATTTTTTTGGGCGCTCGTTTTTTTTTTGTTTTTTTTTTTAAAGTGCGACGGGTATGATGGATTTTTATTTTGCTTTTTTGGGTGCTGAAGAAAGAAGAATTTAGAAAAAAGAAGACGTCAAATGGTAAGTTTAATTTTTTTTTTTTTACAGGTTAGTTATTTTATTCCCCCCTCACTATTTTTAGGGTGAGGGGGGTAGGTAGGGGATAGAATGTTTTGGGTGGCGGGGGGTGACTAGGGGCTTGGGACCCCTAGTCACCTTGATGGGGGGGGTTCATTTAGGGCCCCCACCCACCGCTCAGGGGTGGGGGCCAGGGGGGGGAGGACAGTAGGTCCCCCCCCTTATTATTTTATTAGGGCCCCCACCCACAGCGCAGGGGTGGGGGCCAGGGGGGGAGGACAGTAGGTCCCCCCCCTTATTATTTTACTAGGGCCCCCATCCACCGCGCAGGGGTGGGGGCCAGGGGGGGAGGACAGTAGGTCCCCCCCCCTTACTATTTTACTAGGGCCCCCACCCACCGCGCAGGGGTGGGGGCCAGGGGGGGAGGACAGTAGGTCCCCCCCCTTATTATTTTATTAGGGGCCCCACCCACCGCGCAGGGGTGGGGGCCAGGGGGGGAGGACAGTAGGTCCCCCCCCTTATTATTTTATTAGGGCCCCCACCCACAGCGCAGGGGTGGGGGCCAGGGGGGGAGGACAGTAGGTCCCCCCCTTATTATTTTATTAGGGCCCCCACCCACAGCGCAGGGGTGGGGGCCAGGGGGGGAGGACAGTAGGTCCCCCCCCTTATTATTTTATTAGGGCCCCCACCCACAGCGCAGGGGTGGTGGCCAGGGGGGAGGACAGTAGGTCCCCCCCCCTTATTATTTTATTAGGGCCCCCACCCACCGCGCAGGGGTGGGGGCCAGGGGGGGAGGACAGTAGGTCCCCCCCCTTATTATTTTATTAGGGCCCCCACCCACCGCGCAGGGGTGGGGGCCAGGGGGGGAGGACAGTAGGTCCCCCCCATCTTTAACCCCCGCGCAGGGGGGGGGTTATTAGTTGTTTTTTTTTGCTCACTGCTTACTAGACATGCCCCTACTCGCGGTATAGCGAGTAGGGGCATATTATTTACTAATACTAAGTAATCTTTACTTAGTATTAGTACATTTGGCTTCAAGACCAATTCAGGTCTTTCAGCCTTTTAGTAGATAGCTCCCTGATACCGTGGGAATTAGGGAGTTATCTACTAAGTGGCTGCAAGATGCAGCCACAGCAATGAATAGGATCGGAGTTTCATTCATTAGAATGAAATTCCGATACGAACAAAGTACCGAATTGCATCCTAACACCAATGGAGAAACTCTTCTCATTCTGTTAGGATGCAATTCGGCAGTTTTGCCGGCGTTCTGTCTAAGTGACAGGACTTTCGGCAATACTGACAGGAAGCATTGTGGGAACAGGGAGGAAAGCTAGGGATCATGGGAAAATTGCTCTGACCAGCGGAAATGAAGCACACTTTGCTCCTCCGCTGGTCAGAGCTGGTCAGAGCTGGTCAAGCGGAGGAATCCTCCATAAGGCAAAGAGTCCCTACTTTGTCTTATAATTTTAAAGAAAACTAAAGAAGAATGGAAGAAAAGAATAACAGATCCTGAGAGAGGCGGAGAAGAGGAAGAGATTGAGGAAAGGTATGTTCGCCATGACAGTGCCGCTTTAACATTACTAGTTTGAGTCTAAGAGTTAATAATTGCTAGCAAGAGATATGGGTTCCACATATTAAACAGGTTAAGCAGGTTGAAACAGGTTAATTAGACACTTGTGTCTGATGCTGGTAGGTGTATTTAAAACCGGATTATTAGTTGGCTATTCTAGGCATAGACATTGTTTGCTTAGTGGATAGTAGTTAAGAGCATGCTTATTTTCACAGTGTAGCTTAAGTTAGACTAGTGTTATAAGAGTAGGCGACAAGGAAAATAGAGGTACTTTAGAGTCAAAACATATCTGAAAACATGACCGTGTCCTCAATAGTAGGAGGTTTCCGACTCTGGTGCCTCAGGGTTGTGGGGATTCATCTGACTCCGACCTTCTGCATGTACCTCTCATGGTTGGGAGATGTAGCTATGTCTCTTTGCACCTTCTGGAAGGTCTGTGTTTGATGCTGGGTCTCATGTAGGTAAGTGTCAGTCCTCCGCTTTGTCTCCAGCCTAGGCTGCTGTGGGAAGCTGTTTTTACCTTGATGTGCAGTGTATGTTTGTAGGCTACTGCTCTTCTGGCCTTTCGTGGCGTAACTTGTGGTGTATTGGGCAGGTGATATCTTGCGAGCTGGGGGGATCCTTGTGCGGCTCTCATGTGCGGCTTTGGCGCTGTTATTCGGACTCTGTGTGTCCGCTTCGGGCATGCAGTGCCCCCCCGTCGCTTCCTCCGTTTGGTTGTGATGCCGCTTACCCGCACCTGTGGTGTCATTGCCTTGCTCAGGCGCTCTGGCTGCCAACGCTGGGGCACACATTGGCGCGGTAACCCCGTGGCTGGCAGCAGAACATGAGGTACGTTTCCCGCCTCTAGTCGCTCCCAGAATTTCTGGCAGATCGCATTGAATTTAGTTTCGAAGGCTGCTGCCCACTCATCAGCGGTCTGTAGCTTTGCGTTGTCAGCCTCCCTGTCGGCCATCTTGACTGGGCCTCGTGTGATCGGCTGGTCGGAGGTGTGCTGAAAGATGTCCCAGAGGTGAGTGGTCTCCTTGGGCTGGCGGACCGGGATAATCCCCGCTGGTCCAGAGGGGGGGGGACGACAGTGGCCTTTCGTCACAGAGACGTCTAGTGGTGGCGGGGGGAGAGCAGCCATCTCTCCCACGTCCGTCTTTTGAGTAGGCCTCAGGTGCTTGTCTGGTGAAAACTGCCCGTTTTGAAGTGTGAGGGGGTCTCATTTTGCTCTGTGCAATTTCCTCATTCGATTGCATGCCTTTGGGGCACGATTTGTTGCCGTTTGGGCCTTGAAAGGTAGTTTTTTTGCAGTTCAGTGCAGGAGCTCCTGACGTAGTCAGCCACTCAGTTCTGCGGTCAGGCTCCGCCCCCTTTGTATATAGTTGTAAATTACACTTTTTTTCTTTTTCTTTTATGTACTTTTGTACACTAACTATATATATTTTTGAAATTCTTTATTTTTGATATGCAGGTGGGTACAACAGTGCCTGTATCGCTAAACAGCCTCAGCAGGCTCGATTTTCAAGGTCATAACATAACAATATTGTGGCATGTTTGGTTTGCATATATTTTATAAAATAGAAAGGGTAACGATTTGGTAAACAAGTGTTTGAGTAGTATTTATCATGCTTAGTTAGTTAGAACAATATAACAAGCTTAGTGCCAATGAGTAAAACTTTTACAGCTATTCTATGCATGCTTAGTTGGGCAGTGGTTGTCTGATTGTGTAGTTACAGGCTTATGCAGAATAATATCAGATGCAGGTTTCTCTAGCTGGTTGAATTTAACCACCAGGGTGCAGTGGGTCGCTGGGTCAGCCGGCTAAAGTACACATGTGTGCTCAGTCAATGTTAAGTGATTTCCCAATTTTTGGCGTGTGGATCTGCAGAGACAAAAGGTAGTCTGTCTGGTTTCACAGTCTCTGTTGCTGGGTAAGTCAAGGCCATTGCGGGGGGTTGTCATTGTGTTGCCGCGGGATCTCGAGATCTCCGGCCTGGTCCTCTTCATCCCATGCCTTTTTTTCTGGTGGCGGTGGATGCCTGCTCGTGGGTCTCTGTGGACTGGTGCCGTGCAGGTTTGTGTGAGGGTGTCCCTCCAGCCCCAGGCTTGCGTGCTGGCCTGCATTCTTTGGCCACAAGCTCGGTTATTTCTTGGGCTTGAGCTTTTTCCCCTCACGGGAGTGACGGAGGGTGTCGTGTTCTTCTGTCGCTTTCATCGTTGGTGCCTCCGTGTGTGTGGGCGATGCATCCGGGTTGTCCGCCCGGTGGCCTGCAGCCTGGGTGGGCCTAGTAGGATGCGGGTATAGGTGAGTGGTAGCAGTGTGCCCGAGGGCTTACTCCTCACCCCCTGCCGACTGCTGTGTCGCTCCCCTGTCTTCCCAGGTACAGGTGTGTTGGTTCGGGCTGCTGCCCTTCGCTCTCTAAGCTTGTCCAAGAAGCGGTTGTAGAGTGCTTCTAGCCTTTGCGAGAGGTCAGACTGTGGCTGTGCTTGCTGGTGCTTCATGCTGTCTGCCGCCATCTTGGAGGCATCTTTTGCCCAGTTGCCCCTTGGTATTACAGGCTTTAGCTTTTTTGGCGATGTTCCGCCGGATACCAAGCATCCAGCACGGACCGGGATATCTTCGCCGGCCCATAGGGTGGGGGTAGGATGCAAGCGCGCCGAGGGGACCGTGTGTGGCTTCGCTGCCGGGTAGAGCGGCCGTCTCTCCCCAGCGCGGTCTCGAGTAGGCCCCAGCTGCTGGTGAGGGTATCCGGGGGATGTGTGTCTCATTTTTAGGGTCGTTGGGTGCTCCCGGGTTTCCCCTGCTTGCTGCATGCCTTTTCTGCCAGTAGTTGCTTCGTTTTTTGGGGAGTTTGCCCCTAAATTTGTCGTTTTAGCTGAGAGCTGTTTTACTGTGTGTCTTTCCCGCTCGGCAGTTAGGCTCCGCTCCCCCACACCCCCTAACTAACTATATTTTTGTTTTGTTTTGTTAGATTCTAACTTAGGTTGATCATTGATTTTGTTTTCCACTGTCTATGGGTGCAACATCAGTAATGTGCAACCATACACAATGATTACTCAACTTTCAATTGATTTATGATTCCCTTAGATGATATCCATGCATACTCTCTTAATAAACTTTGATTAAAAGTTTTAAACAATCTTTCTTTGCCTTACCTGGGCAACTTATCTTTCCTCTTTTCAATTACCTACCCGGGTTCATGCCCTTGTTGCTCTTAATATCTACACTTGGATTGCTCTCGCTTTTTCTTTTTTACTATTAACCCTTTAAGGACGGTGGGCATGCTATGCTGTCCTTGGGGACCCTGCTCTAAAAGCCAGCGGGTGCCATAGCACGTCCCCGCCGTCCTATGTACGTCCCACGCCGTCGATTGCAGTGGGCGGACTCACCTGGCATCCCAGGGAGTCCCCCTGCTGCCGTTCCAGCCTTCCTGGGCCATGTGATTGCGCGGACCTCACGATCACATGAACGGCTAAGCTGTCCACAGCAGTGCCAGCAGGGGGTGTGCCTATAATTACCTGTAAGGTGTTTTTAAATAAAACTATTACAATCTCTAAGATTTGACATCATTGTTTAGTGAATAAGCGAGTGCGCTGGTTTCTGTATTTTGTATAATTATAATTATATATATATATATTTATATAAAATACATATGTAAATACATTAAAAATTAAAAAAATAATAATAATGAAATAAATAATTAATATATGGAAGGCTTGGCCTGTAATTGTGGGATTGACTATTAGTCCTACTTAAACCCAGTAAGCCCCTGCTTACCTGTCGTCAACGATCTCGGCAGTTACTCTGTTTACTTCCGGTTCACATGACCCTGACGTCAGTTTTCCCGCCCACCGGCAGTTTGTTCAAACTTTCTTACGTATTGAATTTCGTAAGTATAACAGAGGAAGCCAGCATACAAACGGCTAACTGTAAGTTATACTCATTTGCACGAACGCTACTATGTTTAATTCGTTAAAATCACACATGTTCGTTTAAAATTCCGTTTGTTTGAAACTGTCATATAAAACCGTTCATTCAAATACTGCTGTATTTCATGTAAACTTGCATTTTGTATAAACTTCCGTCTGTTTTCCACGCTCACAGTTCTATTCATACAATATCAATTAAATTCCGTTTGTCTAAAACTATCATGTAAAAAAACATTTCATTTATTATTGCTGCACTACGTTTCAACATTCGTCTGTTTTCCCCGGTAATTGCAATCAACTCCATTTACCACACTTACATTGTAATTCGTGCAGAATTAGATGAACGGCACATAAATACCTCTAATGTACTGTATACATATTAAAGGCATTTGCGTTCACTTAATCACTATATTACTCTTATTGTAAGCCCGTTCGGCTAAATCCTGCAGGTTCATTCCCTTAAAGCTGTAGCGAGTGTATATTGTATATTACTTTAAAGAATGCGAAATAGGATAATTAGGAGACTGTATTTACGCTCCAGCTTTTATTTCTGTCTTATGCATCTCGGCACATTTACGCTCACATTCCCCTAATGCATTTAATGTATTTTCATTTCGTTCTTCGGTCTATGCCAGTTATGCAAGTATATAAATTAAGCTAGCAATTACATTACGTATTTCCCTCCTATTTTAATAAAGATACTACAATTGCTGACATTGGTTGCAGCGGTTCCATCTTTATAAAATGCAACTCAGCATTATTTAAGAGGTAGGCCTCTAAATCAATACCTACCTACCAGTGTTTTCCCATATGGTCCTTTCTGGTATAATAAGGACTGTAAATTAAAACAAGTCATGGTTTGTCTCTCCAAACATTAGTTCAAGTGACCGCCCTTCCAAGAAAAGTCCAAGCTTCTCCAACTCTATTCAATTATGTACGTTTAGTATTTAGTTTCATTCCTAGATTTGTCATTTTTATATTTCTGGGGGTTTAGGTTATAACTCAATCATTATCACATGTTTTAGGATCAAGTAAGGGTCATTTATACTGACTACGTCCTACAGGCCAACAGCAGGTATGTGAGTTATAAAAAAAAAACCCAGTTAGGTAGGAACGTAAGGTTAACAAACCCCCGCCAATTAGGTAAAATTCCATAGGCCTCTTCACCTTTAGTTGAGTGGTCCCGCAAGGCCAACACTCATCCCTACGCTCGGAGGTACAAGCTCAATTGGCCCAACGCATAGATATTGCCTTGCATCAAGTCATTACGGCCTCACTTGTCACGGCCAATCGATATTAAAATCTTATACGTGTCACCGAGAGGCAAACACCTCACCACCCACCTCCGTGGCACAAAGGCCCCATGAGCCATAGTTAGAGCCTCTCAAAGCCACTTGGCTTACCAGCACCCCGATCAGACCAGGCTCGCAGACAAGGCAAACCGTACTGGCCAGCCCAGTGTCCCGCTATAGATCCTAGACAATACCTAAAATTACTGCCGAACTTAAAAAGAGAAATATTCCCTTCCCGGCCACAGCCAGGAAAGCCAAACTTTTTCGCCTATTAAATGTGAATGAGGACAATGAAAGACCCGACCCTAGTTCTGAATATAATATTCAAAATAGCCTTTCAGAACTGCACAACATGATGATCTCCCTAGTGTCTTCTGTAGCCACAATAAATAACAGGTTGGATAATTTGGAATCTAACAACAGACCAACCATTCCGGAGACTCCAGTACCTGTATCCCAGCCAGAGCCTAACCCAGGAGCTAACCCTCTACCTGCTAAAAGTACCAACATAATAAACCCAATTCATCTAATCCCACAAAACATTAAACGTGACATAATAGACATCAATCAGGCTTCTTTAATCATAGCTTCTCAAGACGTAATTGAGAACAAATCATACGCTTTCAATGACTTGTCAGTAGTTATGAAATCGAGAGACCCAAGACTGAAAGTAAAATATTTGTCCTGGCTTTTGGCCTTTACAGGGACGTAATTTGTTCTGATTTTCCACACCGTAGAGAGGAACTTTACTTATATATACATAAGATAATTGACTTGGCATATAAATATGGAGCCTACGCCTTTTATGACTACCACAAGTCCTTCGCATCCAGATCAGCTGTGTCACTGGCCCAATATAATACACCTACCGACTGGGGCCAGTTAGACACTGAGTTATTTTGTAGACATTTTGCAGGTCTCAAAACACCTTCTTGCGCAATATGTTCCTCAGCAGCTCATACTGTTAACTTTTGTCCCAGCAACGTAGCAATTCCCTCCACTAGCAATGCCAACCCCGAGTATCAACCCAACATGGCCAAAGAGAATTGAGAGATAAACTAGGCAGGCCAATTGTTTTTCTTGGAAAGGCTCAAGTCTGTAACAACTTTAATGCCGGAGGTTGTAGTTACAGTGCTTGCAGACTCACTTTGTTACAGAGCACATACTCAAACAATGTGTACCCTAAAAGATTGACTACACCAATAAACATTCCCAATTTGCAACGTTACCTGTCTAATTATCCTTCTTTGGTAGATTTGGTAGAATTTCTCACATCTGGTTTCTCTAATGGGTTTCACACAGGTTTTGTTGCACTCCCCACATGAATTCTGGAATGCCCCAACCTACAGTCAGCGCTCACTGACCCTAGTAGTCTACAGGAACTCCTCCATAAAGAAATCAACAACAGTTTCAAGATAGGGCCTTTTTGCAACCTCACCTTTCACCTCCTGGAGCACGAACCCTCTAGGCATAGCTACAATAAAAACAATAAAAAATACTTATAATTGATCATTAACTCTGGCAAGGCAGCATGGTTAAGTAAAGCAGATATTACAGATGCATTCAAACTACTGCCAAACCATCAATCACTCTGGCACCTGCATGGCTGTTAAGTGAGAAGACAAATATTATTTCGCAACCAGACTAACTTTTGGCTCCAAAAGTATCCCCAAGATTTTTGATATTTTCGCCGAAAGTTTGACCTGGCTCCTACTTAACAACTGCAGATGTCCAGTAATCATTCACTATTTGGACGATTTTCTCTCTATTGAACCACACCACTTCACACCATGCAGCCTACATCACATGCTGTCACTGTTTGAGGATTTAGGAATTCCAGTAGCCCCGGACAAAACAGAAGGTCCCAACACCGACATTGCGTTCCTGGGGATAACACTCAATTCAGTTTCAATGCAAGCTAGCCTGCCCCAAGCAAAGGTAGATAGAATTCTAGCATACATTGACATCTGCACCTCACAAGGGTCTTACACCAGGAAAGAGCTACAGTCACTTCTGGGGTCACTCAATTTCGTAATGAGGATAATTCCACAGGGGAGGTCATTTATTTCCAGAATTCTCGCTCTCTTACACGGTCTCCCCGAGGACGATTCCAGAACTAACTTAGACAAACCAGCTAGAGCCGATTTAAAAATGTGGCATCTATTTCTATCCTTTTGGAATGGCAGGTCATTATTTGTTCCCCCCATCTCTGACGATTACCCAGTAATTTGGACTGATGCATCAGGTGCCATAAGTTATGCAGCAATTTTTGGCAATGACTGGGTATACGACTCTTGGCCACCAGAGACTACCTCACTAGAAAATGTCAACACCACCTCAGCACTATTTAAAATATTCCCGATTGTAGCCGCAGCACACATTTGGGGTAAAGAGTGGAGAGGTAAATCAGTGAGGTGTTTCCCAGACAACTTGGCAGCATGCAACATTATTAATAAAGGCTGCTCTCAGTCCCTTACCATCATGAACTTCGTAAGGAAACTTACCTGGTTAGCAGCAAATCTTCAGTTCTGTCTTAATTGTATTCACGTTCCAGGCATTCAGAATAATGCAGCTGACGCACTCTCACGTTCTAATTTGCAGGAATTTTTCTGAGTCGATCCGACAGCAAACTTACAACCGAAAGAAACTCCAAAGTTCACAGTCCTAGTAATGCTCTAAATACCCTGTTAAGTCACAGTAGGTCACTCGCACAGGCTGGTTTATCACTCAATGCCAAGAAAGCCTATACCAGAGCATATGATTTGTTCAAAAAATGTTTACGTGATTACTGTATAATAAATGTCTTTTCCATAGAAACCATGGTCCCATTCACAACTTTTTGCCACATATCTCTAAAATTAGCATACAACACAATCAAACTTTACTTAACAGGCATACAACATTACATGTTAACTATTTACCCACACAAAGCTCCATTCCTAGCATCTTACCCAGTCAAAAGTGTCCTTAGAGGCCTTCAGAGACTAACGGTTCACAATCCCAGTAAAAGACTTTCAATAGATAGTAACCTATTTAGGAACATCTCTGATCTACTAGACAAGACCCCCTTTGAGTATGTCACTAATCTGATAATCAAATCCGCAGCCTGCACAGCCTTTTATGGTTTCCTGAGACCTAAGGAATTTTCTGTGGAAAAGGCATCCGACTTTAAGTCATAAGTAATTAAACACCTTTGATATTAAAATAGTTATGATTAACACACATGGCATCAATTCACCTCAAAAAAGGGCAATATTATTAGAATGTCTCCAGAAAGAACAGATTCAAATCTGTGCATTACAAGAGATGCACTGGAGGAGAAATTATCCAATAAGATTAAAATCAAAGCAATATCCATACTTCACTAAAGGATAAGAAAAAAAGAGGAGTGGCACTCATTTGTTCTAATAGATTATCTTTCAAAGTAATACACCAAGAAGTTGATATAAAAGGCAGATATCCAATAATGATATATGAGATAAATAATAAGAAATATAAACTGCCAATTTATTTGCACATAACCTCTCTCCAATTAAATTTATTAAAAAGTGCTGAATAAGATAGGGAGAATTACTATATACCCATAATTACGTGCCTCTCCTGACCAACATCCTGGGAGATCTCTAGAAATGAAACTACAACCACATCTCATGGCAGGGGCGCATGGCAGTAGTGAAGATGAATGTACTGCCCAGGGTACTGTATATGTTGCACACTATACCTTGGATGATTCCACAAACCTTCTTCAAAGCGCTTAAGACAGCGACCCTTCAATATATATGGAAGGGGGAGAGAGACAGAATTAGCCACAAAAAACTGTGCCTCCCAAGAACATGGGGTGGACTTGCCCTGCCAGATTTTGGCTAATACTATCAAGCGACAGTCCTACAATGCCTCAGGGAATTACACACAGCCACCTCCCACAAACGGTAGGTCTCCCTGAACAGAGACATCATGGACAACCACCTCCACTCATATCTCTGGCATAAGGAATCGGAGGCTACGAATGACCTCGGAGAAGACTCCCCCATCGCGCAAACACTCAACATTTGGAACAGGGTGAGGAAAGCACCCTACATCTCACCAAAGCCAAGCTCGTTGATTCCCATCACCTACAACTCAGACCTAGGAGATGGGCTACCCTTATCCACATGGCCATTGGCCAATCAGGGCGGTTACATACCCATACATACAGTGACTACGGATTTGGGAATAAAGACACTGAGGGACATAACAGATGGAGAGACATCTACGATAATGCAGCAATTCCACTTTGCTCAACTGAAACACTACTACCACAACCTACCACACAAGAACAAACTACACAGGGGCCTAACCTGATATGAAACACTATGCTTCCACACACCGGAGGCAGAGGGCACGGTATCAATTATATACCAACTTCTGATCACCGGCGAGAGAGAAAAGAAAGACATGTACAAAAGACAATGGGAAGAACTAACAGATAAAACCTTCACGGAGGCCCAATGGGAACACATACTGGTGCTACAGCACAAAAGCTCCTCCAGCTCTCACTTTCAAGAGGTGAACTACAAATTGATCTCCCACTGGCACCGCACACCATTCCTGCTCCACCGAATTAACCCGGAGATTCCGGATACCTGTTGGAGATGTGAAGAAGGCCGCGGAGCTCTCAGACATATATGGTGGGACTGCAGAAAAATTAAACCATACTGGGAAGACATCAAGATGGAAATAAGGGACACACTGGGAGAACCCACACATCTGACTGTGGAATTGACATTAATAAATCATACAGAAGAACCACTCTCAGTATACAAAAATCAAGAAAATCAATCTTGAGGCACTTGCTAAAAGCAGCAAAATCACTAATACCACTACTATGAAAGGCGTCGAACCCTCCGACGATAGGGCAGTGGAGACACAAAGTTGAAGAAATACAAAGGACCGAATCCGCAATAGCGGACCTGCAGGGGAGGAGGTAAAAACTTGGAGAATTGGAGACCATGGTATGTATACACCTCACAGAACACAAACAATGATTAAGAAGGGGGGGAAACCAGGGGAAATCGAGGTGAGAGCCCGGGCGCGACGGACGCTATGCTGCTTCACCCTCACCCTTCCCCCCCATGCCCAACCATAACAATACCGCCTCCCCACACAGACCCTAGTTGAGACATCACACACGAGTGGGAGAGGCAGACCAGGGCCCAGACGAAGGGCAGCCCAGCTACCCAGTATGGTAAAGGATAGAAATGCACATGAGGGATGCCCAAAACGGAAGATGATACACACATTCGCCCCTCGGAGATAGGTGAGGAGGTGAACAAACACACAAGTCAGGGGGATGGAACAGGGAGGATGTTGCTACATGGAGTAGGCAATACAACCACACACACACTTGACCACATGAACACCCACCCACCTCAAGACACACCACGGCCAGTGGTGTATCCTGGTTTTGTGCTGCCCTAGGCAGGACAAAACTCAGGCGCCCACCCCCCTCCCCACCACCCCTACCCAACCCTTCCCCCGCCTTCTAAATACACACACAGACACATTCACTGACAGATAAGCATACATTAGCTAACAGAAACACACACACTCACTAACAGACACACACACACACTAACAGATACACACTCACTAACAGATACACACTCACTAACAGATACACACTCACTAACAGACACACTCACTAACAGACACACACACACTAACAGACACACTCACTAACAGACACACTCACTAACAGACACACTCACTAACAGACACACTCACATTCACTAACAGACATACTCACAGTTGCTAACAGACACACTTACTCACTAACAGACACACAGTCAGACACAGACACACACAGTCAGACAGACACACACACACTAACAGACACACTCACTAACAGTCACACACACACTAACACACACACTAACATACATTCACTCACTAACAGACACACTCACTCACTAACAGACACACACAGTCAGACACAGACACACACACTAACAGACACACTCACACACACTAACAGACAAACACTCACTACCAGACACACACAGTCAGACCGAGTTTGTCTCACACACAGTCAGACAGACACACTCACACACTAACAGACACTAACAGACACACTCACACTCACTAACAGACACACTCACACTCACTAACAGACGTACACACACTCACTCACATTAACACATTTTTTTTTATTTACCCCCCCCAGCCTCCTTACATTTGGGAATGCTGGGGGGTTCTCTATCTCCCTGGGGTCTAGTGGGGCTGCCGGTCGGGCTGCTGGGTGGGCGGGCAGCTGGGAGGGAGCACTTTCCCTGAGCTGTCTGCTCAGCTCCCTCGCGCGCCGCAGAGTGAGGCTGGGAGACTGAAGATGACGGCTGAAACGTCCCTGAACACAGGCCCTAATTAGCATAGACTCACACCGACGACACACCGCACGAACAAACTCATCAGTCAAGGAATACGTCAAGACACATGAAAGGAAGGAAAATGGGGTGTCACTCCCAGCAGACGCCACGGCAGATACAACACAAGGAGACACCAGTACACACAATAAGACACACACACCCAACACGGTTTAATTAGACAGGACCACGAGCGAGCTGTTAACTGACAAATCACATAGCACATACATCTTGACAACTGCACAACCCAGACACTCGAAATGAGAGTAACAATGCGGCAAACTCAGAGAAAGACTGTGATAGGATGAAAACCACCACAATAGAAATTGAAAAATCCTCGATACAACGCACCTGAAAGGGAATGTAGGCACAAGTAACATTGGCAAAAAGGACAGGGACACAATAGTGGTCTCAATATGAGAGAACTCTTCAATCGGGACAGCTAGATAGCCAATAAGAAACAACGGGAGGGACACACAACACCAAGCGACCCAACCGCTGTTCCCCGATCTACACTTACAACACCAATTACACAGACACCAACCACTCCTTACACAATGCCGAGAGGTTGTTAAGCACCTAATCGGACTAATGCATACCCAAAGGGGTAACACTATGTTTTTTTTTTTCTTTTTGTATTATTATTATTTCAAATGTTTATTAGCCTGGTAATACCTATATGCGCTGTACACTTATAAACCGACAATGGCAAATCTTGTAAGGACCTGCGAGTCCAAATGCATAGACAACAAATGTTTAATCTCATTCAAGCAAAAGTTTGAAAAAAAATAATGCAAAAATCCACTGTTAAATATGGAAATGAGCAAACAATAAAACAGATTTACAAAAAATAAAAAATAAAAAGATAGAGAGAATTAAACAAGGAGATAATATTATTGGAGGATTTCAATTGTTTAATGAACCCAGCCCTGGATAGAATTTCAATAGGTTGGAGAAGTATAGATAGGAATGCATGTACTAATGCACGAAGATTAGGAGAGTTGATTAAGAACTACGTGCCATTAGATATATGGAGAATCTTTAATCTCAATACAAAGGATTACTCTTGTTTCTCTAAGACAATGCTTACTTGTTCTATAATAGATTATATAATAACAAATATTGAAATTAACAAGAATATTAAAAAAATTCAAATGAATAATATACACACAATGAATCACGATTGTGCGGAAATTTAATTAACACAGAATGAGGAAAAAAATAATGGGGAAAAAATGTCTTTCCTTTTCTGTAAAGTTTTTGCAAAGTATTTGTAATTTAACTGATAAAGAAAAGAGAAAGAAAAATATAAAAATAAAAGTGAAAAAAATATATATACACACACTGCATTCACTACACAAACACACACTGCATTCACTACACACATACTACATCCGCTACACACGCTCTGCATCTTCAATGCACACACACACACACACACTGCATCCACTACACATGCTCAGTATCCACTTTACAAACACAATGCATCCACTTTTCACACATTGCATTCACAACACACACCCAGTATCCACTCTACACACACTGCACCTTGTGGGCGACCTGGAGGGGGACCCTGAGGGCAGACTTGGAGGCAGACCTCCAGGGGCCCAAACCTTAAGCTCTATATGGGGTCGCAAAATATCTGATGGTAGCCCTAATACTATGTAATTTCCAACATGTTTTTAACAATTTGAACAGGCTTAATTTTGTAAAGCATCGTAGAAGATGTAGTTCTAAAACAAATGTTTATCTAACTTTTAGACAGCCATACCATACACATTGTTTAGCAATGTGATTGCCACATCTCTGGTGCTCGAGGGATAAACCAAATATAATAAATATTTTTCTTTTGTTTATTTTGACAGCTATTTCGACATTTTATCTAACCGGGCTCACAGTAAGAGAGTAGAGTCACCCAAAGATTTAAAATGTACCAGCCTCTTGTGGTGCTATCTCTGTCCAAATATCAGTTTATGCATAAAGACCCACATAGAATCTGGAAGGCAATAAAACAAAACAAGCAAAGAGAATTAGAGATTACATATATTAAAAAGTGAGTGAAGAGTGGGGACAGGGGGTATAAAAATAAAAACAAATCTTCAAAACCAGAAATTATACCATATGACTATTAACCCTGCAATTGCTAAAGACGAAAATATTAATAGAAATATTCTATTTTACTATTCTGTGATGTCAGTCAGGAAGCATTGCCATTATCAGTATTTGCCCTGTGTATACATACTTGTAATGTCAGATGAGTGTGTTTGAAGATTTCTGTTAAAAAGAAATATAATTTACCCCCCTGTAGGGACATCAAACTCCATTTTAGTAAGACCTGTTAATTTTTTCTGGAATTATAGAACAGCTGCCCTTTAATCATCTATTTTACATTTTTTCATGCGAAGATAAAAAACAGCATAAAGCACCTTGTACTGTGTTTGCCATGCAAACTAATCTATTATGCTGATACTTCTCTTCACAGCAAAAAAAAAGGTAATCTTAAAATTGAACAAAGTGAGCCAAACCAAAAAAAAAAAAACTATAAAATGATGTAGCACCCTCATGATAATTTAAGCAGTTTTCTTCAAATTTCATTTGAAGGGCATTTTTTTAATGTCCTTTATCAATTTTTCAAATCAGCTGCACATTTCACTTACATTAGTCCTTTCGATGCAATAACAAGGCAACATATGATAATGTTCTTAGTTAGTATCCCTTCACTGTCCAGACCAGTTTTATATTTCTTTTTAATGTGATACATGGGTGGGATTCTGGTTCATATAGGTTATTCATAGAAAACTATTTCCTGAGGTTTTGAGACATTTACTACCCCTTATAGTCTTTGAACCCAAGAATAAATACTCTATATCAGTTAACCCCTCTCTGAAAAAACACTGAACAATATCTGTTACCAAAGAGTATTTTGAATAAAAATGTGACTTAATAAATTGAGCTGCTAGCATCCCTAATGTAATTACACTCTTGTACCAATAGCATTTATTTCTGTTACCTAACCAACCGTATCCTTAGACAGCATCTAATCCCTCTAGATAACTCAAATTAGATGATATACACATGAAATTAAAATTTGATGACTGAAAACCTATTTATTTAGCAATATTGGAAATATCTGAAATATTGCATTTCCATTTTTTTTAATTAATACAAATAAAAATCGGCAAAAGAACGCACTGAGGATTTTTGCTAATGGTACAATTCCCAAAATGCTTATCCCATAGGTCTCCAATTTTCTTTTCTAGCTGTTACAAGACTACTGTTTCCATATTTTCATGCATGATACTAAAAGACATATGAAAGTTCAAGTCTATCTGCTAGAGGACTGCACCTTGAGGCATATGATTTGCATTGTTCAGACAACAGAGAGGATATTTAAAGCAACGTAAAAAATACATGTCTTTATTTCTAATGCTGCAGTGTTCTTTTTTTTATTTATAATTCTTTATTTTTGGTGCATAGATAATACAAACACGCCTGCAATGCCACAACAGCTATTTCTATCTTTTCAATGACTTGTGACATTGGCTTGGCATACGAACAACATTGCAAATACATTGCACATTTTGTAATATATTGTAAAGTGAACATGGGAAAATTGAGAGCCAGAGCATACATAGAAAAGTGAAACAAAGCGTGGTGATTGACTCTTCTGACAAAGTTAAATGAAAATAAAAATAAACAACATGAGCTGTATAGCTTAGATAGAAAGGTTTCCTGGTAGGCTACCTTTAAAGAAAAGAAAAGTAAAAAGGGCATCTGATATAAGACTAACAGGCCTGGCTGGGCTCAGAGAACAAATTGGGGAGAGAGGTCAGAAAACATCAGGAGGGTAGGTCCCCAAATAGCTAAATAAGACTAACAGTTCTCCCATCCGTAACCTTACTAAAATTCCCATTCACCCTATGCCTTGGATACAGGAGCGTGCCAGGCTTTAAGGCCCAGGTGAAAGTCAGTACATCTCAACGACCAGGACCGGGGTTCTCCGTGGCATATCAGGCTTGACGCAGGGCATTGGCTTGCTCCATGTCGGTTCCCACCTCCATGCCGCTATTAGGTTCATCAAGCTCTGCCGCTTATGCTTCCTCCATGTTGGAGCCTTCACCATTATCACCTTTTTCGGTCTCCGATGGGGATCTGGAGCCTCTAATCATTGTCGGTGTTTCTGTGGGAGATGCCGTGCATCACAATAGGGATGCCTGCCTACCAACTGCTTACAGAATTCGTCAAAGTGCCTGTTTTTCCTGGATTTCATATCTGAGAGTGCCTCACTGATGGTAGATAAACATGCACTTTCTGACATTTTGGGTGGATTGTTCTGACATGCCTTTCTGCAAGCACTGGCTGCCTACTAGGAGTGGACTGGGATCACCCCCACCGATCCAAGGGGGGAGGAAATGGGGTTCTCGCTGGCAAGTAGTTCCCTCTAGGCACCTCTGGGCTGGGAGATTGGCTGCTTCTCCTGCCCGTCGAGTACAAGGCCGCATCAGCAGAGTGGATGAAGGGAGATTTTCTGCAGCTCTTCGACTGTCACAAAGTGTGTCAGGTCAATAGTCAGCCGCATTGCAGAATTTGTCATTTTTGTTATAGGATGTGCTTGTAAATCGGTCTTAGGGAAAATTAGTAGAGGAGCTTGCTTGACATGCGACTCTCCTCTATGAAAGTCACACCCCGCCCCACTGCAGTGTTCTTTTAAGATTTTTAAGGTAGAGTGTAATTACATCTCACAGACAAAAGTATTTCTCAGCTAATGCTTTTTTTTAGATGCAAATTAAGTAATTATTCGGAATATAGCATTTGTAAGTCAAAGTGGAGTTGTCTTATACAGGTATCCTAAAGTTCTCCACTCCAAAGTAGCAGTTGAAAGGGAGGAGCTTCATCAGATGGCCCACCATCTTTAAACTTAAACCACTGGTGGCTGGTGAAATTTAAAGATGGTGGAGCACTAGATTCTACATGACGCTGCTCTCAGGTTTGTTGGATTATGCCTACGTGATCCAATTGACTTAAACCAAGACCCAATCAGAGATCATGCACTGTTCAATCCCACAGACCTATAGATTCACTGTTTTGATAAACAACAATCACTTTGAAGAAGTTTGAAAATCCCACTTAGTGCTATTACACAATGACAGCCCTAGAAGATATGGCAATATGCAGGCCAGTGCAAAGCCAATGAGCCAGAAAGGCTATAATAACAGATTAAGCTTGTCTGAAAGTTCTGCCTTTATTTTAGTTGATCCCCCTCTAAACAGCATCTCCAGCCATTCATATGGGAGGAGGAACTTCAAAACTAATCATGTCAAGCACAACATGTTTCTTTCTTTAGACACATTTATTATTAGTTATATATGAAAAAGATCTGTTTATTTTTGTTTCTAGTGGCAAAACTAAACACTGAAGGGAATAGGGAGCTGTACCTCCTGTGCCGTTGCACCAGCCTCTACTGGAACAAGCATTGGTACACTTTGCAGCTCACTGGCTCAACAGCTGATGCTAAAAACCACCCAAAAACCATAATATGTACAAACAAAATGTGGGTTATATTGAATCTGTAAACCCTGAGTGTGAAATAATGGTGCAATTGCCAGTGTAGTGTTCTATAGATACATTGAGATGACCAATGAGAAAAGATTCATATACATTAGCACTATTCTGATTACTTACCTAACCTCTGTTTGGGATCCCAAGGACTTTGAAAAGTCCAGGGATAAAGCACTACCTGGAGACCGTCCATGGCTCTCCTAAAAACAAATTACATAGTTAGCAGGCAGTGTTTACATTGCTGCCTAGGGACACATCTAGTGGCAGTCACTCAGATGCCCATTAGAGGTGCTTCCTGGGTCAGTGATGTACAACTTGCAGCACTAACGTTCAGCGTCTCCACGCTCTGCATGGAGGCACTGAACTTTTCCAATAGAGATGCATTGATTCAATGCATCTCTGTAAAAAGATGCTGATTGGCCAAAGTGGAATTTTACTCCATCTCCTGTACCACCTGCTTAGTTGAGATCATCAGAATCAAATGGGATTGACTGAGATGGTCAGTTCTAATTATGTCAACCAAGGAGATGGATCGGAGGTGGGGCCAGCCGGCAGACCCATGTGACACTGAAATAAAGGTAAGATTTAAACTTATTTAAGGGTGGTAAATGTGGTCTGGCCACCGTAATAGAACACATGTTTGTATTCCTGACCCTATAGTGCTTCTTTAAGTTCTATTTCCCCCTTCCTAACAGCACCTGGCACCAGTCTCTTCTCAGAGATCAGCACAGAGTTAAGCCACCATATAAAGCAGGTATGGGATGGATGAATGAATTGACAGAGAAAGAGAGAGACAAAAGGTGGGGGAGATTATGGAGACATGTGGGGGAGAATATGGAGAGAGGGACAGAAATTGAGGTCGAAAGTGGAGAGAGGGTCAAAAGTTAGGGGTACATGAAGTGAGACAGAAGGTGGGGAGAATATGGAAAGAGAGAAAGACGGTGTGGAGAATATGGAGAAAGGGACAAAAGGTAAGGAATAAATGAAAATAGAGAGACACAAGATGGGGAGAATATGCAGAGAGAGAGAGAGACAGAAGAGAATATGAACAGTAAAAAATGAGAAAACAGCGCACTCCCTATCTACTAAACAGCTACTTTTGTGCTGACAGATTTTGTAAGTTTTATTAAAAACACCTAATGTAGGCAAAAAACAATGGGGATTTAGTTACATTATATGATCATACATTGCATAAGCCTGCCACAACGTCAATGTACCCCATATTCGGCAGGTCCTACTCTAACTGCCTAATGTCTGCTAAATGAGCTACTCACTTGAGAAAATCCTCTTGCGTTCTCTGCAGTACAAGACCAAATAGGATCCTGAGATGAGGTGGGGAGAATATGGAAAGAGAGAAAGACGGTGTGGAGAATATGGAGAGAGGGACAGAAGGTGATGGTGAATATGGAGAGAGGGACAGAAGGTCATGAATATATGAAAAGAGAGAGACACAAGATGGGGAGAATATGCAGAGAGAGAGGGTCAGAAGGTGGGGGAGAATATGACGAAAGAGACAAAGAGTAGGGGAGAAAAAGGGGGGAGAGAAAGACAGATGTGGAAGATAATATAGAGAGTGTACGGGAAATTTTTATAAATTGAAAAAATTATATATCAATATATATGTCCTTTCCCTGTTCCACTCCACCCCTCCAAACACAAAATCAGGTTTGACTGGGAGCAGTAACAGTAAGATATGTATAGATTCAACAGATAATGAATATGGCACTATTAGGAAAAGAATGATATTTTGTTCGTCATATATCCATGTTCACCGTATGCTCTTTATTCTTATGCTTGTAATGTTTAAAAAAAATAGTATGCCATGATACCCCTGAGAACAAATACAAATTGTAAAATTTAAAAAAGAACAGAGAATGAATAAAACCATATTGGCATGAAAGATAGATAAAGAAACCATTTTTGGAACTAGCCAAATCTGATATCACAAATAGATTGCTGTCCATTATTGAGAAATGCTAAATATTTTTTATTCTAATCTACAACAAAATATTTACATTTTAGTTAATTTACTATGTAGTAAAAATTGCACTTAAAAAGTGTGTCTTAATTTATGAAATCTAATATGTTTTCCAGACTCTCTTACATCTTCCAGGAAAAAATGTTTATACCTCTGTCTCATTTACCATTTTCACTATAACTGCATCTCTCCATATTGGTGTCATTTCCTATTTCCAATCTAAATGTAAAAATGAGTATTTGGCAAGATCACTGCTGTTTTAAAAGGGCATAAATAAGGTAATTCAAATGGTTGGATGTGACTAGCCTGGGGAGAAAACTTTAGGCAACTTGTGTGAGGATTAAGCTGTCTTATCATCCATATTATAAATGAAACCAAATTATTATGTAAAAGTCATATAGGATGAAATTACTCTCTATCAGTGACTCTCATGACTGCTGATAGAGGTTATTTTATATAAAGATATTTCCTCTTTTATACCTGAGATAGCAAGTCAAGCGTGAAGTTGACTGCATTTTATTTTTGCAAGACCCACTAAATGATCAATATACCATCACTATGATAAGGACACTGAAACGAAGAACATTCTATATTTAGACTCAAACGTTTGCTTGTGAGAATTCGTCATGGTTCCATGAAAGTCATGGAGATGTATAAGCAAAGAAAAAAAAACTAAAACAGCCTAAAACAACTCTTGTTTGAAACGGAAGCTTGTAAAAGGGTGTGTAACTTCCAAATTGCACCAGTTTACAGTGCAGTAAATTTATAGATGTAATATTATATATTATGTTAAAGCAAAACTATTGCTAATAATATATATTTCTATCTATCTACAAATCTATCAACTGTCTATCTGTTTGTCTGTCTGTCTATCTGTCTGTGTAATTGTTTAGATCAAAATTATGCAATGATGTTTATAGTGTAGACTTTTATTAAAACTATTGGCAGATATTACTTAGAGTGGATTGTGATGGGAGGAATCAAGATGGGAGTGAGGAGAAAACAATTAGGTGATGGTATGTAATGCAGGGGAAAGCTGTTGGGTGTACTAAAAATCTCAGTATGAAAAATGGTGTTTTGATATTTTCTGAATTATTTCTACTTAAAGGAAAACTTCAGTGCCAGGAAAACAATCCGTTTTCCTGGCACTGCAGGTTCCCTCTCCCTCCCACCCCCAATCCGCAGTTGCTGAAGGGGTGAAAACCCCTTCAGTAACTTACCTGAGGCAGCGACGATGTCCCTCGTCGCTGCTTCCTCCTCCGCGTCGCTCCTCCTTCTGACTCCGTCGGCCGGTGGGCGAGACTGTTCCCGCCCACCGGCCAGGGAGACCTAATGCGCATTAGCGCTCTCCATAGGAAAGCATTGAAAACGATTTTCAATGCTTTCCTTTGGGGAATTGAGCGGCTGGAGGTCCTCACACATCGTGAGGACATCCAGCGACGCTCTAGCAAAGAAAATCTTTGCTATGAGTCAGGAAGTGCCCACTTGTGGCTGTCTAGTAGACAGCCACTAGAGGTGGAGTTAACCCTGCAAGGTAATTATTGCAGTTTATAAAAAACTGCAATAATTACACTGCAGGTTCCCTCTCCCTCCCACCCCCAATCCACAGTTGCTGAAGGGGTGAAAACGATGTCCCTCGTTGCTGCTTCATCCTCCGCGTTGCTCCTCCTTCTGACTCCGTCGGCCGGTGGGCGAGACTGTTCCCGCCCACCAGCCGGGGAGACCTAATGCGCATTAGCACTCCCCATGGTATAGAGTAAAATATGTATATTCTCCACATTGGTGCTTTATATTCATCTGTATATTAAGGCAGAGTGTGGAGATTATCTAGTATGGCCCACACTCCGTCCCTACTTTACAGGTGAACCAAAAATCCCACATATTACAAGCAAAGAGCAAAAAGAGGAAGAGTCAGTGTCTGCATGCCATCATTTGTCATATCAGTGCCCCCAAACACAGTGAGCAAACTCCCTGGAAAAAAATCATCATCAATCAAGGCATGGGTGATGCAACTAATGTGCATATTAGGGTAAATATCCCATGTTAACCCTTGCAACTCAAAATAATAAAAAAAAAGAACATAATAATGCACTCAGAGTGGTGAAGAGAAAATTGCCCCCAAAAAATCAAGGGATGGGTGATGTATTTAGTATGCAAATTGGGTCAACTGTCCCATATTAACCCTTGTAACTCCAGGGTTCATTCATAATAATGGAGAGAACATAGTAATGCATTCAAAGGGATTGAAATAAAATTGCCCGAAGAAAACCAGGGATGAGTGATGTAATTAGTGTGCAAATTGGGGAAAATGTCCCATATTAACCCTTGCAACTCCAGGGTTTATTCATGATAATGGAGAAAACATAACAGTGCATCCCAAAGTAGTGAGGATAAAACTACCAGAAAAAAATCAATAGATGAATGATGTAATCAATATGCAAATCAGGGCAAATACTCCATATTAACACTTTTCGCTCCAGGATTCACATAATAATAGAAGGAATACATACAAAACCAAAGGAATATTTGTTCTTAAAACATGACTTGCTATATCTCCATAAGGTCAGATGTACATGGCTTGCCATATGTTTAAAGAATTACAATCTGGGCACCATATATAGAAGCTAATCATAAAATGTTAGCAAGTTCCAGGTCCACATTCATACCTAGCGGAGCCAGAGTCTTTAGGCCAAATATCCAAGACATTTCTTGCTAATTTAGTCTTTTTGCCAGTTCTCCCCCTCTCCATGGAGTGTTCACCTTTTCTATTCCACAAAAAGTTAAACATCCCGGATCACTTCCATGGTATTCCATGAAGTGTTTAGATACGGAGTGTTTATCAAATTTTCTTTTTATATTGTATATGTGTTCATTGAGTCTTATCTTCAGCATTCTTTTGGTTTGTCCTACATATTGTAGTCCACACGGACATCCTAGGAGATAAATAACTTGCTTGGAGTGGCACGTAATGCACTCCTTTATATTATAAGATTTTTTCGTGACTGAAAGCTAGAAGTTCCTCTAAAGAGAGGGCCTGTAGTCTTACACACACCACAACTTCCACATTTAAAAAAGCCTTTTTCTGCGTTCAAAAAGTGTGTTTTAGGTTTCGGCTGTCTAAAGCTATGCACCAACTGATTTTTAATTGTCGGTGCACCCCTAAAAATCATTCTTGGACGTTGGGGTAAGAAGGTAGCTAAGGTTGGATCTTTAAGCAGAAGGTGCCAATGCTTTTTAATACTTCTTCTTAAAAATTGTGCATGGCTAGTATAATTAAAAATAATGGGGCACTTAAAATCCTGTGCACTTTCCTGGTCTCTCTTACATGGGTTTAGAAGTGTCTTTCTTTCCAAGTCCTTAACTCTGTCTAGTGCCAATTCCAGAAGTTCAGGTTCGTATGATTTTTCTAAGAATTGAGCTTTGACCCTTTCTAGCTGTTGTTCACAAATTGTGGGATCTATGCAAATCTTTTTTTATCCATTGAAACTGTCCATATGGGACATTTGTCAGCCACGGTGGATGGTGGAAACTTGTTCTTAGAATGAAACTGTTTACGTCAACCACCTTAAAATAAGTTTTGGACTTCAAGTTTTGTTCTTCTACATAAAGGACTAGGTCAAGAAAGTCAACACTACTTGTGCTGTACTTGGAAGTAAAAGATAAGTTGTATATGTTGTTGTTCAAATATTCTAAAAACATGGAGAGTTCTTTTTCTTCCCCATCCCAAATAAAAAACAGTCATCAATGTACCTTCTATAGAGAGTTACAAGGGTTAATATGGGACAGTTGACCCAATTTGCATACTAAATACATCACCCATCCCTTGATATTTTTGGTCAATTTTCTCTTCACCACTCTGAGTGCATTAATATGTTCTTTTTTTCTTATTATTTTGAGTTGCAAGGGTTAACATGGGATATTTGCCCTAATATGCACATTAGTTGCATCACCCATCCCTTGATTGATGATGATTTTTTCTAGGGAGTTCTCTTCACAGTGCTCTTCACTGTGTTTGGGGGCACTGATATGACAAATGATGGCATGCAGACACTGACTCTTCCTCTTTTTGCTCTTTGCTTGTAATATGTGGGATTTTTGGTTCACCTGTAAAGTAGGGACGGAGTGTGGGCCATACTAGATAATCTCCACACTCTGCCTTAAAATACAGATGAATATAAAGCACCAATGTGGAGAATATACATATTTTACTCTATACCACGGACACCAGAGAGTTAACTAGATGAGATACATGGGAGCATCGTTTGACGTTCATAGTCTGCACTAATCAACAGATGAATAGGTATAAATTATTTAACACTAATATTGAGAATGTTCATATCTCACTACATTTATATAATGTGAATGAAAGAGTTAATCAGCTCACCTGCAGTGTCAGCAATGTAGGCATGTAATAATAACGTTTTTCTATAACAGTTTTATGAATATTATGTTTAATTTTGTAAATTTATAACAGTGTATCCTGTTGTATTTTTATTAGTATATATGCTTATTGCCAAGTCTATGTATAATAGTCTTTATTTTTATATCATGTATTTTATGTATTCTATGACTATTTAAATAACTTATTGATAAGATACATTTATTAAGACAGAATATAACTTGTCAGAATGTATTATGTTTTAAATAGAAGATGCTCTTTTCAATGTGTAGAAAGCATGATACCACCAGCGGTCTATTATGAACTGATCAGACAGGAACGTATTTAAGAACGTTCCCCACAGCCGATACACTATCTTGAAAAAGCCCGGTATAGCGGGCGAAACGCGTTGAGGTGCTATTGGCATTCAGGATACAGAGGACTGATGACGGCAGCCTGATTTCCATCGACCACACACCGAGATTTTTTAGTTCAAATGCTATACTCCACCTTATCAGCGCTGAGATCGGGCGGGAGTTTTGAACTGCTGAAACCAGTGGACGGTAAACGGCTGTTCAGCCTCTGATTCTGTCAAAATGTGTTTGTGATATCTTGGAGACAAGTATCACCACTTGCTAATGTAAGGGTTTCTATTTGGGGGAAGGGAATCTTTTGTTTTATTAATAAAAGCAGTTTTACACTATGAAAGGCTTTTTGTATCCTTTTATGGTACAATCTGCATAGAGCTACAGTGTATCCATGGATGTTAAATTTTCTGCTGCAGCACAAGATTAACCCTCTAAAGACTCTCACTCAGAACTTTTGGACTCTTAAGCAAGTTTTAATATTTTTTATGTGTATGATTTAACTTTTTGTGATATATAGGTGTTAATATATCTATACCACTAATTCACAGAGATAAGATGTTGATTTCCACATTTTTTATAGATTGCCTAATTGCAAGGTTATCATATATAACGCTGACACTTTGTACATTGATGCACAGGGAGAGTCAAGGCTTGTCTATCTGGTCAGATTACTGAAAAACCTGAGTGTCCCACACTGGGACTGTAGTGTGCGCAAGCGAACCTAGACAAGGGGTAACCCTAAATTTTTATCATAAAGAGACAGTGTATGTCCAAGGGAAAAAGTCACAGTGGGCACACAGATATGGTTCCTTGTTGTATACACTATATAAAACAAATAATAAAGTACATTGTATTAGTAAATTGGAAAGGAGACATATAACATATAATTAAAAAGAGCTATAAAGAAAGAGTAATACCCCCCCAAAAAGTCAGGGACAGGATAAGCTATCAATTAAGTACTAAAAATAGTGTACATAAATTAAATTGAAGCTCCTAGTCCCAATGAGTTTGGTGGATATTATCCTATAGATAGAACCACAGGGTATTCCATGCAGATAGCAATAGTCCTAAAAAATGTGTCCCATACTTATCCAATTTAGACAGATAAAAAATAGTAATAAATACATTCTGCTACAAGTGGATAGCCTTTATTTCTGTCTATCCCACATTGGTAAAGGACACATAAAGAGGGCAGTAAGAATATGCAAAAACTGGTATAGCAAGATAGAAGACCATGAATCTTAATAATGTTACTTTGTAGCTTTATCTGGTCAGATTACACACAAGAGCTAGTGTAGCTTGAATTGCTGAAAATCATAACGCTAGCCATGATAAAAGGATGTCAGAACACACAGTGCATTGTGGTTTGCTACATATGTGCTGCATAGTCACAGAGTGGTCAGATGCCCTTGATGACACCTGTCCTCAACCAAAAACAAGAACTGGACAATGAATCCCATTTACTTTTAGATCAGGTGGATTTTGTGGGAATACGGTGGGGACTTAGACTTCAAGAAAGGTTATGGATAGATCGCTGTCAACTGCCTGCCCCCAATCTTGGCCATCTGGGGGGCTATTACATTCAATTAAAAAACAGGGGACATCCTAGTTACCAGCAGGTAGGGACTATAGGTAAAATATACATGGAGGACCTATTGTGCCCCTCAGCTCACCACCCATGATTGGTGGGTGTGTGCTACTAATAAAATATAGAAGTCCAGGTCCATGGCTCTATAAATCATCAATTAAATCACTAATTTCTCAAATGAGCCCCATGATTGTACACTAATGATGTGTATCATTGTATTACAGATACAATAATTTGCAGAGGAATAAAGGCTAGTATCCATACGCACAATGGTATCGTTTTCAGTATAATTAAAACCTTTTTTTTTAGAATAAATTCAAAGGTGAACATTTCGATGTATGGATTAGTGGCTATTGTACTTTAAAGTTTAATGTCAACACATTTGTAAAATGCATAGTTTCCCTCGTATAAGTTTAGCACTTAATGCACAGTAGGCCTTTATTCTTACTTTGCTCCCCCTCATGAGGAGATGCTGGATATTAATAATTTCACACAATCCAATATACTGGTATTGCACTTTTTTATTGCAACAATATAGAAGCACATTTAAAGCTCCTTAGAAACTACTGAAAGAAGAATAAGTGTAAAGTAACTTTGACAGTTTAGTACATTAAGGTAAACTACATTATACCATTCTAAAACTAGGACAGCTGACTTGCACATTGGTGAAAGAGTAGACAAAGCACAGTGCAGAATAATATATTACTTTTATCCTGGGTATGAAAGTTTATAATGTTGTACACTCAGTAGGGATGTCTCTTAAAGCACAGTCTGTGAAAGGGTTGCTAAATGACCATTGCGTGGCAAACTGCAAGTGGTCATTTAGAAAATCTGAATATTGAGGGGTCAACTAATTATTGACATTACGGTACTTTGCATAAGTGTTACAGCATAAAGTTAGAGCACACAAATATGTAATAACAATTGCATTTTCTTCAATACTAGTGATGTACCGAACGGTTCGCTGGCGAATAGTTCCTGGCGAACATAGCGTGTTCGCATTCGCCACAGCGGGCGAACATATGCACGGTTCGATCTGCCCCCTATTCGTCATCATTGAGTAAACTTTGACCCTGTGCCTCACAGTCAGCAGACACATTCCAGCCAATCAGCAGCAAACCCTCCCGTCAAGACCTTCCCACCTCCTGTACAGCATCCATTTTAGATTCATTCTGAAGCTGCATTTTTAGATAGTGGAGGGAAAGTGTAGCTGCTGCTCATTTGATAGGGAAATGGATAGCCAGGCTAGTGTATTCAGTGTCCACTACAGTCCTGAAGGACTCATCTGATCTCTGCTGTAAGGACAGCACCCCAAAAAGCCCTTTTTAGGGCTAGAACATCAGTCTGCTTTTTTTCCCTGTGTAATCTAATTGCAGTTGCCTGCCTGCCAGCTTCTGTGTCAGGCTCACAGTGGATACTGTGTCCACTTGCCCAGTGCCACCACTCATATCTGGTGCCACAATAGCTTGCATTTAAAAACAAAAAACATGTTTTCACTGTAATAGATTAAATCGCAGTCAGTTGTCTTCAAGCGGGTGTGTCAGGCCTACAGCGTGTACTCTGCCAACCTCTGCCAGTGCACAGTGCCATATCTGGTGTCACAATAGTGTGCATTTAAAAACCCAAAAACTTTTTTCACTGTTATAGATTGAATAGCAGTTTTTTGTCTTCAAGCGGGTGTGTCAGGCCTACAGCGTCTACTCTGCCAACCTCTGCCAGTGCACAGTGCCACTCTTATCTGGTGTCACAATAGATTGCATTTAAAAACCCAAAAACATTTTTTCACTGTTATAGATTGAATAGCAGTTAGTTGTCTGCAAGCGGGTGTCAGGCCTACAGCGTGTACTCTGCCAACCTCTGCCAGTGCACATTGCCACTCATATCTGGTGTCACAATAGCGTGCATTTAAAAACAAAAATGTTGTTTTCACTGTTATAGATTGAATAGCAGTTAGTTGTCTTCAAGCGGGTGTGTCAGGCCTACAGCGTGTACTCTGCCAACCTCTGCCACTGCACAGTGCCACTCATATCTGGTCTCACAGTAGCTTGCACGCATAGTACCACTAATCCCCAAAAAAATGACAGGCAGAGGCAGGCCACCCCACAGGGGCCGTCGTGGTCGTGGTGCTGTGATTCCCTTTTGCCCTAGAATAATGCCCAGTTTTCAGAGGCCACGTGCCCTGAACTTGAAAAGTTCTGAGGACATAGTTGACTGGCTAACACAGGATACCCAATCTTCTACAGCTTCCGCTCGGAACCTTGACGCACCATCCTCCTCCAGCTTAGCTTCGGGCACCTCTCAAGATACCACTCACCTGCCTGCCGCCACCACCAACACTAACACCACAGCCGCTTCACTTTATATGTCAGAGGAGTTATTTACACATCCGTTTGAAGAAATGAGTGATGCGCAACCATTATTGCCAGAGGATGTAGATAACAGGGATATGTCTTAGGCAGGCAGCATTACACACATGGACGTACGGTGTGATGATGATGATGTTGTACCCACTGCTGCTTCCTTTACTGAGTTGTCAGATACAAGTGAAGCGGTTGATGATGACGATGCGTCCATGGTCACGTGGGTGCCCGTTCGGCAAGAAGAAGAACAGGGCGAAAGTTCAGATGGGCAGACAGAGAGGAGGAGGAGACGAGTGTGAAGCAGGGGGAGGTCGTCGCAAGGAGCTAGTGGCACAGTCAGACAGCATGCATCGGCACCCAGGGTCAGCCCGACAGCACGCCAATCAACGCATGCTGTGTCCACCATCAGAATGCCATCATTGCAGAGCTCAGCAGTGTGGATTTTTTTTGTGTGTCTGCCTCTGACAACAGCGATGCCATTTGCAACCTGTGCCAAAAGAAACTGAGTCGTGGGAAGTCCAACACCCACCTAGGTACAACTGTTTTGCGTAGGCACACGATTGCACATCACAAACGCTTATGGGATCAACACATGAGTACAAGCAGCACACAAACTCAAAGCCGCCATCCTCCTCCTGGTCCAGCATCTTCAGCCACATCAACCACTGCTGTCCTCCTTGCCCCCTCTCAACCATCCGCCACTCCGTCTCTTGCCTTGAGCAGTTCCCGCTCATCTGCCCACAGTCAGGTGTCTGTCAAGGACATGTTTGAGCGTAAGAAGCCAATGTCAGTAAATCACCCCCTTGCCCAGCGTCTGACAGCTGGCTTATCTGAACTATTAGCCTGCCAGCTTTTACCATACAAGCTGGTGGAGTCTGAGGCGTTCAAAAAATTTGTAGCTATTGGGACACCGCACTGGAAGGTACCCGGACGAAATTTATTTTCACAAAAGGCAATCCCCAACCTGTACTCGATTGTGCAAAAGGAAATAATGGCATGTCTTGCACACAGTGTTGGGGCAAGGGTCCATCTGACCACTGATACCTGGTCTGCAAAGCATGGTCAGGGCAGGTATATCACCTACACTGCGCATTGGGTAAACCTGCTGATGGCTGCCAAGCATGGAATGCGTGGCTCTGCAGAGGAGTTGGTGACACCGCCACAACTTGCAGGCAGGCCTGCTGCCACCTCCTCTACTCCTCCTACTCCATCCTCTTCCATAACCTCCTCGGCTGAGTCCTCTTCTGCTGCTGCGTCTTGCTCCACATCAACGGCACCCCCCCCCCCCCAGCACCCCAGGTACTATTCCACATCCCGGATACGGCAGTGTCACGCCGTCTTGGGTTTGACTTGCTTGAAAGCAGAGAGTCACACCGGACAAGCACTCCTGTCCGCCCTGAACGCACAGGTGGAAAAGTGGCTGACTCTGCAGCAACTGGAGATCGGCAAAGTGGTTTGTGACAACGGAACAAATTTGTTGGCGGCATTGAAGTTGGGCAAGTTGACACATGTGCC
The DNA here is from genome assembly GCF_036172605.1 of Pelobates fuscus. NCBI lineage: Eukaryota > Metazoa > Chordata > Amphibia > Anura > Pelobatidae > Pelobates > Pelobates fuscus. The sequence goes on from NC_086321.1 coordinate 140,516,447, forward strand.
GTGCATGGCACATGTGTGTGATCTGATCGTACAACGCTTTGTGCATAAGTACACAGGCTTACAGGACATCCTGAAGCAGGCCAGGAAGGTGTGTGGCCATTTCAGGCGTTCCTACACGGCCATGGCGCAACTTGCAGATATTCAGCGGCGAAACAACATGCCAGTGAGGCGCTTGATTTGCGACAGCCCGACAAGTTGGAATTCAACACTCCTAATGTTCGACCGCCTGCTGCAACAAGAAAAAGCCGTTAATGAATATTTGCATGACCGGGGTGCTAGGACAGTCTCTGGGGAGCTGGGAATGTTTTGCCACATTACTGGACGCTCATGCGCAATGCCTGTAGGCTCATGCGTCCTTTTGAGGAGGTGACAGACCTAGTCAGTCGCACCGAAGGCACCATCAGCGACATCATACCATTTGTTTTCTTCCTGGAGCGTGCCCTTCGAAGAGTGCTAGATCAGGCCGTAGATGAGCGTGAAGAGGAAGAGGAAGAGTTGTGGTCACCATCACCACCAGGAACAGCCTTATCAGCATCGCTTGCCGGACCCGTGGCAACACTGGAAGGAAGCGGAGTCAGAGGAGGAATGTGGCTTTGAGGAGGAGGAGGAAGACCAACCACAACAGGCATCCCAGGGTGCTCGTTGTCACCTATCTGGTACCCGTGGTGTTGTACGTGGCTGGGGGGAAGAACATTCCTTCATTGAGATCACTGAGGAGGAGGAACGGGAAATGAGTAGCTCAGCATCCAACCTTGTGCAAATGGGGTCTTTCATGCTGTCTTGCCTGTTGAGGGACCCTCGTATAAAAAGGCTGAAGGAGAACGACCTGTACTTGGTGTCCACGCTACTAGACCCCCGGTATAAGCAGAAAGTGGCTGAAATGTTACCAAATTACAACAAGTCTGAAAGGATGCAGCATTTGCAAAATAAATTAAAAAGTATGCTTTACACAGCGTATAAGGGTGATGTCACAGCACAACGGGAATCTAACAGGGGAAGAGGTGAAAGTAATCCCCCTCCTCCCACCACCACGTCGGCAAGGACAGGATGCTTTACAGACGTGTTGTTGAGGGAGGACATGCAGAGCTTTTTAAGTCCTACGCATCGCCACAGCCCTTCGGAATCCACCCTCAGAGAAAGACTCGACCGACAGGTAGCAGACTACCTCGCCTTAACTGCAGATATCGACACTCTGAGGAGCGATGAACCCTGTAATGGATCGCCTGGCACCCCGACTTGGTACCTCCGTTAATGGATGCTCCTAGTGCTTCCTGAGGACTCCAAGCACTCTGGCAGACACCACAATCACCGAATCCGAGAAACCTTTTAAATTCTCCCAAGCATATGAATGCTGTAGACCATTGAATAGGAACCATATGAATAGGCTTGTCCTCCTAGCAGTCAACTGGAACAGCATGCAATAAATCCTTCCCCCCAATAATGAGACGACACATCACTTTGATGGTAAAGCAGGAACTCTCGACTGGCTCATCCAGCCTGGCTTTTATTACACTTGTACACTTACAGGCCACACCCAGGGGGAGGCATAAAATAACCAATCACATACATGGTACAACCCACACATCCCCTCCCCTCAGATAATCAGTTAACATAATTATACAGCCAGGAAAACTACAGTTTTTATACATGTGCTATAACTTTAAATTCATACATCCAATCTTCCTAAAAACTACATATTTAGAATCAGCACACTTTAAACATAAACCCTTCCAAAAATCAGCCAAATCCCTCCAGTGGATCAAAAGTTAGCTGGAGGTCCCTTTATGACCGACCGCAAGCACATTTTCCTGCCCAAAACAGTTCCATAGATTTGGGCTGTGCGGTCGGTCAATTTCATGCCGAAAAACGACTAAGTCCCATTTCGAACGGGTCTCAGGAGGTGAAAAACGAAATGATGGAGAAGGTAAGGGTCAGCGGTGTTCGGCAAAATGTGTAGCCGATTTCAGTTCCACAGAATCTTTAGCATACACCGCTGACCGCGTTCGACTGAACAAAGATGGCCGCCGCCACGTGCAATTGACCTGCAGTAACCTCACAGTCTGGGAGGTAAATTGCCTGCACACTTAAGCTTCTGGGTGGTCCGCCTGTGTGGTACTTGGTTCAGTAAGCCCTATATACTGAACCAAGTGGGGTAAAGCCAGGGGCAAGTTATTTTACAGGTCTGGGGACATAGTCTTAAAGGGACATTGTTCACCAAAGTTACAAGATGTCCCCAGACGGTTCTTAAAGGGCCATACACACCAAATAAAAGTCCATTCCTTTTCAGGGGCCATAGTCTTAAAGGGTATTGTTACCCGAAGTCTCAATATGTCCCCAGACAGTTCTTAAAGGGCCAGCAGCAGTACAATAAAATACCATTCACTGTACTTAAAGGGCCAGCAGTCGCACAATAAAATACAATATGCCCCAAATAATCCAGGGGCCATAGTCAGCAGGTAGGAGGCGGGCAAACAGGCTTCTCCAGGGCCCAGTGGCGAGGTTGGTTTCGCCACAAACCCCTTGACTACTGGGTGTGCAGGCTAGACCTGCGGCCTGAGCTATCCCAATTTGTGATAGAACTTCTGGCCTGCCCTGCTTCAAGTGTCCTGTCAGAAAGGACCTTCGGTGCAGCAGGAGGTATTGTCACTGAGAAGAGAAGTCGCCTAGGTCAAAAAAGTCTAGATTACCTCACCTTTATTAAGATGAATGAGGGATGGATCCCGAAGGGACTGACAGTGGGCGATACATTCGACTATAAAAGGCCTGATGAGATGAGCTGCCTTGGGCTAAAAATGGTCCACACGCTGCTGTATTTTAGCTCTGAATGCCGGTTGACTTGCGTGACTTATCCGCCACCAACTAGGGTTCAAGCTGCAATGTTTTAGGGATCTTTCTGCCTGGGAAACAAACATCACTTATTCTGTTGGCTGCTACAGCAGCGGCTGCAACAATACCTAATTTTTCAGGCATGTGTACATGCCTAATTTTTCAGGCCTCTGGTGCTGCACTGTGGCTTCAAAAACCAAACCAAAAAAAAGGCACATACCAGGGATTAAACTGATAGGAATAGTACTACTTAACACACCACTCCTATCTGGTGGCACATTAGATTGCACACGCAGTGCCCCAAATTTGAAGTAGGAGGACCGACCAAGCATCTTTTTCCATCTCCCGGTTCCTAAAATTGATGCCATATACACGTCCCCTGATAGGGCGCCAGCTCGTTATTCTCTTGGGCGCCAGCTCGTTATTCTCTTTTTCACTTCACTAGGGACACTTTGCTGCACTATGGGCACTTAGACCCACTCTTTGTCTTGCACAGTGTTATTCCTAGCCAGCATCTGTGATGGGAGATCAGACAGTCATCTTAACGTTTAGATTGAGCTTTAGCTTAGAACACCCTTGAAGGTGTTTAAGGAGATTAGGGCTAGTTTAGAGGATTCTTCTTAGACATCTCTGAGTCTTTATAGCCCTTCTACCTATCCAGCATTTCTGGAAACTAGCTAAGAGAAAGGGTGGCTGTGTGTCTGTGATACATTTAACTTTATATCACCGTATTGACACTTTTTATGACAGCATCACTCCGGTCTCCATACTCTCTGCCTATACCCATCTATTTAGAGGGAATTTCCTTGCCCCTGGCAATATTATATAATAGGTAATAGTATTACCATTATTACACAATTAGCCACTATAGGGGAATGAGTATAGTATCCCTTTGTTATTTATAAATGATACAATAAAGACTTTTGTCCATTACTCAATTTACTTTAACAAAGGGTACTAACCACGGTATTAGGAAGCATTACTCTGCTTTCCCTTTCTCCCTCTATTATACACCTATGCTCACTAGGATTTGTAGGTATCACTTTATTATAGTTGTCTAACCTTTTCCTATGTCAGTTTTAGATCTCCTTCTTGGGAGATTTTTTCTTTTTTCAGTTTATTAGCATACCTGGGTACAAGCCCTCGGTGGGGCTGGCACCACCATCTGACTACATTTCCTCGTTTCTTCCACTCATACCGCTTTTTCCATCTTTGAAGGGGTTTGGTGAAACAAGGAAATAGTCCTCTACTTGTAACAGGGATTAAACTGATAAGAATAGTACTACTTAACACACCTTATAATAACGCAGAGAGAGGCAACGCAGAGAGAGGAGTCTGAAGAAGAGGAGTCAGAGGAGGAAGGTGGCTTTGAGGAGGTGGAAGACCAAACACAGCAGGCGTCCCAGGGGGCTTGTTGTCACCTTTCGGGGACCCTTGGTGTTGTACGTGGCTGGGTGGAGGAAGAGACCTTCAATGACATCAGTGAGGACAAGGAACGGGACATGGCTAGCTTGGTATCCAACCTTGTGCAAATGGTGAGTTTGTGGTTGTGCAAATGGACTGTTTGAGGTTGTTTGCGGTGCGTTAAACGGGGAGTTTGGTCTGCCACTGTGAAGCGGGCGTAACCCTTACACAACCTGATCGATACAACATCATACCTGATGTTTTAAAGCATGTTATTCCAAACAATTTAGTAATGTTAGGTGATTTATGCCCTTTATGGATTAAAACCAGACTCTGCATCGACTGTGTAATTTTCTATGGGAGTGTAGCGGTACTTACCCTCTCCAGGGGCCGGCCGCGGTCCTCTCTTCTCGCCGCGCGCGGTCATGCTCCTGCACGAGCAGCGTGTGGCTCATCCGATGACGAGATCAGGAAGGCGGGCAGTGACCGCGAGAAGCGGTCATGTGTCCCGCCTGACACTAAGAGCGCGCCGCGTGTCTCGGGCGCGCTCTTAAAGGGACAGTGGGAGACGAAAATTAAAACATTCTCCCATTGGCCCCTGTCGTGCCACATTCCCCATACACTCACGTTTTGGGGGCGTGGATATGACAGGGGTCAATCAAAGTGAACTCTAGGGTATTTATACTCACCTGTTTCCTTTGTACCTTTCCCTATCGTGGTTTCTGTTCAGTTCCCTTTCATGCTTGTATCGTTCAGTTGGTTTTTTGGTGCTAGACCTTGGCTTTGTTCCTGACTCCGCTTTCTCTTTATCCTTGCTTGTATCTCCGCCGGTTTGCTCTCCTGTGTACCAGTCCCTGGCTTGTTCTACTTTACGCTGTCTCTCGGTTCCCTTGACCTCGGCTTGTTCTGGACTCTGTCTTTTCTTGTACTCGTCTAAGTCCGGCCATTCTAAGGTCCGGTAAGACGTATCTTGTTTTCTTGCCTCTAGACTAGCTGGACTATTCTTGCGTGTTGGGGTATATTACCGTGACAGGGAGTTTTGCCTGGATCCCCCTCCGGCATGCCACAGTCCAGGTGTTAGTCCCCTTGAAACAACTTTTACATCACTATTGTGGCCAGAAAGAGTCCCTGTGGGTTTTAAAATGTGCCTGCCCATTGAAGTCTATGGCGGTTCGCCCAGTTCGCCCGTTCGCGAACCGAAATTTTTTTGTTCGCGACATCACTATTCAATACACACAAAGTATGAGAAAAACAACAACAGGAGAAAAATCTGTTGCATACAGTAAGGTCCATTTGTGAATCTACATACAGGAGCCAGAAAATGGTGCATACAAAATATAAAACAAAAGCAAAAACAAAGTTAGTTTAAATAGAATCCGTCACTTTTCAGTATTTCAGAACAATATAGTCTCAATGACATACTGTTCGACACTGAATTGGAATTTTCTTTCACTAATATTCCAATGCAGCCAAAAGATACATAGTTACATAGCTGAAAAGAGACATGCATTCACTTATTTCCACACTTAGATCCCTAAGTGCTTATGGGTGAATACCGTCAGGTCTCAGAGCTTTATTTGAACTTTTTTTAGTTGTGTCATGGTGTTGTACCCTTGCATCAAATGGTGAATCCCACAGAGATATTAAATAAACATATTACCGGCCTTAGAGTGGCTGGACTTGAAGTAAGAAAGATAAAGACAATGTCAGAAAAATCCAAGGTGAGGATAATAGACATACGGATAAATGAATAAACAAGCAGGGTCAGGATTACAGAAATACACAAAGTCAAAAACAAGTCATTGTCAATATCAGGATATCAAGAGAGACTTACTATAACACTAAACATGTGCCAGGACTGAAACCATAATAGGGCACTGAATAAGGACCCACATAAACATTATCTAAGCTTACAGATGTTCTGATTGATGCAGCTAATCTCTAAAGCTCAAAATATTATGATAATACTGTCACCTAGGGGTCACTTTAAGGGCAGGTGTGATGTCATGTCATTTAAACTACAAAGGACATATAAAAAAGCAGTCAGCTTTGCACGGCCATGTGAACCGAGAAGGGGAGCAGTTCGGTCATGTGAATAAGGTAAGTTTGTCACAGTTGCTGCAGCACCTTGACTTGAGTCATCCAAACACAATTTTTCTACAAGTGTTTTGCAGTAATCTCTGGGATCCTCCTTAATATATAATAAGGAAAAATAGTTATTTGAAATATCTGCCCTTTTCTGGTCTTCAGTTACTAACACACCTATCTCTATTTTAATGTACCTACACTATCATTTTTTGGGATGTTTTAGAATTTCTGTACTTAAAAAATGTTTTGGGGTTTGGTTTTGCTCTCTTTTACATTTTCTAGTTTAGCCAAACTAGTTGCCTTTTTTGCATGCACTATTGGCTGCCTTATATCTTATATAGGATGCCTCTGATTTGTCTGTTTAAATGCTTGAAATGCCCTTTTCTAAATGCTTGAAATGCCCTTTTCTTAATTTTAATCCCTTGGTTTACTTTCACACTAAGCCATATTGGTTTCAATTTGTTTATTTTATATTTATTACTCAATAGTACATTCTAATATTTGTTTGAAGATATTATTTTTAAATACCGTGTATACTCGGGTATAAGCCGAGTTTTTCAGCACATTTATTATGCTGAAAAAGCCCCCCCTCGGTTTATATGTTTAACCCCTTAAGACCGCAGGACGTACTATGACGTCCTTATTTTGGTGGCTCTAAAAGCCGCAGGACGTCATAGTACGTCCTGCGATCTTATGTACTTACCCGGTCGCCGGCGATCCCACGCCGGCGATCGCGGTATGGGGGACTTACCTGGGAGCCCAGGGAGTCCCCCTGCGTCCTCTTCAGCCGCCCAGGGCCATGTGATCGCGAGGTCCTTGCGAGGACCCCGCGATCACATGGACGGCATAGCCGTCCAAGGCATTGCCAGCAGGGGGAGTGCCTGTAATGACAGGTACTCCCCCTGCTGTCTGAAAAAAAAATTAAAAATGTTAAAACAGTGTAAAAATAAATTATATATACTTAGATCATATATATATTTATTATATATATGATCTAAGTATATATATATACACACATATACACACATACACATAAATATGCATACACTGTCTACGTGTATTTTAATATTAATATATACATAATTATATATATATATTAATATCAAAATACACGTACAATGATATTGATTAAATATATATATAATTTTCATTATATATATATTTATATATAATAAAAAATAAATAAATATATAAATACGTTAAAAAAATAAATAAAAAAAAAATAAAAAAATAATAAAAAAAAAATAGATAAAAAATATATAAACATGCGTAATTTCGTTCTAACTGTATTTTAAAATTAATATATATATATTGATATCAAAATACATGTAGAACGAAATAATATATATATCTATATACATAAGTATATACGTATATATCACTATATATATACCTATATATAAATAAAAATAATTTAAAAAAATTATATACATATATATACACACATATATATATACACACATATATATATAATAATTCTACGCATATATTTATGTAATAATTTTACATAATTAGGTCATTTTATTAATTACAATTTGCAGGACCTGCCTGCCAACCCAGGCCAAAAGTTCAGGGAATTACATTGTCTAGCACTATATTTAACTCTGTAACTTTCCAAGACACCATGAAACCTGTACATGGGGGGTACTGTTTTACTCGGAAGACTTCGCTGAACACAAATATTAGTGTTTCAAAACAGTAAAATATATTACAACGACGATATCGTCAGTGACAGTGACATTTTTTGCATTTTTCACACACAAATGGCACTTACACTGACGATATAATTGTTGTGATACGTTTTACTGTTTTGAAACACTAATATTTGTGTTCAGTGAAGTCTCCTGAGTATAACAGTACCCCTCATGTACAGGTTTTATGGTGTTTTCAAAAGTTACAGAGTCAAATATAAGGTTTGCGTTTCAGTTTTTTCACATTAAAATTCGCCAGGTTGCCTTTGAGACCGTATGGTAGCCCAGGAATGAAAATTATCCCCATGATGGCATACCATTTGCAATAGTAGACAACCCAGGGTATTGCAAATAGGGTATGTTCAGTTTTTTTAGTAGCCACTTAGTCACAAACACTGGCCAAAATTTGCGTTCAAATTAGTTTTTTGCATTTTCAAATATTAACACTAACTTTGGCCAGTGTTTGTGACCAAGTGGCTACTAAAAAAGACTGGACATACTCAATTTGCAATACCTTAGGTTGTCTACTTTTGCAAATGGTATGCCATCATGGGGGTAATTCTTATTTCTGGGCTACCATATGGTCTCAAAGGCAACGTAACCAATCTGGCGAATTTCAATGTAAAAAAACTGAAATATGTAACACGCTATATTTGACCCTGTAACTACCCAAAACACCATAAAACCTGAACATAGGGGGTACTGTTTTACACGCGAGACATCGCTGAATACAAATGTGTGTATTGTATTGCAGTAAAAGCAAACAGTATTATGACATTCACAGTTAGAATGTCACGTAGAACTAAAAAAATTTAAAAAATTCTTATTTTCTCCCATTTTTAAATATTTTTTTCATATTAAATTATGTTCCATACCTAAATATTTGATGTTAAACGAAAGCCCCGTTTCCCCTGAATAAAATGATATATAATAATGGGGGGTGCATTTAATATGAAAGAGGTGAATTATGGTTGGACAGACATATAGCGCAAATGCCAGGTTTTGTTTACGTTTTTTTGGATCACAACTTGTACATTTGGCTGCGGTCTTAAGGGGTTAACGGTTAATGTATCTTTCCTGGTAAAATATTTTATAAATAATAATATTCGAGTCAGGGTCTATGTTATGGCAACTTACATTGCCATAATACAGACCAGGACCGCCGGGCTCATTACAAGCCCGGCGGTCCTGGAGGGGCAGCAGTAAGCTGTTACTTACCTTTCCAGCAGCTCCCTTCAGCTCCCCTGCGTAAATCTTATGAGTCCCACGGCTGTCAGAGCGTTGCCACGGGTTACCGTGGCAATGCTCCGCGCGGCACTCAGACTGCGAGATTTACACAGGGGAAGTGAAGGGAGCTGCTGGAAAGGTAAGTAACAGCTTGCTGCCGGCAACCCCACTGCTCAGTACAAGACACTGGACCACCAGGGAATGCCATAGCCCCCCTCCATGGCCAGGTAACAAGCAGGGAGGGGAGACAAAAAAAAGTTAAATAAATAATAATAATATAATATAATAATATAAATAAAAATAATAAATGCCCTCCCCCCACCCAGTTTACACACACTACACAAACACACACACACTCTGCATCATATACACACCCACTGCATTCACACAAACACACACTCTGCATTATATACACACACTACACAAACACAAACACACTCTGCATCATATACACACACATTCTGCATTCATTATATACACACACACACTGCAAAATATATACACACTGCATTCATTATATACACACACACTGCATTATATACACACACTGCGTTAACACAAATACACACATTCTGCATTCATTATATACACACACTACACAAACACACACACACTGAATTCATTCTATACACACACTGTAAATAAATATTCAATTAATGTCATTTTATTGGGATCTAATTTTATTTAGAAATGTACCAGTAGCTGCTGCGTTTCCCACCCTAGGCTTATACTCGAGTCAATAAGTTTTCCCAGTTTTTTGTGGTAAAATTAGGTGCCTCGGCTTATATTCGGATTTGCTTTTACTCAAGTATATACTGTAATTTTTATTGAGAGTTTTAGAACAATTTAATTTAACAAAAAATGCAAAATAACAGCAAAGACAAGGTAAGGGAAAAACAAGAGAGGAGGTATCCATCCTATAATACACTGCTCAAAAAAATAAAGGGAACACTTAAACAACACAGTGTAACTCCAATTCAATCACACTTCTGTGAAATCAAACTGTCCACTTAGGAAGCAACACTGAGTGACAATCAATTTCACATGCTATTGTGCAAATGGGATAGACAACAGGTGGAAATTATAGGCAATTAGCAAGGCACCCCAATAAAGAAGTGGTTCTGCAGGTGGTGACCACAGACCACTTCTCAGTTCCTATGCTTCCTGGCTGATGTTTTGGTCACTTTTGAATGCTGGCAGTGCTTTCACTCTAGTGGTAGCATGAAATGGAGTCTACAACCCACACAAGTGGCTCAGGTAGTGCAGCTCATCCAGGATGGTACATCAATGCGAGCTGTGGCAAGAAGGTTTGCTGTGTCTGTCAGCGTAGTGTCCAGAGCATGGAGGCGCTACCAGGAGACAGGCAAGTACATCAGGAGATGTGGAGGAGGCTGTAGGAGGGCAACAACCCAGCAGCAGGACCGCTACCTCTGCCTTTGTGCAGGAACAGGAGGAGCACTGCCAGAGCACTGCCAGAGCCATGCAAATGACCTCCAGCAGGCCACAAATGTGCATGTGTCTGCTCAAACAGTCAGAAACAGACTCCATGAGGGTGGTATGAGGGCCCGACGTCCACAGGTGGGGGTTGTGCTTACAGCCCACACTGTGCAAGACGTTTGGCAAATTCGCCACTGGTGCCCTGTGCTCTTCACAGATGAAAGCAGGTTCACACTGAGCACATGTGACAGACGTGACAGAGTCTGGAGACGCCGTGGAGAACATTCTGCTGCCTGCAACATCCTCCAGCATGGCCGGTTTGTCAGTTGGTCAGTAATGGTGTGGGGTGGCATTTCTTTGGGGGGCCGCACAGTCCTCCATGTGCTCACCAGAGGTAGCCTAACTGCCATTAGGTACCAAGATGATATTCGTAGACCCCTTGTGAGACCATATGCTCTCACAAGGGGTCTAAGAATATCATCTTGGTACCTAATGGCAGTTAGGCTACCTCTGGTGAGCACATGGAGGACTGTGCGGCCCCCCAAAGAAATGCCACCCCACAGTTGGCCCTGGGTTCCTCCTAATGCAAAACAACGTTTCGCCGCAAGGGCTTCTTCAAGTAGATAATAGTAAAGTACTCTTTTACTATTATCAACTTGAAGAAGCCCTTGCGGCGAAACGCGTTTAGATATTAATTTTATTACTTTACAATAAAGAAAATACTTTGGCATAAAACATTTTATAGCCATTTTGATTTCTTTTTCACCGGACTATACATATACTATCTACCTGACGAGAAGCCTAAAGAATCCTTAGGTGGGGATGATACCACCCAAGCGCCTACATTGAGCAGTACAAGCCTGCTCTATATACTGTGAGTAGTATATTTATTCTCTTTTTATACCTTTTAATTACTATACAGAGAGCACTATATACTTTATTTTATCTCCCTGGGTCGAATAATACCAACTTGGACGTTGAATCTGAGCCAGATACTCGCCAATCAATATTACTCCGCATATCCTTGAGTGGGGATTATTCCACTTCACGTGCGTTATATCAGAGCTAGGTTCTAGCTCTGAAAAGTGTGAGTAAGACTACTTTTATTTTATTTACCATTTTATTCATCTATATACTGTGCCATTGGAGTTCCTCTTGCTTTTTTCTTCACATATTACTTCACTGGATTTCAAGGACACCTTTGTGAAGACACACCCCATTTTACGCCTCAGGATCCCTGTTCTTATACACGGCATCTACCATTATGGACTTATGATAAGTGCTTTGGACTATTGCCAATTATCCATTTATATTTCATTTAATATTTAATATTAAATTGTATTATTTTATATTATTTATTATATACACTCTTATATGTTTTACTGTATATTTTAGGCGCAACCTTTTTTTTTTTTTTTTTCAATATATATTTTTTATTGATTTGCAAAGAAGGTGGGAAAAATTCACATATATGAGGTTACAGAACAGCCAATGCCATTTTTGCAGTATATTGTACGGGATAATAACAATACACATTAACAATACATAATACACCATTAAAAATTTAAATTATCGTTACAGAATGCAATTTTTTAAACACATAAAGTATACCATGGTGTAACCGGGTTCCATAGGTGCGTCATATTATGAGGAAGAACAGTGAGCCTTTCAGTTGTATTCATTGGTGATATACAGGAAATACATAGGACAAATATTGCCCGTAATTAGCTACCGAAATTACTGTGCTAGCGGCAATGAGCTCAACATTCCCCCCAATACATATTAGTTTTAACAATTTTTTAGTGGTTTTAACAATTTTTAGTGGTTTCCCATCTAGGGCACCCTGACAAGAGATTTGTCACATATATAACCTCTTGGGTAGATGGAATAGTGTGATACATTGTGCATGGAAGTTTTATAAGAAAATGTGATCCTATTATCCGTGCTGCTCCACTTCAAGATGCGGTGATAGAGCTTGACTAACTTACACCCTACATATGACTAGCATCATGAACTGTAATTGTATAAGTGAAATTCCCAAAGTAGTAATACTAACTGTAGGGAACACTACGTTATTATATAAACAGGGAAAGAGGGGGAGAGGTGAGGGTGTGGTGAAGGTTAAATAACCCATGTGTCAGAGTTTACGAAGATAAGATTATTGGGCGTTTGCCGCAACGGCTTCCCAGTTGCTCCAGAGTTTGAGGAAAGTTGGGTTGGTTCCTCTATGTGCCCATTCTTTTTCAAAAATGTAGGTGGAATGGACTCGACTTACTACCTCCCGGACGTTAGGGCATATTTTGCTTTTCCAGTGGGCCGCAATACTTAGTTTGGCTGCTATAAGGACATTTAACACCGCCGCTCTGGAGGAGAGCTTATGTACTTCAGGTGACAGATGGAGGAGGTAGGAAGCGGGTGACAGTTGGAGAATGTGACCGCTGAGCGAGGTGATTAATCTTTGAACTTTTAACCAAAAGGGATGTAGGACTTTGCAATCCCAGAATATATGCTTCAATGTCCCATTAGGGTCGTCACATCTCCAACAACTCATTGTCGAACCTGGATAAATCCTACCTAACCTGGACGGGGTCATGTACCACCTCATTAATAATTTGAAAAACGCTTCCCAATGGGTAACACATTTGGATGAATGTTTAGTATGAGTTATAGCGTCTATCCAACTAGTCATAGGGAATGTTTCATCCAGATCCTTTTCCCATCTAAGCATATAGGGTAACTTATCATTAACATTTTCCTCATTCGTCGACAGGTTCGAGTAGCATAAGGAAAGGGGTTTTATAGCTAATGCTTTTTTATGAGCTGTGAAACATATATGCCCCAGTTTACTCATCGCTAGAGAATGGATATATTTTATAGATCTAGATTGTAGGATATTTTTGATTCGTAAGTATACAAAAAGGTCCCTCGAGGATAGGTCAAAATTCGCTTGTAAGGTAGGAAAGGGAAGCAACCCCTTAGCTGAGTATAATTGGTGAATACGGGAAATGCCTTTAGAAACCCATTGTTGTGTGGACAAGTCTGGGGATATAGCCGTAAGTGCCTGCAATGGAGCTGAAAATAGCAATTCTGTACCCGGGCATAATAGGGGGCTCCAAGATTTCCACGATTTCAACAAAAATTTAGAAGCTGATAACATATTTGGCGACGTGGGGGATTGGGTGGACCACAGAGCATACGAGATGCGCCGTATCTCGCCACATCTCTCCTCGAGATGTAGCCATACTGGGCTGGATCTGCACATTATTATATCGATTCCCTGAGCTAGGACTGTTGCTATATAGTAGTTTCTAATATTTGGTATATTCAGGCCACCTTTATCCATAGGATACCATAGTGACTTGAAAGATATTCGCGGTGGTTTTTTCTTCCAGACATGTGCGTTTAATAGTTTCTGGAAACGTTTCAGGAGTGCGTTAGGGAGGGCGATGGGCAGCGTTCTAAATAGGTATAAAATGACAGGTATTACCATCATTCTGAGTGAAGTAATTCTACCTAGCCAAGACACATTAGTTTTGTCCCATGTGTCCACTTGTTTGGAGAGTTTTACTAGTGTTTCTACGTGGTTTTCTGTGATCATTTGTTTCGGGGTGTGAGCTAATTTGACTCCCAAATAGGAGATCGAGGTTTTCCGCCATTCAAAAGGGTATTGGGCTTTAAGGTCATCAAGTGTATTAGAGTCCAAATTGAAAGGAAGTATTTGTGTTTTATTGATATTATTTTTATAATACGATATTCTGCCGTATGTCTTCAAGGTATTTACTACATAGGGGATTGAGCGTGCTGGGTCAGTGAGAAATAGCATGATATCGTCCGCAAAAAGCGCTATCTTTTTTTCTCCTGCTGGTGTAAGAAGGCCAGGGATGGAGGCGTCCTGTTTGATAAGTCTAACCAAGGGTTCCAGACAAAGTATGAAAATATGGGGTGATAGGGGGCAACCCTGTCTTGTTCCATTTTTTATGGAAAAGCTACGGGAGGTAAAGCCTGTATTAAAGATTCTGGCGGAAGGTGATGAGTAAAGGGCCTTTATGCTCTTAATGAAATGGCTTGAGAATTGAAACGCTGAGAGTGTGTGTTCCATGTAAGACCAATTCAGGCGGTCAAAGGCCTTTTCAGCGTCCAAAGCCATAAAAGTACCTTTCTTTTTATTTTTGTATGCCCATTCTAATAGATCCATACAATATCTGGTATTGTCCCCTACTTGTTTACCAGGAACAAAGCCTGCTTGTTCTATAGATACTAGATTTGGCAACAGGGGTTTCAATCTATTAGCAATTAGTTTTGCATATAATTTAATATCTGCGTTCAAGAGTGATATAGGACGTAGGTTGCTGCATATTGTTGGTGACTTGTTCGGTTTGGGCAGGGTTATTATGAACGCCTCCAGCATTTCTTTCGGGAATGATCCAGAAATACGAACTTTGTTGAAAATTTTTGTAAGGTGTGGAATTAACTGCTGTGCCATAGTAATGTAATAGTAGTTAGAGAGGCCATCAGGGCCTGGAGCTTTGTGTTTTGGGAGGGATCTTATGGTTGTTGCTATTTCTTCTTCTGTGAAGGGTGCGCATAGTAAATCATTTTGTTGTTGCGTGACCTGTGGCAGATCTACCTGTGCTAGATAGTGGTTAATTTCGTCAGGACTGGGCGTATGAGTATCGGTGTGTGTTTGTAGATTGTACAAATCTTCATAGAAGTAGGACAATTCGTCCACTATTTTATTGGGGTTGTAAAGTTTTGAGTTCGATTTAGAAATGATGTAGGGGATTTTCGTCTGAAGATAATTAGATTTCAATTTGTTGGCTAGGAGTTTGCCTGCTTTGTTTCCCATGTGGTAATAATTTTGTTGTAGTTTTCGTGCATTAATTTTATAGTGTTGTGCGTGTAATTGGCGAAGCGAGTCCTGAGTGTTGGCTATTTGTCTGGATAGAGATTTAGATGGGGCGGACTTGTCGGATTGTTCCAGTTTTGCTAATGTTTGAGTTAGTTCAGCAAGAGAGTTTCGGAAGCGTTTTTTATATTGAGATCCTAACTTAATGAATTCCCCTCTTATGACCGCCTTATGGGTGAGCCATACTGTTTCTGTAGATATTGTTTCAGTGGAGTTGGTTATAAAGTAGTTCTCTAATGCAGTAGCAATATACTTGAGGTTGTTTGGGCAGTCTAAAATAGATTCATTTAGCCTCCATTTACTCCGACCTCTTGCAGGATAAGGGACTCCAATAATAGTTTCTATTGGGGCATGGTCAGACCATGTACGTTGTCCTATCGTTTGGCTAATTAGATGTGGTAATGTGGATTTGTCTAATAGACAGAGGTCTATGCGTGTATATGTGGTGTGTACGTGTGAAAAATAAGTATAATCTCTAGCCGCTGGATATAAGCTCCTCCAGGAATCGTACAGATCGGCCGAATGAAGTAGTTGAGAAAACATTGTACTCATCTGTATAGATGTCTTACTAGGTGATTTGTTTTGAATGCGTTGCGTGTCTATCTGTGGGTCTAACGTGCAATTAAAGTCACCACAGATTATTAAATGGCCTTGTTTGAGACGAGATATTTTGTTGATAGCTTTCTTTATAAATGAATATTGGTTTGTGTTCGGCGCGTATAGGGAGACTAGCGTTAATTGAATACCGTTCAAATCTCCTACCAGTATAAGCAACCTGCCAGCTGGGTCTGAGTATTGTTTGTGGAGGGTAAAAACCCAGTCTGAGTGGAAAAGTATAGCTACTCCTTTAGATTTATTAGATGCCTGCGCATGGTAACCAACAGGGTAATGTTTTGAGTACAGTTTGGGAGAATTCGCTTTTTGCAAGTGAGTTTCTTGTAAACATACTATCGCTGCTTTTGAAGCATACATTTCTTTCAATACTTGACGCCTTTTGTTAGGACTATTCAGGCCTTTGACATTAATAGACAAAATTTTCATAGTATGTCGCGTCATAACGGTGAAACAAGGGCGAGTATATCAGTGTAACTGCCACAGACGTAGAAGGAAGCTTTTACCATAGAGTGTGTAGATTGCAAACTTAACCAAAACACTTTTTTAATAATATCTGTCATCTGCTTTAGGAACTCTGTTCTGATGGTGAGGAGTACATGAGTGGATGGGAAAAGGGAAAAGAAACTCGGGAGAAATAACAAACTAAAGTATTTACAACAACCTCCACTTAGAAGGAGATGAAAAACGGCCATATAGAGAACACACAGAGGTGATCTCAAGAGGTGGCCCGAAAATTAAGGGGGAAACGTGGAGCTCCTATCATCCTGATAGGGCGTAACTCAAGTAACATTAATTGGTGCAGTAGGCACCTATTTAGAATGAACAAGCATTATATTCTTTACAGCAACCGACAAGTCGTGGTAGCAGTATAAGTTTGTGTACCGTATTAATACTGTAATAAGATAGTGTACGGTTACTAAAGGTTTATGTTGTCACTTGTGGGTACCATTCTTGGCATTACAACATCATCAAAATTGTAAATTTGTAATTTAGTCATCCCGCAGCAACCTTGCATGCCTCATAAGGGGGGATACTGGAAAGAGGGTATGATCGTCTGGGACTGTTATCTGAGGTAAGTATCGATACCTGGGCTGGCTCTTGGTGTGTCGAATAGGTACAACGGGGGAATAAGCTTCTAGCATCCTTTACAATATGAGAGAGGCTTGACGGTAAATGCAAGCGGTAACGTAATAATAATGGTAACAATGATAGTAAAGTAAATTAAATGAAATTACATTAAATTAATCGGCCTCTGTACATGTAATGAGTCGACACCTTATGAGCCAATCAAATATGGCACCATTTAGCAGGTAGTAAGCTCCGGTGCAAAGTCGCCAATCTACGGTTAAGCTGAGAGAGGAAGTCATGCTATCTAGAGTCATGGTCGTTAAGTAAAATTAGGCATGATCTACAGTTCTCGGGAGGGAGTCTAGAGGGCCAGTGGAGTTGGAGCCTGTTATAAATTCGAGGACTGGTTATTCCCGTTGTACCTTCAGATAAATTCAAGGGTGATATATCGCCTATTGACCCTGTGTGTGAGTCCAGGCCTAAAGGGACCTGCGAGTGATTTGAATACCAGCTGAACAATACAGATAAACCAAGTATACGGAACCCATACTGCTTATAAGTTCACGATAATGGGGGTGATAGTAGTTCAATGTGCAATAACAACAATATAATCTTTACAGCAACCTACAGTCTGTGGTAACAGTATTTGTTTGTATATCAAAAACAAAAGAAAGTATATACACTAAAGATAAGAAAACGTATTACTGGGAGTGATCCCAGGTGTACTCCACAGCCACCTAAGTAAATATGGTTATATATAGAAAAGTGGAACCCACCCAGAATACGTGAAATATAAAACAGAATAACCTGTTAAGTAGATATTCCGGTATATGTTTCTGTATAAAGCTTTTTGATTTATTTATACAGAAACATATACCGGAATATCTACTTAACAGGTTATTCTGTTTTATATTTCACGTATTCTGGGTGGGTTCCACTTTTCTATATATAACCATATTTGTTTGTATATCGTATTAATACTGTAATAAGTTAGTTTACGGTTTCTAAAGATCTGTGTTATCACTTGTGGGTAGCATTCTTGGCATTACAGCAAAGTCAATTTGTACTTTAGTCACCTCGTAGCACTTTACACACCCCAATAAAGGGGATAAGGGATAGAGGATAGGATCGTCTGGGACTATTACCTGAGGTAATTATCGATATTAGGGCTGGCTCTTGATGTATCGAGTAATTGCAACGGGGAATAAGCTTCTAACAGCCTTTTACACTATGAGAGAGGCTTGACGGTAAGATCAAGCGGTTAGCGTAAAAATGATGGTGACAGTGATAACAAAGTAAAGTAAATTAAATTAAATTAAATTAAGCGCCTTCTGTGCGACTAATGAGTCGTGACCTTATGAGCCAACCAAATATGGCGCCATTTAATAGTTGTACCTTCAGATAAATTAAAGGGTGACAGATTGCCTAGTGACCTTGTGTGCAAGTCCAGGCCCAAAGGGACCTGCGAATGATTTGAATATCAGCTATACAGTACATATAGACAAAGTATACGATACCCATACTGCTTATAAGTTCGTGATAATGGGAGTAATAAAAGTTCAATGTTCAATGCTGTGTGGAGTGCTCTCCCGCCATATGCCAGTCCGCAGAAACTTTCTTCGGGGAGACTGCTCCAGGTTCTTTACGACTTTCTCCTGCGTTTTGCCATAATCCCCATTCTGAGATGGCCTTCATACCATCTTTAGGGTCAGTGATGATCCGGGTCGAGCCTTGACGCCATACAATTAATTTAGTTGGATATCCCCATTTATAATTCACATTATTGTTCCGCAAAGTTTTGGTGATAGTAACAAATTCCCTACGTTTTGCCATCGTGGCAGCAGACAGGTCCGCAAATAGGGCAATCTTGGAGTGTGGCTCAGGAAGAGATGGTAATTTCCGTGCTGCTGACAGCAAAGCCTCTTTATGCGCGTAGTAGTGGAATTTTACTATTACATCACTAGGTACTTCTAATGAGAGTCTGGATGGCCGCGGAAGTCTGTGCATTCGATCGTAGGCCCAGGCTGAGTCCGGTAAAGTAGGGACTAGGGCCTTACATATGGAGAGCACAGCTGAAGGGAGGGCATCCTGTGATATATCATCAGGAATCCCTCGGAACCTGATATTCTGTCTTCTTGATCTGTCCTCCAAATCAGCCAGTTTTAGCTTCAGGGCCTCATTATCATCCGAAAGGGATTGGAGTCTGTCTACGACTTCGTTATGTGCGTTGCATAGGTCGCCCGCTTTATTTTCAAGATGGCTCGTCCGGTCTCCCAGAGCCGCTATTTCTCTGCGCAGATCACTGTCTATGCGGTGGAAGTCCGCTTTGATCGTTGCTCTTAAATCCTGGAGCATTTTGTGGAGGCTTTTCTCCGTGATCGGGGAGTCGGTGTACTTCGAGGAGGTCGAGTCTTGGTCCGAGGTGCTGTCCGACACGGCCCCTGTCTCTTCGCCGCCATCTTGGTTTGGTATTTGGCGGTCTTTTTTCTTCGCCTTAGCTGAGTCTTGGGTCTTAGGTGGCTTATAGGGCGACATCTTCAGTACGGCTATCTTGCCTCTCGGTTAGATGTCGGAAGTTAAGTGAGTTACTGCTGGTAATGGCTTGTTTGTTGCTAATCAGGACGGTAAAATATCGGAGCTCTTAGTCCATGCGACTGAACGCACCGGAAGCCAGACACGCCCCCCCTGGTGCAACCTTTTTTTGTTCTATTTCACACACACTACTGAGCCTCATTTTGCATGTTTTAAGGACATTACATCAAAGTTGGATCAGCCTGTAGTGTGTTTTTCCACTTTAATTTTGAGTGTGATTTCAAATCCTGACCTCCATGGGTTGAAAAATTTGAGTTCCATTTTTTTTATTTTTTGTCTGATTTTGTTGTCAGCACATTCAACTATGTAAAGGACAAAGTATTTCAGAAGAATATTGAATTCATTCAGATCTAGGATGTGTTATTTTTGTGTTCCCTTTATTTTTTTGAGCACTGTATATAAGCCTAATACATACAAAAAAGGGAAGTGGAAATGTGTGACCAACTTGCATAAAGCAGGTGGGAAAACAGATCCACTAGGAAATACCTCCTAATAAAAAGCGTCACATGGGTAGGAAAAAACTTTATTAGAGAAAATAATCTTAGTAACACACCCAAATAATGTGTAAAGAAGAAAACCAACACCAAGTAAAAAACTTTTGGCTGGATCTAATTAGTATCTTAAATAGAGTAGTGTAGTGGGAGCCCGTGATATTATGAAGTAAAATATTATTTACAACTGGAGATTAATCACTGGGTATAGCCCCTAGAAACACAATATAAATAGCAAGACCACTAAAGAATCAATCAATTGGACGGGATAATGTCTAGTAGTGGTTGTGGTATCATAGGACAGAGACAGTAGTTAGCGAAAAAGGGGGCTCCTAAGGGAGCCTAAGTAGGCAAAAGGAACTAATAACCTGTAGTATAACAGACGTACTGGTACAAAATAAAAGTAAGGTCTATAGGTAAAGACCATAAATGAGTAGCCAGCTGGAGCCCTGGAATACGTAAAATGGGTTAAATATCCAGACCTAATAAACCCTAAACTAACTGTCTCAAAAAGCCACTGCTAGCTGCTGCTTCAAGGCAGCCTAACAAAAGTCCCTCCAAATAGAATAGTAAGACGCCAGGATAGCGTCTAACTCAGCCCAAGTTAAATAAAATACAAATCGAAAGTGGATTCGAAAATCATATCGTCGGCTATTTCGCTCGACGCGCGTTTCGGCGTATTACAAACGCCTTTGTCAAGAGCAACCGGCATACTCACAGGGTGCCGCTTATGAAGGAGTGAGTGCCCGCCCTCGTGCGTGAAACCGCCAATGAGATTGCTAGGTTGGCGGAGATTGACGCATGCGTCTTCCGGGTAGTTAGCCAATCGTAGGCGGTGGGCGGGATCATATTACGTCTGTACTTGTTACTTATGAAAGGCAAGTACGGACATCAAAACGGGTCAAAAAAGGTGACTGCACACATGCTGGTGATATAGAGCCCGAAAGCAACATTGTAATTGGAAGAGAATACAATGTTAATTCAAAATGATAATTAAGTAGTAGAAACCTTTCCAAAGAAAGGAATAATAAATAAATTAAGAAAGAAACACTGTAAGTTGAGCTTTCAGTTTAGACTCAGTGAACAGGCATGAATCGTCCAGGGGGAGCCTGGAGAGTTAGCAATGATAAAAGTATGGTAGGCAGTCATAATTTTGGACATCACAGAATAATAATGCAGACCATAGTTGAGAATGCCAGCATAAAGAGAAGAAATAAATAAAATAAAGGTATATTTGAATGTAATGTGTGCCAAACAACGATCATTACAATTAAAGTATGGCTATTTAAAGAAACAGGAGAGGTAATAAAGGTGGTAAGTGTAAGTAGTACCGTAAAGGAAAAATCAGTCAAATATATGGAGAGAAGGAAAAACCTTCGTTTAGACCCCTTGGGTTCAGAGTATTTAATTTATAAATCCATCTGCATTCTCTTTGACGTAGGATTTTGTCAAAATCGCCACGTCTTTGTTCTCGTTTAACACACTCCAAACCGCAAAAGCGAATATCCTTTAAGGATCCTCCATGTTGTTCCTTAAGGTGTCTTGAAATAGGGGTGTCTAGACGATTTTGGGGGGATCTGACATGCTCCTTTATGCGCTCCTTAAAGGGCCGGAATGTCTTACCAACGTACATTAATTTGCAGCTGCAGGTAAGTAGATATACTACCCCTGTGGAATTGCAATTAAAGAACTGAGTAATTTTAAAGGTTTGTTTCCTTTCACTATCGCTTACTGATTTGGAATCTCTGAGAATATACTTACAGGCAACACATCTACCACAGGTAAAGGAGCCAGTTGGTATATTGCGTCCAAGCCAAGTAGTGGTGGAGGGTTTTTTAATAGTAAAGTGACTAGGTACCAAAATGTCACGGAGATTCTTACCCCGCCGGGCTGTAATCGTAACATGTGGGCCTAGGACTTTGTTGAGGTGAGTATCCTTCAGGAGTATCGTCCAGAACTTCTGGAGGGACTGCTTTACTGTATCCCAGCCAGTATCAAATGTGCCAATCATCCTGATGGTCTTGTTGGCATTATGATGTAGTAATTATGCTATAAAACATGAAATGTGTACTAAACATACATAACATATCCATCAAAAAGATATATTATAGAAACAAAATAATACAGTATATTATTGCAAGTTCCAAATTACAAACAATAAAGTTTTTTAACACCCTATTCCTACTTATTGAAGTTGGTCAACAAATATGGATGGTTGTCTAAGTTCTAGTTCATAGGTTTTGTTTTCTATCACTAAGCGCAGCACTTCTTTGACAGGTGGAATGGTAGAAGATTTCCTACATCAATGGAAGCAAGATGCTTTAAACATGTGGCCTATTATTATTCTATGAATTTTGGTAATGATTCTGAGAATTTCTTAAATAGGGCCAGTTCTGAGGTTAGTACAGTGATAGATGAATCAACCTTTTTAATATTTTTTTTTATTTCTCTCCAATATTTGGTCAGTTTTAGACAGAACCACCAAATAGTGGACATATTACCTGTGCCTCCACAATCTCTCCAGCACCTATCAGAAAACATATTGTTCATGTTGTGTACATATTATGGAGTCTAATGTTTGACGGTATTCTATTTATCCTCAGTGTTTTTCCACTAAACAGTTTATGTTAGTCAATATGCTGTAAAGTTGACATTATCTTATTGAAGCTGACATTTATAAAATGATATATTTCAGTATACCCCATGTGCTTTAGATTTTTTGAGTTGATTTCAAAATACACCACATTCTGAACACTATTTACCAAGTGCTCCCCTACTTGAATGTTGGTCAAAAGATCAACAATGTTTATTATAACCAAATCCAGACAAGCATCCTTTCTATGTGGTGCTTGCACTAGTTGTGACATGAAGAAACCTCCCCTTGCTTAACTACCAGTCCCTCTATCCCAATTTATTTCTGGGTAACTCAAATCTCCAATAATGAATCTGTAACTTAGATGTGCAGCTTTAACAATTTGCTCTAACATATATTCTTACTCATCAATATTAATAGGTGGTTCATAACATATCCCAATCAATAATTGAATTCCTCTGCTTTTGCCCCAAACAGAAATCTACCCATAAAGCTTCCATATATTCCTAATTATATTCCACTTGCTTGAGATTTGGCTTTATCTCATGGTTGACATACAAACATAACCCACCACCTTACCTGTTTTTTTCTGTCCTTCCTAAATAATACATAACCTTTTACTTTGTCTGCCCATACATGTGTCTCATCCCACCCACTTGCATTAGTCAGCATACATTAAATATTATCCTTAGTCACTTGTAATTTATGTGAATTTGTATTGCTATTACATACATCTTCTGTTCTGATCTTGCTGTAACATATTCCTCCTCACCTTTCGGTATTTGTGCCCAGCGGTCGTGCATCTGTATAACTGACTCTTGCAACATGTTGATATACCCCCACGTCTTCCCACATTAAGGGCGTTTTGGGGTCAAAGGCCGTTTTTGGCCAGTCAGAACTGTAAATCACTTATTTAAACTCAAATGTACTTTTCATTTTAGCGGTCATTAGTGTAAAGCAAGCGAAAGTGCATAACTATAAAGATTCTGTGTATCATTATCACTTATATTACTTTTTAACTCCCTAATTCTTTGGAGTTTTGCATATGATATTAATATTTTTTGCTAATCTTTTACAACTGAAAGAAATAATTGCCAAAGCTTAATGAGATATTAATAAGCAGTATATCACAATGGACCATTTTATAGTTGTGTTATGCCCACATTATTAATTAATTATATTTAAATGGATGCATTTTATTATGTATTTATAATGCAGAATAACCCATTAGCTTTGACAAGTTAATATCGTTGTAAAGTTGCTATCCCTTCTTTGCAATTTTTTCTTGACTGTTACAGGTAAATGATCATTTAATTTACATTAATATATTAGTAAATGAAATGAAATGTGATATAGCATGTAACTATATGTACCTCCTGGTATGTAAAGAAAGGATATTTTAAAAGCTGTTAGTATCTGTGTTATGCATGCATTTTCATGTTCCTGCAGTTGAAAACATGTAATAAGAGGATCATAGCTTATAAAAATAATAAAAATATAAAGTGTGAAATCATTACACCTTGTGTATACATATATAAATATATTTATTTTAATGAACTACTCTCTTCATGTGTCATCCCTTGACACAACACATTCATACAATAACAACCATAAAGGAGGGCATACAAGAAATATATTTTTTTTATTTTAAATGAATTGTATTATTCACCCATAGTAAACAGGGTAATCACAGGGTTTCTATATAGAGGAAAGCCAAGGATGAATACAACTGAGTAAATTAACTTTTTCTTCATTGTATGATCAGACATTAGACATATCTGTAA
Source organism: Pelobates fuscus (assembly GCF_036172605.1). Classification (NCBI taxonomy): domain Eukaryota; kingdom Metazoa; phylum Chordata; class Amphibia; order Anura; family Pelobatidae; genus Pelobates; species Pelobates fuscus. The sequence continues at coordinate 140,541,169 of NC_086321.1, forward strand.
ATGTAAACAATGAAAGTGTATAGTGTAAAACTGAATAATTTGATAAACTGAGTTTACTAAATTTAGGTTTTAAAATGAGAATATCACTCACAATATTTGATTTTTATAAATCAATGTTAATCTTGCATAGTACATCTTGCATGAAAGCAGAGGAAATCAGCAAGAACTCCACCTAATTCATTTAATTTTTCCTTACATTTTAATGATAATTTGCTAAGCTTTCACTAGTTTCCTTAGGTCTTCAGATAATTATATACAGTTGACCTCAAAATGGAAAGAAAATACAAAATGATAGTGTAGCACAGTAAAGTATATAGTAAAGTATATAGTATAGTATATAGTAAAGTATATAGATATATATATATATATATATATACACACACGTTAGGCTTGTAATCTCATGTAACTTCCACTTACATCTTATTGAGCTAACTTAGAGCTCTGCTGTTTTGCGCATGGATGGAATTATCCCTGTCTAAGGATATATAGTGATGCAGTCACCACAAATGCTTCAAATAAGGTGCAGTGTGCAGGTGTAATGGATTCATCCGCACATAGAAATTTTTATGAGGGTATTTACCGTCCTGACAGGAATAGTTGTGCCCATCTGCAACCATGCGCTTGGATACCTGATAAACCCAGCATGTCTAGGGACGCCGGCCGCTACGGATCTATGTCACTTTATAGCCCCATGACCGCCCACATTGATGACGACGTCACACGCGCGCACGTTTTGGGGTCAAAGGTCAGTCACAACCAATCAGAATAACAGGAGGGTTATTTAAACTAATTTTTACATTCTCTCATTGCCCTGTTGTGGTTTCTGCATGATGGTATTCTGAGAGTGTGTTCCTGATCTTGATATTTTGGTAATTGACTTTGGCTTTGTTTTGACTTCCCTGATTTCTGGTATCCTGGACTTCTGGCTTTCCCTCATCGTTGTGTACCATTCTGTGTGGGTATTTGATGAACCAACTTAAGGGTAAGGCCTTAACATGGGCCAATCCAATATGGGAGAGAAATAGGAGTATTTCTTATAATTGCCATGAATTCCTTGCGGAATTCAAATTAACGTTTGAACCATTAGGCAGGGAGGATGATGCGTCTACTGCCTTAATGCATATCAAACAAGGGAACCGGTCTATCTCAGATTATGCCATCAAATTTCGCACCTTGGCTTCTGAGGTAGACTGGACTAACAACGGATTAATTGCTGCTAGAGTTGAGCGGACATCTGGATGTTCGGGTTCGCCGGCAAAAAGTTTGAGTTCGGCTTCGAACTTGACCTGAACATGACCCTGAACCCCATTGAAGTCAATAGGGACCCAAACTTTTGGGAACTAAAATGGCTCTAAAAAAGTCCTGGAAAGGGCTAGAGGGCTACAAAAGGAAGTAAAATGGGAGTAAGAGTAGGACAAGTGCTCTGCAAACAATTGGGGTAGCCCCCAAAATATTGGGACATATAAAAAAAGAAAACAAAGAATAAGTGCACTTGAGTATAACAATGGCTGGGTGAGGCCGGTATAAATGTCTATTCTGCACAAGGTACAGACAAGTCTGGTGGGATCCATGCCTGGTTCACTTAAATAAACATGAGCTTGTCCATGTTGGCTGTGGACAGGCGGCTGCGCTTGTCTGTGATAACGCCCCCTGCCATGCTAAACACACGTTCAGACAATACACTGGCTGCAGGGCAGGCCAGCACCTCTTGGTCATGTGCCCAATTTGGAGACCCAGAAGTTGAATGTGGCAGACCCATCAGTCAGTACGTGTAGGCGTGTGCTGTTCCACCATGTTGCTGAAATCAGGAGTATGTCACCTATTTACAGCCACTACCCCCGAAATACCCATGCAGTATTGGGAGGTTAGGGAAGTGTTTAGTAAAAGTAAAACTGATGTTCTACCTCCACATAGATTATATGATTGTTCCATTGGTCTGCTGCTCAGGCCTCTGCCTCCTAAATGGGCAGTATATGCTTTATCCCCACAAGAGAGTAAAATCATGGAGGAGTACATCAGTGATGCCTTACGCAAGGGTCACATATGGAAATTATCCTCCCCTGCTGGTGCAGGGTTCTTTTTCGTGTCAAAAAAGATGGAGAATTACATCCTTGCATTGACTATAGGGCATTACACAAAATCACCATAAAAATGCCTGTTCTAGTCCCCTTATCTTCGAATTGATGGACAGACTCCAGGGTGCTAAGGTCTTTACCAAACTTGACCTCAGGAGTGCATGCAATTTGGTCAGGATTAAGAGTGATCGCAAGTGGAAGATGGCATTTAACACTAGAAATGGACACTATGAATATCTTGTTATGCCCTTCGGGTTATGCAATGCCCCAGCCGTATTTCAGGAATTTATTAACAATGTGCGAAGGGATTATATTTACTCTTTTGCACTTGTATACCTCGATGATATCCTTGCTAATTCTCCTGAGCTCCAGACCCATCATGATCTTGTTAAACAAGTATTACAAACTTTACTCAAAAATGGCCTTTATTGTAAACTTGAAAAATGCATGTTTTTGGGGTATAACATATCTGCCTCTGGTTTCCAAATGGATCCTCGCAAACTAGAGGCTGTTCTACACTGGCCATTACCTAACAGGTTAAAGGCCATTCAAAGGTTTGTTGGTTTCTCCAATTATTACAGGAGATTCATAAAAGGTTTCTCTTCAGTAATAACCCCCATCACCAATATGACTTGCAAGGGGGCTAATTGTAATATTTGGTCCAAAGAAGCCAAAGAAGTTTTTGAACTTCTAAAGAAATAGTTTGCTTCTGCAGACATATTGAGACATCCTGAAACCAGCAAAGCTTTCATACTTGAAGTTGATGCCTCCGAAACATGGGTCTGGGCTGTACTTTCTCAAATAGAGAGTAAAGATACCCCTTTGCATCATTGATGGTATTTCTCCAGAAAGTTGTCTCCAGCTGAGCGTATTTTGACTTAGGTAACTGTTAGCCATTATATTGGTGCTCAAGGAATGTTGACAACTTTTGGAGGGTTCCAAGGACCCCCTGCTGATCATAACCAATCACAAGAATCTGGCCTATATTAGTGATGGCAAACGTCTGCCTTCTAGACAAGCTAGATGGTCTCTATTATTGTCCCGCTTTAACTTTATTATTACTTACAGACCTGGTCCTAAAAATGTTAAAGCTGATGCCTTATCTAGACAAGTTGACGAAGAGTCAGAACTAGAACAGGAGACGTCAACCATTGTTCCTCCTGAGTGTATTATAGCACCCACTGTCCTTTCCTTGTCATCACCATTGCTTTGTGCTATCATGGCGGCTCAGTCCCAAGCACCTTGCAATAAACCTCGGGATAAATTGTTTAATCCATTACATGACAGGAAAAAGGTATTGAAAATATTCCACAACAATGTGACTGCTGGGCATCCGGGTATTAATAAGACTGTATCCGCTATTTCCAGATTGTTTTGGTGGGAGTCACTCAGAAGGGATATTAAGGATTATGTGGAAGCCTGTTCTGTTTGTACAGTCCCTAAGGTTCCAGACACACTCCCATGTGGATTGTTACATTCACTTCCTATACCCAGTGTTCCATGGTCTTATTTATCTATGGATTTCATTGATGACCTACCTTGTTCTAATGATTATACCACCATCCTTATGGTTGTTGACCGCTTTTCCAAAATGGCACCTTTCATTCCACTCAAAAAATTGCCATCTTCTAAGGGTCTGGTTTCCATATTTATACACAACATTTTCAGGCTTCATGGGATCCCTCAAAATATTGTGTCTGATAGGGGTTCCCAATTTGTATCAAGGTTCTGGAGGGCATTCAGTAAATAGTTGGGCATTAACTTGACTTTTTCCTCTGCTTACCATCCCCAGGCCAATGGTGCGGCTGAAAGGGCTAACCAATCGCTTGAGCTGTGTGAACAGTACTCAATCTAACTGGGCTGATTTGTTGCCCTGGGCCGAATCTGCCAGGAATAATGCTACTCATGATGCATCTGGGCACAGTCCTTTCTTTGTCAATACTGGTCGCCATCCAACTATTCTCCCTGATGTGTTTTCTTACACAGCTATTCCTGCTATGGATGACCACCTTACCTCTCTTTGTGATACTTGGACTAATGTTCACTCCGCTCTTGAAAGTGCGGCTGCTTGCTGTAAATTCCATGCTGATAAACAAAGACGCGCCAACCCAGTTTACCAAGTGGGGGACCCGGTTTGGTTATCATCATGCAACATTAGACTAAAAGTTCCTAGCATGAAATGTAATTCTAGGTTTCTTGGTCCTTACCGTGTCCTTAAGATAATTAAACCTTTTTCTTATTCCCTGGCCCTGCCTGCATCCTTGCGCATTCGTAATTTGTTTCATGTATCTTTACTCAAACCACTTATTTGCAATAAATATATCATCCCGGTGATTCCCCCTCCTCCTTTGGTTGTTTCTGGTCAGGAAGAGTACGAGGTCTCCTCCATTTTTGATTCCAGGTCCTCTCGTGGTTCGTTGCAATACCTGGTTGATTGGAGGGGGTATGGGCCTGCCAACCATTCTTGGGTTCCTGCTTCTGATACCCATGCTAGCCGTAAGGTTCGCTCTTTTCACGCCAAGTTCCCTCTTAAGCCAGGTCCTGCCTGCCGGTGGGAGGTCTTCAGGTGGGGGGTAATGTAACGGATTCATCCGCACATAGAAATGTTTATGAGGGTATTTACCGTCCTGACAGGAATAGCTGTGCCCATCTGCAACCATGTACCCGGATACCTGATAAACCCAGTATGTCTAGGGACGCCGGCCACTGTGGATCTATGTCACTTAGGTACATTCTAGAAGTCATTAAGATGTATATTAATGTTGACGGAATTTAACATATATGCATTTTTTGTCTTTTTTCCTTTTCTTCTTTTTAGTAACAAAAAGATTATGTATGAATAACTTTTTGAAAATGTTGTATATATGCAGCTCTTACACTTTATAGTCCTTGGGATAATATAGGGTAGCCTCATGGAAAGATATGACATGGCGATCTTGCTATCTCTTTAAATAGCTGCAACCTTTAGTGCACCCTATGATAACATCAAAAAATTATATAAATAGGTATCATAATCTGAAATGGTCATTATTCTATAAAGATATGTATATAATCAATATTTTCTTTCTTTACATTATCACCAATAGTGAGAGATACAATGCATGTAAGCTTTCTTTGTGGTCTAGTATTGTGGCTGATCAAGATGGTGATTTTGTATTCTTATTGGATTGGCATTTGCCTTAGCATGAGACTTATAAAGCCTCAGCCACTGCTGATACATTAAGGTATATCTCTCTTTTTTAACTTTTCTTTATTCTCTACATTTATTTCTATTCAACCCAGAAATTGGGTAGGTTTTTATTTTATTTTACACTCTCTACACATATTTTTGTATCCCTTTAATGCTATTAGGGTGGAAGAACAGATATAACTGCATGAGGAGGTGTTTTTCTCTGTATTTTATATGTTTGTGTGACGAACCCGCCTTGCACCCCGACCAGGTACCTCCGTTAATCGCTGCTTCCTAGTACTGGCGAGTACCATAAGCACTGCACTGGAACACCATAACTACCGTAAACCACACAAACCACCGCAGCTTGGTTGGGGTCTTGCCGTCCTCCACCCACCCTGGATCCAAGACCAGGATCTAGCTTCCAGTGGGTAGGCCTCTCTTAGTCCCAAAAGCGTAGCAGGAACAGCTAAGTGATTATACTCAGGGGAGTATAGTGATTTTAGCAATCCCCAGAGTGTAGTTCTCCAATCCCCCAAACATGAGCCAAGGCTTCATGAAGTTGCAAGATGATCAGAGAGTTCAATGGTACAGGTTGGATTTTTATACAACTTTTCAGGCCAGAGGAACATCCACTGGACCTGATGGGGCACAGGACACAAATTAGAATCAATGTAACAATGTTTGACACTCCCACATACAACACACAATCCCTCCCCTCTGCCTGTGATACAATTAAGGTAGATAATGTATTAACGTAATTGTCCCCAAGCATAAAAAACACATATTTTACAAAGTCTCAAAGTCTCACAAGTACCCCAAAATACAACATATCCCTTGATAACCCTGATCTGGGTGAACAACAAATCCAAAATTCACCCGGATCAGAGCAAGGGTTCAAAACTTTCATGGAAGTCTCTTTTTGACCGGCCGATCTATTTCCAATGATTAAAGTGCACTTCAAATAGTCGAACGGGACCGTTCGTGCACAAAGTCAGTGTTAGAGTGTGTTCGTTGGATTATTTCTACCGAACGGCGCTCTGATCGTGCATATTTAGCCAAACATAGATGGAGGTGGAAGTCCCAGCGGTGTTTGTGCCGTCGAGTGTCCAATTTCAGTTCCATGAACTCAACGGCAAAACACCGCTGACCGTGTTCGATTAAACAAGATGGCCACCTCCACGTGTTCGACTATACGAACAACGACCACCCAGCTTTTCGTCAATTAAGCTGCGGTTAACCACAGCTTCTGGGAGGTTAACAGGCTGCACACTCCACTTGCCGGGTGGTCCGGTTGTTCGAAAGTTTTTCGGTAAACGAACACCATAAGCCAAATCCATTCGATAAGCCCCATATACTGCACCATAGAAGGGAAAAAGGCACAAACTTGTGTTTTAGCCCCAAAGTTCACAACAGGGCCATGGTCACAGGGCAAGAGGCTGGCAAGCAGGCCTCTCCAAATCCCAGTGACAAAGGTGCTTTTGTCACAGTTTGTATTTTTTAATGATTTTACACGAATGTGGCTGGATATATGCATTTATGTATAGGAAATTGAATGAAATCATTTACGATCAAACAACGCCCCATTGAAATAAGTGCAGGGGACGAGTGAGGAACTTAAAAAGAGGAGCTAGAGACCAAGGACATTGTCGGAAGAAACCCAGGAAGGCGGGCGAAATGCGTCACACAGACGTCATTGGAGAGGCGGACCAGGAAGTCATCATGTGATCGGGACGTTCGAAACCTGGCAGTGACTGTTATCGTGGAGTTATGATTGATGTATATATGCTTTTATGTGGGTAGCTTTATCAGCCAGAACCACCACTTACTAAGTAAGTTTTTAACCACTTTTTTACAATAAACTTCTGAAGATACTATTCAATGAGGGGTTTCTGTCTCTCTATCCTATATCACACAGAATAGCTTGATTATAGAGAACACAGCATACATATTTTATCCATACAGTGTGGGATTTTCCCTCTTAAGTGGAGCCTTGAAAACCCAGAGCCAGGGGTGATAGGGCTCTGGTCCATGTCAGTTCTTTCCCCTCATTCACTATACTTAATATACCATTTAGATAGTCTGCACAATATTATTTATTGTTCATTTGCAGATTCATCATCACCAGTTTTAGCACGTTTTTATGGTATTATTGTCTATATCTGTGTATACTTGTTTGTGCCACTGGGTGTGGCGAAACCAACCTCGCCACTGGGCCCTGGAGAAGCCTGTTTGCTAGCCTCCTACCTGCTGACTATGGCCCCTGGGTTATTTGGGGCATATTGTACTTTATATTGCTGCAACTGGCCCTTTTAAAATCATCGATGGACATATTGGGACTTTTTGGGATTGTGGCGAAACCGACTTCGCCACGTGTCCTTGGAGGGGGCCGATTGCCCGCCTCTTGCCTTTGGACTATGGACCAGACTTTATGGGAATGTGATACCCCAGATAGCTATACCATGGAGCCTATTCATAATGAAAGACTATGGGAAAGACTTTAGCTCCATGGCAATTGTACTGTGTGAGTAGGATCTGCGCGCTATTCGGTAGTTTTGTGCGCGCAGATCCCAGCTATCTGGGGATAGGTGAAATGTCTGTGTGTTATGTGTAAAAGGTGAATTTATGTATTTTAAAGTGTTTTACTGTCTTTGTGTCCCCATGTGCTTAATGGAGTCTGTCTCTGGGCTGGGAGATAATTGGATTACTTCTCCAGCACAGAGAAGGCCCTGGAAAGCTAGGGGTTTTAAAAGATACTTTTAGTAACTTTTGAACCCCTGGTCTGATCCATGCCATTTTTTAATATGTTGTTCCCCTGAATGGATTGATTGTGGATATGTAATTTTGTGTGAATGTGATGTATGGTTTTGAAGTTATAAATATTGTGTAAAAAGTATATTTTAAACTGTATGAATAATGGGATTATGTGTCACACTAAGGGGAGGGGATGTGTGGGAGGTAACATCTATGTCATTGGTTCTTTTATGCCTCCCCCTGGGTGTGGCCTGTATGTATGAGTTGGAAATAAAAGCCAGGCTGGATGAGCCAGTCCAGAGTTCCTGTTTAACCCTCAAAGTGAAGTGTCGTCTCATTATTGGGGGAGGATTTATTGCATGCTGTTCCAGTTTGACTGCTAGGAGTGCAAACCTATTCGTATGGTTCCTATTCAACTGTCTACAGCATTCAGAGGCTTGAGATGATTCATATGCTTCTCTGATTCGGTGATTGTGGTGTCTGCCAGAGTGCTTGGAGTCCTCAGGAAGCGCTAGGAGCATCCATTAACGGAGGTACCCAGTCGGGGTGCCAGGCGATCCGTTACACTAGGGTACAGTGCAACTCTACTGAGTGCTAGAATATTCTTTATATTTTTTTGAAGTGGATCGCGACAGTGGTAAGTCCAGCGGAGCTCCAGGGACTGAAAGCTGTTACAACGTTCCAATGCCACCATAACAGCTTTAAGGCCAATTAATATGGGGAGGGCATGAAACGCCGTGACGGCGTTAAGAGGTCTAAAGAACCAAAATTGGCAATCGCCATGGAAATCAGTGGAGCCAGCAGACGCAGTCTATTATTGACTTCTCCCCTTTAACATTTTGCACTATGTCTTAGAAAGAGAACATATTGATAAATACAGTGAGAGAATTAAGTATTTGATCCCTTGCTGATTTTAAACGTTTTCCCACTGACAAAGAAATTATCAGTCTATAATGTTTATGGTAGGTGTATTTTAACGGTGATAGACAGAATAACAAAACAAAAAAAAAACAGAAAAATGCATGTCAAAAAAGTTATAAATTGATTTCCATGTCAATGAGTGAAATAAGTATTTGATCCCCTATCAATCAGCAGGATGTCTTGCTCCCAGGTGTCTTTTATAGGGAGTGCTCCTAATCTCAGCTCGTTACCTGTATAAAAGACACCTGTCCACATAAGCAATCAATCAGTTTCCAAACTCTCCACCATGGCCAAGACCAACAAGCTGTCCAAGTATATCAGAGACATCAAGATTGTAGTCCTACTTTGTATAAAAAGGATGTTTATTTTCTTCTTTTGTCAGTCCTATTTTATAATATTTCTTCCTGAGACAATTTTGTTTAGTAAACACATTGCACATTATTTTTCATTAAGTGGTTCACATTAACCAATTGTTCTCATTTTTCTTTTGTCCTTGAGGGAAGAAAAAAGTTTAAAGCTAAAGCCACATTAAGGTACATTCATGGTCTCAATTATTTTAGTGTCTCTCCCATTTTTCCAGGAGCAATGACCAATTATAATATCTACCTCTAGCTTGTGATACAAATGAATCCAATTCTGTCTCGTAATTGCTCTGGGCTGTGGCAACATTTCCTAGATGTTCTGTATTAGGCTCTCGATACTGATGCACCATTTAATAAAGAAATAGATTTTCCCCTATTGATCAAGGGAAAAGCATTTTTAATGAAAAACTATTCTCTAATTTGCTCCCTAATTACTTACAACCCTTTGTTTCCGAGTTTTGCAAACACCCACAGAGTCTCTTATCACCAAACTGCAGTTTATGATGCAGAAGAAACCACTTTCATTTAAACTTTTCATCTATATCCTGTATCAACACACAATTCCTTGGATAGCAGGATATAAGTACTAACATAAAAATTACAGATTGCACTTGTTTTTATCAACTAAAGAAAAGTGATAATGATGTTTTTACTAATGTGTCTATCCTTTGTGCACAATTTAGTATTTTTACATTACAAAAACAGCAATATTTTTGTCATAGATTCATGATATTTTTTTAAAGTACTGAAGAACACAGATGTACCACACTCTTTATTGTATATCAGCATCCCTTAATTGGCACCCAAAATATAACAGGAACATTTCAACAGAAACTCTGTCTTCATCAAGCTTGATAAAGACAAAGTTCCTCTTACAATATTGCTTCCATTTTTTGGGTACCAACAAGGAGTAATACACAACAATGAGTGCTGGACATCTGTGTTCTTCTGTACTTTGGAAAATCGGCAGGTAGTGGAGCTTTGGTCCATTGCCCCCTTGAAAGGCTGTATGACTGTATATTAGGTGGTTGCTTTTCCCTATATTATTCCATGATATAAAGATTCATGGGATTAGCAGAATGACACCTCTACAGCATGTATGGTTCAGAACATTGCTTTTTGGTCAGAGCACCTTCCAAAGATGAAATTGTCTTTTATTAGGGAAATTCATCTTCTAAACTTCTTAGGGTGAACTATAATCAAGGATTGATAAAGTCTACATATTTGTTTTTTAAAATGTAATAAAAAAATAACTGGAAACAACATTAGCATTTTAATTAAAACATTGTCTCAAACACAAAGCATGTGACATATTGCAAGAGAAAGCAAGACTTATAGGCAGCTGATTTCATTTATTGCTTTTTCTCTCTTTCTAGAAGTTGGAGTACTTCAAAAATGATACGGTCATGTTGCTCTGAACCTGGGTGCAGCATGTCTTTTCTTTTATTCATTCAGAAACTGGTTCAAACTGTAATCTACTGGAAGTAGCCATGGTTATTATCTATTTATGTTATTGTTTATTATATTTTTCTAAATAGCTTCCTAATAATAGAAAATAATTAATCTTCCTAATTTTTGTTCAGCACCAGACTAGACTTGTCCACAAATTAATTTCAGTTGGGTTGAACCAATTAAATTTGTTTTAACCCAGTAAGGATGAAAGCAATATTAAAAGTTCAGAGGGGCAGGGCCGGGCCGCCGGGCCGCCGGGCCGCATGGCAGCAAAACGACAAAGCTCTAGGCTAGAACCCCTGAAACCGGCACTAAAACGGCGTATGCACGGCTCCAAAGCCGGTGATATTTACAGATTAAGGCAGAGAATAGCCCCAGCTTGATTTTACTACCACGTAAGAGGCGAACAACGCACCGGGAGCACCGAATCCGAAATACCCGGCCTACCTGCCTTCATAAACCAGCGGCATGTGAGCAAGATGCGGCAGAGTGCCTACCCTCGTGAAGAGCAGAACCGGCCCGGGGCACGGCTCCGCTTCCCCCCCCCCGGCCGGTGGGGGTTATCCCGGCCACATGGGGGCGGTGCACGCCGAGGCGGAAACCTCCGACCCCGGATCACGCCGAACCCCTGAACTGGCAGAGGCTGTTGAGATGAGACCAGCCAGAAGAGTGGAGCGAAGGGCAGATAGCCCGTGCATAAAGGCACCAGCGCACGTATGCAGACCCGGAGTGGCCGGACCGCCCGGGCGACCCATGTGCCAATAACATGGCAGCCTGACATCCAGATGAGGTGGGCATCCGGAGGAAACTTGTCCCCACTGCTGAGAGCCCGGCGGGGCAGGACACCGCACGCCTCCGGCGGACCGGTGGCTGAGAGGTACTGCATCTCCTGTCCTGTGGAAGCGGCCGGCAATGGGAGAGACAGGCAAGGCAACCCATGTACCTACCGAGGCACCGAAGGTTTGGGGGAGGTGCAGGGGGCACTGAGTATGCGGATTCTTGGAGGGGGGACCGCAGGGGCGCATGTCGCCCCCGAGTGCCCACCGGACTGCAAGGCTGCTGGCGGGAGGAGGCCTGGACTGAACGGGGGGACGGGCAGGGACTGGGCACTGGGGGAAAGCAGATGTCGCTGGCTGCCATATGGCCTATGCGGGTGACCGAAACACTCCACATGCCCCACAAACCAACAGGGGCCAGACCCGCAATGCTCTCATTCAGCCAGTCAGGTTTTATTATTTCTTGTTCTACATATAAGGTTCGCATTGAAAAACCAAAGCCTGGATACGTACCAAGAACCTTTACAATGAGCTTCATATATGGACGCTTTAGTGCCGCAGCCCTAAGGGGACCACAGAGTGGAAGCACCCGGAAACCTCTGCGAACATTTGAATTGGCCCATAGGTGGTACTTCACATATTTTGCCACATAGTTCTGCAGATCATAACCAAGACAGCAGGCTAGCAGTCCATTCAGAATGCCCCAGCAGTACGTGATGTGTGAAACCGACATGGACAGCGTGGGCAGGCCCAGAGGGTATCAAGCGCTGGACGGAATCTCCACACCACCTCCGCACCTGCCAGAACAGTGAGTACACCGATCTCCGGGTATGAGGGTCCCCGGAGTCCAATGTCCCCGTCGCCGTGAGCCCTGTGAGGCAGGAGTGTGCAGACCCGTAGGCGGATGAATGTCCGAAAGGACTGTGTACCAGCACCAAGAGTGAGGCCGGCAGTGGGAGAGACATGGGGGTACTTGCCCTACAGGGTACAAAGTGACGCTGGGGAGGTGCAGGGGCAGGAGGGCCATGGACTTTGTGGTGGGGTCTGGTGGACAATCTCAGCCCCTGAGTGCCCACGGCGCCGCTGAGGACCCAGGTCGGTGGGCGCGGGCCGGTGTGGGGTGCACGGGCAGATGCTCTGAGACCTGAGGGCTACTCCGCAACAGCGACAAGCAAGGCAATACGGATTGCAACGCTACAGACTATGCAGCAACGGGCCAACCTCTGTCAGTTGATTGATTAATGTTTTCCTTTTTTTTTTTTATTTATTTATTTTTTTTTTTACTGCTTTTTTTTTACTGCATTCATCTCAGACACACTCTTTATGCATGTTAAGTTTTTACCTCTTTCGAACTCTTGATGCTAGTTCTTTATTACCATGTTAGGTATAATGCCAACGGAATGCGCCGTCCATGCTATACTGCCCCTAGGGGCCAAAGATTGTTACTACCTACTGCTGCATACATAATAATTGATTGCTGCATAATAGGCGGTAGAGTCGGTAACAACCGCATACTTGATAGCCAGATTGGTACATCACGTAGTAATCCATCACAGCTTAACAATTACTATGCCCCTTATGTCAAAAGTTAGACAGTCTTTATTTTAATTTATATACTTCTATTACATAGCATGCCTACGATGCAATTGATAAGACAAAGTTATACAGCTATGAGTCATGTTATACTATTGCCTGACTTGAGCGAAACTTCGACCAGATGCGCTTACCGCACCGTACGCTAAGGCAACTATCTGAGTACATGTGCAGCATATATGGCCTGGTTTTCCTACCTCTTTTGGTTTTTCGCATATACAGAGTAACTGGCAGGGGTGTGCACCTGAGAAGGATTTACGTGGTGACCACATTAGATATCATTGAGCTTATATTATTTGCTCTTACTGAATGTTATTCAAGGTTTCAGATCCATTCACACGAAAAATTGCTTATGCGTGGCTAAAAATCAGCATATGAAGTGACCAGTAGCGCATGCACGCAGCACTGACTTTAAATGCTTAGGTGGCGACATCCTATACAATTATACTGGACCTCTGCGTAGGCACCAGCTCCTTAGGTGATTATTTTTCAGTACAATGAGCCTCTGCGCAGGCAACACTGCAATTAAGTATATAAAGAGCCTCTGCGCAGGCAACAGCACGCTTATTCGCAGGTATGCGATGCCTTTATGTGATACCAATAAACATATTCAAAACAATATTAAAAGTTCAGAAATACAGCAAAACCTTGAATTTGAGATAGGTTTGTTCTATAGTAATTGAAGAGTTTTTCTTCCAACCCCCCACCCCCCTCCCACATATAATATATTGTTTTTTTTTTAATATGCTATATGTATACTTAACACAAATTACATGTGAATAAAAATGTTAAAAATGTCCCATTGTTTTCTTATACTAATTTGTACACATTCTGTGCAAAAAAAAACAAATTCAAAATAGATTCATATATCACTTTAGATTGTCAAATGTCTAATATGTATTGGATCTAAATTAATATTTGTTTTGTAGTAAACACTAACCATAAAAAATAATAAAAAAATATAAAGTTAAATAAACTAGAAATGTAATAGTATGTAAATGGAGAAAACTGTACTCGGAAGTTGTAAGAAAAGCTCAACCTTGCTCATACAGGTTTATTTAGAAAAATATGAAGTATGGCATGAATACAGACCAAGTAACAGTAAATAGACAAAAATAAAAATAAATATCCATGCACCTATATAAAGGGGGAGAGGGGTAATACAAAACAGCTAAGTGAACACCTGATGTTTAGAAAGCTTCTGTTGTAGATGTGAAACGTGTCCAGTGTTCACATAGCTGTTTTGTATATTCTAGTCATGTTTAATTATTTTCTAAATAAACCTGTACAAGAAAGAACTGGTTCAGGAGAACTTTTATCAGATCTTCTGTGTGCGGTTTTCTCCAATTTACTTACCATTACGTTTTATCGTTCTGGAAACTATTGAACCAGCACAGAAGATTTGGATCTGCAAGGTTACTTTAAGTGAGGTACAGTTTTAAGTTTCTTTCTATTCTTTCTATTTGTATCAACATTTTGTTCCCCACATTACTTACTCAAAATAAATTTACTAGAGTCTACCATGCTAAAAAAGCAATGCTGCAGAAAAATGAGTGCATGTCATTTCGCCAAGAATTTAGATTTTAGGAAAAAAAATACATGTGTAAATTACTTTTAATTGCCTCTGCTTTGTTCTCACACTAGTAAATTGACATGATGGTGACTAAGCAATGAGTTGGGTGTTATGATGTCATGGGCGGTGGATGTAAATGACCAGGAGGGTATAAGTTACTGTTACATTACATTGGGAGTAAATGACAGCAAGGGTAGGCACACTTTAATGAGAGCTGAAGGAAAGGTATGTGACCTTTCACATAGTGGGTGTTAATAACTACGGGGTGAAGTCCCATGTGTAAACTAAGACCTCACCCCTCACATGAGAGATGTAACTTTTGTGATATGAGGATATTTATGGGCTAATAAAAATGTAAAATAATATTTTATTAAAAGTATACAAAATTAATTGAATAACTTTAATTAATATCAAAAATTTATATTTTGGCATTGTTTCCCCTTGATTGATTAAAGCGTAGAGTTACCCACTACTTTAACTCTTACAGATACATGGAATACATTTATTAGAGTATTTGTATCTCACACATTAATCGGAACTGGTTACAAAAATATAATTTATTGTGACAATAAATAATAATAATAATAATAATGTGTAACATGTACGATAATATCAGTGAATATTTAGTATACAATAAGTATAAAACATAACAACAGTTATGACACAATAGCCACAATTAAAGATGGCTTAATAGCAACATATCTAGCAACATGAGTAGATTAACTTCTAAAGGAGAAACATGCAAAGTTACAAAAGGTTAATATCTCTGGATAATAGCTTGATATGCTAAACTTGGCAGTAAATATATTATTATTTTATTACATCTGCAGATATGGAATTATATATTTCTCAGCTAAATATGATTTCAAAAGTTTTGAAATCTGATCAGCATTATCCAGGTATTTTACTGTTTTTAGTAAAAAATAATTAGTTTAAAATTAAATTATTATTTACCAGCTTTCTTGGTAGAAATTTATTTAGGTGAGATATATCTCGTGATGGTGCGGACAAGTATGTTGAGAGAAAGAGATGTAGATATATAGAGATAGTTCTGACTAGCAAATAATTTTTAACTAAATACCAGAATTCAGTTTTAACAGACATACCCTGAACAGTGTGTTCAGGGTATGTTTCTTTGTTCAGTCTCATCTGATGATCTTACATCCAACCCTCTGGATCTGACCCTGGATCTCTCTCTCTCTCACTGATATCCCCTCTTTCTCCTTTGACCGGGATTTTTAAAGAAAATCTTATCTTTACGTCACTAATTTAAAGTGACCAATGGGATTAGGTGGGTGTACCTTCTTCTACTGATTGTCTTATAGACCTTGGTGTTATAGCATCACAATAATTTCTCATTACGAATTCCAACTGCCACTTTGTATAAAGGGTTAATAAAATTTTGTGATGCATTTGACGTCACAAATGTATTATCGCTATAACCCATGAATTGAGCTAACTGTCAAACTTCACAAGATTTTTGGTCCTTTTTGCTAGAATGGTGGTCTCGTTTTCGGGCTATAAAGTATATTTTGATGCATTTGGACTTTGATTCAACTCTCTCTTACAATGGGTTTCTTGTAGGAATCACATTAAAGGGAATCTCCAGAGCCAGGAAAACAATCCTGGCACTGCAGGTTTCCTCTCCCACCCCCAATCCCTGGTTACTGAAGGGGTGAAAACCCCTTCAGTCACTTACTTGAGGCAGCGACGATGTCAGATAATCTGTGCTATGAAGGAGGAAGTGACCTCTAGTGGCTGTCTAGTAGACAGCCACTAGAGGTGGAGTTAACCCTGCAATGTAATTATTGCAGTTTATAAAAAAACTGCAATAATTACACTTGCAGGGTTAAGAGTAGTGGGAGTTGACACCCAGACCACTCCAATCAGCAGAAGTGGTCTTGGTGCCTGGAGTGTCCCTTTAAATTAAAAAAAGTAAAATTAATTACTTAGGTAATATCTCTTTCTGATAATCCTTTATCTGTTTTTTTGCAGTTACACTGTCTTATTGTATAGAGCTAATGTGTGTTTTCGTGACAACACAGGATACTTACATGTATTTTACACACATTCAGCTAATATTAGTTTCATAATATTGAAATTTATTCATTCAGATTCAGAATTCATTCAAATTCTATAAATATTCATTATTATTAACATGGTACTATTTGTATATGATTACACATAAATATATATATATATATATATATATATATATGGAACATGGGGGGTGGTTGCACTCACCTGAACATGCTTAAATGGGGTGCTGCTGGGGGCCATATTATACAATAAACAATACACAAGATCCAGTCCTCCCTTCTACTATTTAATTAACTGGCCCTACCATGAAGGCAGAGGGAAACTTTAGGATGTCCTCACACGTTTTAGTATAAAGGAGTCTCTACCTGCTGTCCCCCTAGTTTTTTGTTACAGTGAGCAGCCACTGACTCTTCGCTCTTTTTCTGCAAGGTGAGTGGAGGCATGGAGGGGGCTTAACACCTCTCTCATATTGACCCCTATAACTAACAGGATTACTTATTGAAAAAAGGGCTGATAAATGTGCTTCCATGCACATATGTTGGATATTTTTTCTCAAGCCGCCTACCCATATAGAATTTAGGTAGACATTAAATTTAGTCGAGATTCGATGAAAATAGCTGAAATCAGCTGATAATTTCCATCAAGTTTTGTCAATATTTGATGATCTTCATCCATGTGGCAATTCAGCTCGTCTGAATATCATCCACGCAAAATATTTGGGTAGATTAGATCCAGTTCGAAAATTAGTTTTGTTCGGTATGAAGAGGTATTGTTATCCACCCCTGTGGTATGGGAAAAAAAGCAACAGTAAGTAATCTGTGCTGTTGTTTTAATAATATATGTTTATACTAAATAATAGGAATACAAAATACAGCTAGCAGGTACAATTCAGATTGGAATTATTGAGTCATATATTACATCTGCACATAAAATGTCAAGCAGATATACCACAAAATCCTATTTTTCTTTCACACAGCATAAAGTCTTAGCAAAGGTAATATTTTGCCTTTTTATTCTTTGAGTAAATGCCTTTTACAACACTAGTGCTGAATTATTCTATGTGTTTGTATGGCTACATTACTTTATATTGGTTTAACTCTATTATTTGAACATAGCAGCTAATTTATCAATTTATCAAGTCTGAATAAAGATCTAAAAAATAAGAGCTAAACCTCGAGGTGTCTCAAAAAATCCTTCCTAGCAAAACACTTTTTATTCCTTGGTGTTTTATTTAGGCATTATTTTCAAGCAACTTAACATTTTATTGATTCAGAATGCATTGCCCATAAATTTGCATGTAATTAGTAAATGGCAAAAATATTTTTTTTAGCCTACTGATAATTCTACAAATAAGCGTGCTGTTTGTCTGAATATTCATTTGTTTTAGTATATGTGATTCAAAAACATTCAGAAATATACATATGATCATAAGGAGATCGTCTTAAATGTCCTGAATAGACCATGTGTGCTCAAGTTGTACAAATATTTGACCTGTTGAATGGGAAACTATACTTTCCAATTTACATTAGTGAATGAAGGTGTGAATCTGGGTTGCTATACATCAAAATAAAAATTCAGAAAAGGGTAAAATCATAATTGGTAGATTTTAAGGGACAGAATCAAAGCACCACAAGCAGCACAATAGAATGTAAGGATTATCTTGCTTTTAAGGTATCGTTTATTTTGTGGCTACTTAAAATAATAAAAGAGTTATGTGTCATTCTATAAAATATTCTTAAATCCTGCTAAATGCACTGCATGGTTGTTGCAATTTGCAATTGCAGAGGCAAGGCAAGAGGAGCCTTTTTTATTTATTTATTTATTTGTTAAATATTTGTACTAGTCTGAGCCTCTGTACTAGCACTTGTTTGAGTAATACATTGCAAGGAAAGAGTGGTGGCACTAGTGTTGGTGCTTCTTGTGGTAGTGGTGGTGGTGGTGCTCATTGTTACATAGTTACATAGTTACTTAGCTGAAAAGAGACTTGTGTCAATCAAGTTCAGCCTTCCTCACATTTGTTTTTTGCTGTTGGTCCAAAAGAAGGCAAAAAAAAACAGTTTGAAGCACTTCCAATTTTGCAACAAGCCAGGGAAAAAAATCCTTCTTGACCCCAGAATGGCAGTCACATTTATCCTTGGATCAAGCAGTTATTACCCTACGTTGAAAGATTATATCCTTGAATATTCTGTTTTTGCAAGTATGCATCTAGTAGCTGTTTGAACACCTATATGGACTCTGATAAAACCACTTGTTGATTCAGTTATTGTGGTGGCAGTAGCAGGAATATCAATTACAGTGAGCGAGCTATTTGTGGCTCTGGTAACAGACAATGTTACAACTGTGTCCATTTAATGAGGTGAATCAAAAACATAGAGATGGACTTATCCAAGGTGGTTAAGATGTAGGAGGAGAAGAGAGCACAGAAGCTGGAGAAAATAGTGCACTTTTGCCTGTCCTTTCCAGATAGTCCTATGGCTCATCGAGTATGCCTGCAGTGGTGATGAAAAGTGCAATATTATCATCATCAGATTCATCACCACCAAGACAAGACATTGGGGACACCACTTCAGTATTCAACTGTACCACTTCCACAAGCACATCGAGGGTTAAACAAGGAAATTCCTGTCTGCTGGTCTGTGTCTTTCAATAGCTGAAGTCAAAGTGTCAGGAAGAATCATTTTTGGAAACATACAGTGCCTTGCAAAGATATTCACCCCCCTTGGCATTTTTCGTGTTTTGTTAACTCACAACCTGGAATTATCATGGATTGTTGGAGGATGTGCATCTTTTAATTTACAGAACATGCCCACAACTTTGAAGATGTTGCTTTTCTTTTTTATTGTGAAGCAAATAACAAATAGGACAAAATAACAGAAAAAGTCAATGTGCATAACTATTCAATACTTTGTAGAGCCAACTTTTGCGGCAATCAAAGCTCCAAGTTACTTTGGATAAGTCTCTATGAGCTTGCCTCATCTTACCACTGGGATTTTTGCCCATTCCTCCTTGCAAAACTGCTCCAGCTCCTTCAAGTTGTATGGTTTGCGCTTGTGAACAGCAATCTTTAAGTCTGATCACAGATTTTCTATTGGATTAAGGACTGGCCTTTGACTAGGCCATTACAACACATTTACATGTTTCCCCTTAAACCACTCAAGTGTTGCTTTAACAGTGTGTTTGGGGTCATTGTCCTGCTAGAAGGTGAATCTCCGTCCTAGCCTCAAATCACGCACAGAGTGGTACAGGTTTTGCTCAAGAATATCCCTGTATTTAGCACCATCCATCTTTCCCTCAACTCTGATCAGTTTCCCAATCCTGGCTGCTGAAAAACATCCCCACAGCATGATACTGCCACCACCATGTTTCACTGGGATGGTGTTCTTTGGATGATGTGATGTGATGGGTTTGCGCCATAGTGTTTTCTTTGATGGCCGAAAAGTTCAATTTTAGTCTCATCAGACCAGAACACTTTCCTCCATACATTTTGGGAGTCTCCCACATGCCTTTTCGCAAACTCAAAACGTGCCATTTTGTTTTTTGTTGAAAGTAATGGCTTTCTTCTTGCCACTCTGCCATAAAGCCCAACTCTATGGAGCGTACAGCTTATTGCCGTCCTATGTACAGATACTCCAGTCTCTGCTGTTGAACTCTGCAGCTCCTCCAGGGTTATCTTAGGTCTCTGTTCTGCCTCTCTGATTAATGCCCTACTTGCCCGGTCCGTGAGTTTTGGTGGGCGGCCGTCTCTTGGCAGGTTTGCTGTTGTGCCATGTTCTTTCCATTTGGTTATGATAGATGTGATGCTCCTGGGGATCATCAAAGATGTGGATATTTTTTTTTATAACCTAACCCTGACTTGTACTTCTCAACAACATTGTCCCTTACTTGTTTGGATTGTTCCTTGGTCTTCATGGCAGTGTTTGGTTAGTGGTGCCTCTTGCTTAGGTGTTGCAGCCTCTGGGGCCTTTCAAAAAAGGTGTGTATTTGTAATGACAGATCATGTGACACTTAGATTGCACACAGGTGGACATCATTTCACTAATTATGTGACTTCTGAAGGTAATTGGTTGCACCAGAGATTTTAATGGGCTTTATAACAAAGGGGTGAATACATACGCACATACCCATTTTCTGTTTTCTATTTCTAAAAAAAAATGTATGTATATATTTTTCTCATTTCACTTCACCAACTTAGACTATTGTGTTCTGATCCATCACATAAAATTCAGATTAAAACATTGAACTTAAGGCTGTAATGTTACAAAATAGGTAAAAAGTCAAGGGGGTGA